>NC_059338.1:42030000-42345000 GCF_018350155.1 Leopardus geoffroyi
GCTAAAAAATAAAAATAAAAAACATTTTAACTGAAACACCGTCATTCTGACCTCACAAATTCATGAATATTTTTATTTATAGTGTTGTTTTTACCTGAGACCTATTTATTTGTCTTCAAAGATAGGAATAGGGATGCTGATGTCTGGATAACAATTACTTTTGTCTTTTTGATTTTGTGCATCTTAGTTCTGTGGTTTTAGAATGCCCTTTGTCTTGAAATGTAACTAGCAAACTCATGCTCCCAGCTAAATGTCATGTCCTTTTCTAATCTTTGTCTTCTCATGAAACTTTTATGTATGGTTTTCTTACAGTACTGATCCTGTCATCATCATCATCATAATTGTTATTTTTAAAGATTTTTAAAACTTGTCGTTTGCAAATATTTTTCCCATTCAGTAGATTGCCTATTCATTTTGTTTATGGTTTTCTTTGCTGTGCAAAAGTTTTTTTTTTTTTTATTTTAGTATAGTCCCAGTGGTTTATTTTTGCATTTGTTTCCTTTGCCTGAGAAGACCTATCCATAAATTTGTTGTTAAGGTTCATGTCTAAGAGATTACTTCCTGTTTTCGTTTTATGGTTTCTGGTTCGTATTTAGGTCTTTAATCCATTTTAGGTTTATTTTTGTGTATGGAGACAGAAAGTGGTCCAGTTTTATTCTTTTTATTAAAGAGACTGTCTTTGCCCTATTCTGTATTTTTGCCCCCTTTGTCTTAGATTGATTGATCATATAAGTGTGGGTTTAATTCTAGGCTATCTTGTTCTGTTGATCTATGTGTCTTTTTATGTACCAATACTATACTATTTTAATTACTGTACCTTTGTAGTGTATCTTGTAATCTGGGATTGTGATACGTCTAGCTTTGTTCTTCTTTCTCAAGATTAATTTGGCTATTTGGGACCTTTTTTGATTCCATACAAATTTTTAGGATTATACTGTTTCTGTGAAAAATGCTGCTGGTATTTTGATAGGGATTGCATTGAATCTGTAGATTGCTTTGGGTAGTATGGACATTTTAACAATATTGATACTTCCAGTCCACGATCATGGAATATCTATTTGTGCTGTCTTCAGTTTCTTTCATCAGTGTTTATGGTTTTCAGAATACAGATCTTTCACCTCTTTGGTTAAGTTTATTCCTAAGAATTTTTGTGTCTATGTGTAATTATAAATGAGATTGTTTTCTTAATTTCTGGTTCTGCTGCTTTGTTGTTAGTGTATAGAAACACAACAGATTTCTGTGTATTCATTTTGTATCTTGCAACTTGGCTGAATTCATTTATTAGTTGTAGTAGTTTTTTGGTGGAGTCTTTAGGGCTTTCTATATACAATATCACATCATCTGCAAATAGTGACAGTTTTACTTCTTCCTTACCTATTTGGGTGTCTTTTATTTCTTTTTGTTGTCTTACTGCTTTGGCTAGGACTTCCAATAAAAGTGGTGGGAATGGATATCCTTGTCTTCTTCCTGACCTTAAAGAAAAAGCTGCCCATTGAGTATGTTGTTAGCTGTAGGTTTTTCACATAAGACCTTTATTATGTTGAGGTATGTTCCTTTTAAATGCACTTTATTGAGAGTTTTTATCGTGAATTGATGTTGAATTTTGTTAAATGCTTTTTTGCATCTGTTGCGACGATCACGTTTTTTATCCTTCATTTTGTTAATGTGATGTATCATGCTGATTGATTCACAGAGATGGAATCACCTTTGCATCCCTGGAATAAATCCCGCTTGATTATGGTGAATGATTCTTTTACTATATTACTGAATTTGGTTTATTAATATTTTGTTGAGGGTTTTAACATTTGTGTTCATTAGGGATATTGACCTGGAGTTTTCTTTTTTTGTAGTGTCTTCATTTAATTTTGGTATCAGGGTAAGGCTGGCCTTGTATAATGAATTTGGGGCTTTTCTTCCTCTTCTCTTTCTTGGAATAGTTTGAGGAGAATCAGTATTAACTCTTCTTTAAATGTTTGGTAAATTCATCTGTGAAGCCATCTGGTCCTGGACTTCTGTTTGTTTAAAGTTTGTGATTACTGATTGAATTTCATTGTCTTAGTTTATATAGATTTTCTATTTCTTCCTGATTCAGTTTTGGAAGATTGTGTATTTCTGGGAATTTATCCATTTTTGCTAGGTTGTCTAATATAATTAATTTTTTTACTTGAAATTTTTTATTATCTATGAATTTAAAGTTAGGGCTTTATTTTATTCAACTTTATATTGCTTCATTATGTGGCTTCCAATGCACAGTAGATATAGATCATTATAGAAAATATTTGAGGCAGAGATCCACTCATCTTGTGGCTACCCAAGAAAAGCCTGGTAAACCACAGCTTGATCTGCCTCAGAAGCCCATCAGGGTGCCCTACACCAGCTTCCTGGCTGGAAGGACTGTGGCTCAAAGGGAACCAGAGGCCTGGCCTTGCAGGTGTGAGAGCTTGATGGGGGAAGTCTTAATATCAAACTTCAAAACAATTTCATCAAAACAGGTTATTCAAAACAAGTTCAAATCACAATTTGGTGCAAAACCACTTTCAAAACACTAGTTTGCAATAACAAGTTAGTACGCAAGTGGAGACCAAATTAAATGGGTGGATTAAAAATGCATTTTGGAAGTAAACAAGACTGTTGGTGGGTTTTTTCTTGACTGTTGGACCAGAAATCAAGCATCATACACATCAAGTGAATGCTCCAGGTAGCTACCAGAGGGTTTTGATATCAAAATTGCAAGATTGCAAAGATCAAGATTGCAAAGATCACATACATGTTGAGTTTTTACTACAAATGGATTTTAAAGATGAAAATTCATTTCCATTTTGGATTTTGGATGGCCCTCAAGCATGTGAAGGGAAGCTCAATACCACAGAGGTCTATGGAGCTGCTCCCTCATAGAAATGAAGCTAATCTCTGCCTGCCTGCCTGCCTGCCTTCCTTCCTTCCTTCCTCTCCTTCCCTCTCTCTGTTTTTCTCCCTTTTTCTTTCTTTCTTTTCTTCTCTTTTCTTTCTTTCTTTCTTTCTTTCTTTCTTTCTTTCTTTCTTTCTTTCTTTCTTTCCCTTTCAAGTTGGTTTACTTATTTTGAGAGAGAGAGATAGAGTACACGTGGGCAGAGAGAAAGAGGAAGAGAGAGAGAATCCCAAGCAGGCTCTGCACCATCAGTGCAGAGCCCGACATGGGACTCGAACCCACAAACTGAGATCATGACCTGAGCCAAAATCAAGAGTCAGGTGTTTAACTGACTGAGACACCCTGGCACCCCTCTGACTTTATCCACTCTTGTTTGTATACCCTTTTCCCTGTTTTCACAAAGCTTTGTACTCTGTGTTATATTCTGTCTTGTAAATGAACCTGAAGCTTCTTTACACTGAGTTGCAAATGACCTGAATGTAATTTAGATTTTAACAAAAAACTCAGAGTTTAAAAAAAAGTCATGGAATTGTAACAGTGACATTTCAGATTTTATCTAAGAGTTTATCTTCTCCAGATCATACATCAATTTGCATATATAAAGTACAGTTTGATCATCTATAAGGCCAAGGTCAGAATTTGGTCTTCTGTTCCGCTATACCCTTTTCTCTATCACATACTTTGATTTGCTTGCTAATTAGGGAGGCCTTTATGACCAGTTACTATGGGCATTTCCCATATTGCTCCCAGACTGGAATCAGGAAAGATAATTAACCATGCAGCTCTGGAGCCAGGCTTCATACAGTCTTCTAGTCAGTGAGTTCAGCAAGGTGGCCAGTCAACAGTTAGTTATTAAACACCTTTTAATGAGCTAGGTGCTGAACTGGTGCATTCCTGTTTCTGATAATAGTTATGAAGCAGGAGAGGACTGAAAAGGAAAGAAGGAATTTTGGTTTTTGCTGAACATGTCTTGCCATAATCCATAAAGTGGCCGTTTTGTTTTGTTTTGTTTTGTTTTGTTTTGTTTTGTTTTGTTTTAGCTGAGTTGACACTATGGACAACTCTAGACAGGGCTAACCTTGCTGAAATTAATAGATCTGTTTCCAGCCTTTAATAGTGACCAGTTAGTATATGCAGTTGTCTAACACCTGAATGTTTGAAATCATCACATGAGACTGGAAAATCTTTTCTTTGTTTCAGCAACTAGAAAGATCTGTGTAATGTGCATAGCTGTATGATAGTGATAACTCGGAATTCTATCAGAGAACTCACAAGCTTGTCTAATTACCATGCTATAGCTCATCAAAAGATGCTTTAAGATTAATGCAAGAGACAGTAATACATAATGCATCTTACAGGGCTGAGGGCTGGAAAGAATATGGGGATAGTGACCCTTTAAAGACTTTTAAAAAAATTTTACAGAGTGAGCACGTGATTGGGGATGAAGGGCAGAGGGGGAGAGAGAGAATCTTAAGCAAGCTCCACACTCAATGCGGAGCCCAATGCAGGGCCTGATCTATGGCCCTGGGATGGAGCCTGATGCAGGGCTCAATCCCATGACCCTAAGTCATGATCTGAACCAAAATCAAGAGTCAGATGCTCAACCGACTGAGCCATCAAAGTGCCCCAACCTTTTAAAGACTTTGAATGTCTAAAATATCTTTAGTTCACCACTCTCAAGTTTGATTGGTTTGATTAGGCATTAAATTCTTTTTTTGGAAATTATTTACACGTTAGAATTCTGTTGCTAGAAGTCAGATGTTTTCTTTCCTTTTCCAGTGAATATGAATTTTCTCTTAGTTTGTCAGTCTCACTCTGCCCCTCTCTCATCGTCGTCAGTTTTCTAGCTCTGGTGTTATGAAAATTGATAATGTATCTCAGTGTATTTTCCCCCATTTTTAAATTGAGGTATAGTTGGCACACAATGTTGTATTAGTTTCAGGTGTACTAAGTAGTGATTCAGAAACTGTGTACATTATGCTATGTACACTCCAAGTATAGCTACCATGTGTCACCATACAATGCTGTTGCAGTACCAAAAAAAAAAAAAAAAAGGACATGTTTGAATAAAATTGTAGGGTACTGTTGGGCAGCTGACTTGGTTACATCTCACTGAACCAATTAGGTTAATCCTTAAAAACGGAGAGGGAGATGTGAGTGGTTAGCCAGTGGTAGACCAACATTATAGAGGAAGATGTAGGGAGATCTGGGCAGATATGAGCACACATAATTTTATAAACATAATCAAAATTATGAAAGAGGATAAAATGGCATGGAGAAAATTTGTGGACTGGTAGATGAGAGAATAGTAGGAGGGAGGCAGTAAGTGAAATGAGCAGTATTAACAGTTTTGTTTAAGCAATAGGAATAAAGAGAATGAGTCAGTTTTGGGAAAAGTCAAATAAATTTGGCTTTGTTTATCATGTATATAACTGATAGTTCTTTATTTGTTAAATTTTAAAATAGTTTAGGGATCTTGGGTGGCTTAGTTGGTGGAACATGGACTCTTGATCTCCAAGTTGTGAGTTCAAGCCCCACATTGGGTATAGAGCTTACCTGAAAAAAAAAAAAAAATAGTTGAAAGTTAAACAATCTCATTTTTAAAATGTTTATTTTTCTCCTCTGATAGATTGGGTCTGGCAGCAGTGGAACTTAAACTTCATTATGCCTCCTTTGCTTTGAGGATTTAATAAATTTATCAATTGGTTAATTTCGTTGATCAGCAAAGCCCCTGATGGATGTAGAAGGCCTTTCATTCAGAGGCTAGTATTACACTTGACCTCCCAAAGTTTTTGTTAAGAGTAGAATCAGATTCTGTTTAGCCTCAGAAGCTCGGAATGTCTTTAAAAAGAGATGTGAAGGGTCGCCTGGGTAGCTCAGTCAGGTAAGCATCCGACTTCGGCTCAGGTCATGATCTCATGGTTCATGAGTTTGAGCCCCACATCGACAGCCCAGAGCCTGGAGCCTGCTTCGGATTCTGTGTCTCCCTCTCTTTGCCCCTCCCGAGCTCACACTCTGTCTATCTGTCTGTCTCTCTCACAAAGATAAATAAATATTTAAAAAATAAATAAGATGTGAGACAATAAGGTGCAAAAGACGAAATTTATAAGGAGACTTACCTGTTATTAGGTAATGAGGTTGCTCCACAAGTAAGGTAAGGATGCAAAGGAGAACACTACAGTTCTAATTTATTGTTAGAGTTACTTCTATGGTCATTAATCCTATTTTTAGATCTGTTATATACCTCCTGAATATCACACTGAAGAAGTAATTCTTCTCTCTTTTTTTAATGTTTATTTTTGAGAGAGAGTGTGTGAATGGGGGAGATGCAGAGAGAAGGGGGACAGAGGCTCCAAAGTGGCCTCTGTACTGACAGCAGCAAGCCCAATGTAGGGCTTGACTTCACAAACCCTGAGAGCATGACCTGAGCTGAAGTCTGACGCTCAACTGACTGAGCTACCCAGGCGCTTCAAGAAGTAATTCTTTTCAATAAAGTCTCAGAAATAAGTATGGAGACACTGATGGAATCAGTAGCTGTAGGTGTTTGTTGATCCTCTATCATATTGAGAAAGTTACCTTTTCTGTTCCTATTTTACTGAGAGATTTTACGAACAATGGATGTTGGTGTTTGTCAAATGCTTTTTCTGCCTCTATTGAGATAACTGTATATTTTTTCTTCTTTATTTTGTTAATATGGTAAATTACATTGACTCGTTTTTGAATGTCAAACCTAACCTCGTATTCCTGGGATAAATCCCACTTGGTCATGACACTATTATTATTATTATTATTATTATTAATTATTTTATATATTCCTGATTAGAGTTGCTAAAATTTAGTGAAGGATTTTTGTGTCTTTGTTCATGAGGTATATTGGTCAGCAGTTTTCCTTTTTTGGAATGTAATGATGATCTCATAGAATGAGTTGAGACTTATGTTCCTCTATTTGATGAAAAGCGCTATAGTTTTATGAGAAGGTTTTTCTTTTTTTTTTCTTTTTTCTTTTTTTTTTTTTACTAGAAGTTTAATATACTTCATGAGTAAGGTTTGGTAATTTTTGTCTTTCAAGGAATTTGAACATTACCTCTAAAATTGTCAGGTTTATTTGCAAAAGGCATTTGTGATACTCCCTTCTTATTTTTTGATGATTCCAAGATCTGTAACATAGGTTGTCTTTCATTTCAGTTTTGGAAAATTGTATATTATCTTTTTTTCTGATCAGTATGAATGAAAGTCAATTTTATTGATCTCTTCAAAGCACTGTTTTGGTTTCCTTTCTTTATTGTTTGCCTTGATTTGTATTTTATTGATTTCTGCTTTTAAAAATTATTATTTTTTATTTCCTTTTCCCTCTTTGGGTTAACTATTTTTTTCATTTTTAAAAATTTTTCATTTTTAATGTTTATTTATTTTTGAGAGAGATAGAGTGTAAGCCGGGGAAGGGCAGAGAGAGAGGGAGACACAGAATCCAAAGCAGGCTCTAGGCTCTGAGCTGTCAGCACAGAACCTGACATGGGGTTTGAACTCACAAACTGAGAGATCATGACCTGAGCCGAAGTCAGATGCTTAACCCACTGAGCCACCCAGGTGCCCCCCCCCTTTTATTTTTTTATTTTTTTGTTTGTTTCTTTTCTTCATTTCTTAAAGTGCAAGCATTTGTCACTGTTAAAAACCTTATTGCTTTATTTGGCTCCCAGCTGCAGTTCTTTGCACAGGCAAAGTCCAGATTCTTGGCTTCATGCCACAGCATCAAATAAGCCAGTGTGCAAGGCTCAGCAGCTACAGAAGGTCAATTCACCTCTCTAAGGTTCTTCTCTCTCTGGAATTGGGTCTTTTACCTCTAGTGTATGTTCTTTCAGCAGCTACTTGCTACTTTAAAACAGATCACTTAGGTATATTATTCAGTATTCCAGTTGTTGAATGTGTGTGCTATTTGGCTTCTAGTTACTCCCTCTTTCCTGGAACTGGACCTTATTTAAATGTATTATTTTTGAGAGTTCAGTAATTTGCTCATCTTCTAGGAGTGCATATTGGTTCACAAAAGCAAGTCGTGCTAAACTCACCTAATTTTCTTTTAAAGTTGGTTTTCCTAATTGATTAGGAGAATGACATAGGCAGAAAATTTCAGGAAGACAGTTTTTTAACTTGTCATGACACACGAGTGGACAGGAGGAAAAATGTGAGATGGATGGTAATATAGTTAGGGGGATTTGTGGCTGATTAAACAACTTCTAACAGAGTATTGACAGATTTGTGCCAGCTGAAAGGGAAAGTTTTAGTTTATTATTTTTAGTAATTATTTTAATGAAGACAAGGCACGGTTTAAATTTTTTTCATGAAGCAATTAAAAAAATTTGTCTCTTTGACAGAAGACACGTTAAGAAAAAAAGATCTTGATGAGTTAAAAAAAATTTTTTTTATGGGGGTGTGTCATTCAGAACCACCTGGAGATTGTTAAAAATATACAAATGCTTGGATTCCAGTCTGTACACTCTGCATCAGAATCTTTGGGGTAGGAAGGGCTGAAAAATGTATTTTCAAAACAGGATTCTAAAGATTGTGATGGAAACTTCCAGTTAAGAGTGATGAGTTGTAATTAGTGGTGTGCTGGAGCTGCCTCATGTGGCCTTATGATAAATGTCTGCATCTTTTCCCAGTCCCTTGTTTGGTGTTAGTAGCTTGAAATTGACCGTGATGGGTGTATTTATATTATAGATATTGGTAAAAGCTACAAAATCAGCCTGCCACATTAGAGAACATTTATCAGCACACCACTGTTAGATATATTAGGATGGGATAAATGGTAACTTTAAAAAACCTGTAGAATGGGAGAATGATAACATGATTATAGTTAATATAAAAAAATATCTAGGGATTTACCTGTTTCTTTGGTCTGAGCCAGTAGTAAAATACAGCCTTCAAAAAAGGTTAATGCTCTGTATTAAGTTGTATAGAACAAGAAAGGTGGTAACACTGTATGAAGCACTAATCAGATCATCTTTTTCTGGAGTAATGTGAATGGTTATAGGTACCATGTTCTTAAAAGGATATTGAATTTTTCTTCATAGCTCTGATAATGAAGAAGAATAAGAATTTTATATGACTACATAAGGTAAAAATTTGGTAGGTAGGTATGGAGCAGCAAATTTTGCTTGTTAGAACTTTCAAATAATCAAAATTGTCCTAAAATCTGTTTCACAAATTCAAACAAATAAATTTGAAGATCTAATTGGCTTCATTAAATGATTTATGAATTGGGCAATACTCCATCTACTCCATATAGCAAGTAGGGAGTCATTCTAAGGAGTTGTATAAAATGGAAGATTTTTAAAGATGGAGGGTGGGGGGTGAAGAAAGTGATTAGCAAAAGAAAATAATTGTTTCAGGGGAGACTAGGGTAAAAGCAGTATCTTATTCAGATTACCTCATTTTTCTTTGGGGGACAGAGAGTATCCAGGTAACATTGATGAGGATCCATTGGCACTGATGGAAAGAATAATTTCCTGACTGACCTTTTAAATCCTCTTATCTAGGGAGGTTGAAACTGCAATTAGATGGAGTATTAAGCCCTGGTTTGGGAACTTCTAACTGACAACACCTTGGGCTTGTGGTTTTCCCCTCCCTTCCTCCCTCCCTTCTCTCCTTCCTTCCTTCTTTCTCTCCTTCCTTCCTTCCTTCCTTCCTTCCTTCCTTCCTTCCTTCCTTCCTTCCTTCCTTCCTTCTGAGAGAGAGAGTGAGTGTGTGCATGCACAAGTGGGAGAAGCGGAGAGAGAAAGGGAGAGAGAATCCCAAGTAGACTTTGCACTATCATTGGGGAGCCAGATGCAGGGCTCAATCCCAGGAACCCTGAGATCATGACCCAAGCCAAAATCAAGAGTTGGATGCTTAACCAACTGAGCCACCCAGGGCCCCCCTGGTTTTCTTTGTTTAACAAGTTAAATTGATTGAGATATAGTAAATACTGGAATTGGTTGTCAGATGGTTACTACACAGGGATATTGGAGGGAAATTTTGTATTTGATAGGAAGCTGGACTAGATCAGTGATTCCTAACCCTGGTTGTACATTAGAATCATCTGGGGGAACATTCAAAACAAAAACAAAAGCATTTCAATGTACAGGATGAATCCTAAACTGACTAAATCAGAATCTTGGAACTTGGGCATCTGTACATTTTAAAGCCCTTTGGCTTACTATACTGTACAGCTAAGTGTGAGAATCACTGGATTATATAAACTATAATATATTTTCCAAATTAATTTTATAAACATAATCCTGATCATTGGATGGTAACACTTTGTTTTCCTGGAACAGATTTTGAATAATCTGCATTTGTAAAATACTTAGAAAACCTGGCATATATAGCTACCAAGGAAATGCATAGACATTGCTTTATTGAATCTAAGAACAGAGGTTCTAATTCTGGAAACCCAAATTAAACATTTGTATGATAATTTCATAATAATTAGCAGTATAGTAATTGATTTAAAGTCCCAATATGTTTAAATCAAAATGCATTTAAAAATTTTTAAACAATAAAAAAATTACAAATATATTTATAGTTTTATTTTTTGTGGTTAAAATGTGATGATGGTATTGGCAAAGTGTTAATAATTGTTGAAGCTGAACATTGGACATATTGGGGCTTATTCTTCTGTCTACTTTCTGTTTCATTAATTTTGAAATTTCAATAAATTGTTTAAAAAAAAAACCCAGCTTATGTTAGTCTTTTAACACATTGAAAAGCAATGTGTTGCTGGTGTGTCCTGAAAACATAATGAATTAGAATGTAATATTTTCCTCTTTTGAAATTGGTTCTTTATTTTAGTGGCTTTAGTCTTTTTAGGAAAAAAATTATTGGTAAATTATATTGGATGCTTGGAGCAGAGACCCTTGGAAGCTCACGAAACTCTACAAAATTCTGTCAATGAGGATATTAGTATCTGAAGTAAGAGTGTAGATCATATTTTCTAATACTGTGCAGAGTGAGACATTTTCCCCTATGGCCAGAAAGACCCCTGGTGTTCAGAGCTGTGCCATTAATACTAATATATCATTAATAATCATTGTGCTGGGGCGCCTGGGTGGCTCAGTCAGTTGAGCGACCGACTTCGGCTCAGGTCATGATCTCACGGTTTGTGAGTTCGAGCCCCCCCCCCCCCCCGCCCCCCTTCAGGCTCTGTGTTGACAGCTCAGAGCCTGGAGCCTGCTTCAGATTCTGTGTCTCCCTCTCTCTCTGCCCCTGCCCCACTCATGCTCTCTCTCTGTCTCAGAAATAAATAAACATTAAAAAAAAATTTTTTTTAAATCATTGTGCTAATTCCTGGTTCTTTTTCATGTATTATTCAACTGTAGGGATCATGCCTTTAAGTAATGAGTTGATGATACAATCTTTGTTCTCCTGGGTAGAGGTGGTGTGAGGGGAAGCTTCCTTCCCTTCTGTCTTCCCTGAGTTCCTTTCTTTCTTCCTTCCTGCTCTCCTTTCTCCTTTTCTCTTGTGTGCCCACTGCCTCTCTGTCTCTCTTAGTCTTTCCTCCTTTCACTTGTGCCTTCCTGGTCCTGATAGCCATGTCCTTCTTGCCTTTTTCTCACCAACAGTTTCTCCTTGTGTCTCTGATTCACTCTTTCCCCTTTTATCTCTCCCTGCCTTTCTTCTTCTTCTTATTTTAGGGAGAGAGCATATGTGTGTGTATGCATGAGTCGAGTGGGGAGGGGCAGAGAGAGAGAATCTTAAGCAGGCTTCATGCTTAGTGCGGAGCCCTACATGGGGCTTGATCCCATGACCCTGGAATCATGATCTGAGCTGAAATCAAGAGTTGGCCATTCAACCGACTGAGCCACCCAGGCGCTCTCCCTGTCTTTCTAATGGTGTCTCACCCTTGTCTGACCCTCTCTCCTTGTATTTGTTCATCTGTTTCTGTGTGTCTCTCTCTCCCTACTTCACTGTGTCTCTGTTCCTGACCACCAGTCAACCTGTTTCTCCCCCTTTGCCTTTTTTTTTTTCTCTCTCTCCCTGTCTGTCCATTTGTCTCCTTCATTTTGTCTCTCCTTCTTTGTCTTTCTGTCTCTCCTTGACCATCTGTCTCTGTTTCTTCCTGTCTTTGTCTTTTTCTTGTTCTCTAGGTAATATTCTGTTAAAAACTCTTTTTGCCGCTCACTCTTCCTCTCTCATACCTTCTGTCTGTACCCTACTCCCTTTTCTCTCCCTTACTAATTGTCTGTTATGTGTTCAGTCTCTGTTAGTAACCTTTTACTCATTCTTTCACAGAGTTATTGCTGATATCTACTGTACTTGAGATGTCCACACTGTGCACAAGAGATGCTGGGGAGTGCCATAGGAAACTAACAGGATTTACATTACATTTTTGAGGGAAATGTATCTGTTAGAAAGTGCTTAAACCACCAGTTATAGTTACTTCACAATTTTACTACATTCCTTTTGATGTTATATATTTGTGAAGGTGGATTTTCAGTGGTTTTGAGGTAACATACAAGTACTGTATGAGAATCACTGAAATCAGGAATTGCCCATGGTGGTGTCCAGTGTGATTTCAGTGATTTTAGAATTTACATGGTGCTCAAGAGGATCTAAATACTTAAGTTATTTGGATCTAACTGTTTAGTAAATGGAAGTATTAGGTATTTCTTCTGGCCTGGAGTCACCATGAAAAAACTACTGGGACAAATTGTGGTGTGATTCAGGTAGATTCTGAAACTATGTCCCCAAGTGGATACAAACTGAGGTATATTATGTGACCCATGGTAATGTTAGGGGTGAGATGGAGTCTGTATTGTGTAAATGAAGGTCTTGGTCTTTGGATTCTCCACCACAACATTTTTGTGGGGATCTGTGCTCAAATAAAGATAAACCAGAAGGAAAGTAGCAAGCACAAAGCAGTTTATTACAGCCAAAGTACACTCTTAAGGTGGTAGAGCAGGCAGGTTTCTCAAGGTCAAAGTGGCCCCTAGGTTGTTTTCGAATTGGATGTTATTGGGTCTCTCTGGTCTAGGAGGAGCTGTGGAGTACAGTAGGGTGGTCTCTAATGGAGGCTGCTTCCAATCATTTGGGCAGCTTCTCCCACAGGTTGGGAGGGGGAAATTTTGAGTACAAAGTTTGTACTGGAGCTATCATGGCAGCCTTTCTCAATGTGGGAGTCTGGGGGTGTGGGGTGGGCTGTATCCCATAAAGCAAATGCACTGTAATGACTCTAGTGGTTACCCCGTGGCAAAGGTAGGAGAAGAGAGTGTATGTTCTATACCTGTGGCTCTTGATCTGTCAGACCCAAAGTCTTAGAAGCCATAAGGTCAGGATGTTGAGCTCCTGGGCTTATATCATGTAGCTTTTTATATCATAGTCCTTGCCTGTAGCTCATGTCTCTATCATTCCCCTTCAAGGACTTGGGACTCTGCCTCAGGGCATTCCTTCCACTGCTCTTGTCTAGCTTCTACCTAACAGTTATAATGGGAACTTGGTAAAAGCATAAATTCCTTGTGTGAGGAACACTTCAAGTTAGAGGTGAGTATAATTTCTGAATATAGTTCCTGAGTAGGAAAAATTCATTTCTTCTGTATGTCTTTCCTTTACTACTCACTTAGAACACTTCATTTCTTTTTTTTTTTTTTTTTTATGTTTATTATTTGAGAGAGAGAGACAGAGAGCAAGCAGGGGAAGGGCAGAGAGAGAGGGAGACACAGAATCAGAAGCAGGCTCCAGGCTCTGAGCTGTCAGCACAGAGCCTGATGTGGGGCTTGAACCCACAGACTGCGAGATCATGACCTGAGCTGAAGTCGGCCGCCCAACTGACTAAGCCACCAAGGCGCCCCAGAACTTCATTTCTGACTCTTCTTCTGGTTACCAAATGTGTAAGTTTTCTTCCTCCACCAAGCAATTCTCTGTGACACCATCTAGGTGTCCCATAATTTCATTCAATTTTGACACTACTACCTGGAGTTACTATTAGATCCCACAAGTTAAGCGCTTAGGCCCCACTTCAGATGCCAGTCACAAGTCCCAGGTTGTCACCTGCACTTCTGACTGACTGGCTATAAATCAAGTTTCCCATGACCTGTTTCTTGGGTTCAGTAATTTGCTAGAATGGCTTACAGAACTGAAGGAAATGCTCACTTAATGTTTATTGGTTTATTATAAAAGAATATGATAAAGGATATAGATTGCCATCCAGATGAAAGATACACACAGGACAAAGTATGTGGGAAGGGCTATAGAGCTTCCATGCCCTCTCCAGGCACATTACTCTCCCAGCAACCTGGAAGCTCCCTGAACCTTGTACCTTGGGATTTTTATGGAAGCCTCATTACATAGGTGTGATCAGTCATTAACTCAATTTCTGACCCCTCTCTTCTTCCTGGAGGATCGGGGATACAGCCGAAAATTCCAAGCTTCTAGTCATGGCTTGGTCTTTCTGGTGACCAGCCCCCTTCTAGGAGCCCACTAAACATTTTCTCACTAGAACAAAAGATGCTCCTATCACCCAGGAGACTCCATGGGATTTAGGAGCTCTGTATCAGGAACCAGGGTCAAAGACCAAACAATTGAACAAAAGATCTTCCTAGCGTTTTTATTACTTAGGAGATTACAAGGGTTTTAGGAACTCAGAATTTTGTGCTAGGAATTGGGGACAGGGACTGAAATATGTATTTTTTCTATTATTTCACAGTTCCCTAAATGTATCCTTTAAAATTTTTTCTATTGACTTAGAACTTTATTATTTTACTTTTATTTTATTTTATTTTATTTTATTTATATTTTAGAGAGAGAGAGGGAGAGAGAGCGTGAGCAGGGGAGAGGGGCAGAGGGAGAGAGAAAATCTCAGGCAGGCTCTACATTCAGCACAGAGCCTGATCCCACAACCCCAAGACCATGAGCCTAAATCAAGAGTTGGATGTTCAACCAACTGAGCCAGCCAGATGCCCCTTAGAGTAGAACTTTACTAATTCTATGACCTTAAACACTCTTGGTTCTTACAGTATATCTTTTTTGGGTTGTATATGTGATTTATTACATTCTATGTCCACAGATTTACAGCCACTTTTCCCAGGTAAATGTCCTGGTATATAAACCATCAGGTGTGGGTTTCCTTGGATTAGCTCTAATCAGACCCAAATTTAGGGATGCCGAGTGCCTGGGTAAATATGGAATACGTATGTTGTAATACCTTCTATCTTCTTGATTATATTGTTAGACTCATTCTTCAGGTGACTCTACCAACTTACATAATTTCCTTTTTTATGGCTGTCAGCCTGAGCATATCTGTATTGTATTTATAACAGATTTTTTAGTTTTATACCTGAAATATTTGTATAAGGATAAAAGGTTTCTAGTGGAAATCTACTCTGTCAAGTTTTGTTTAGTTTTTGTAAATTCACATCAATAATCATTTGTTTGGCTTTACAATGGCTTTATGTGTCTAATTAACTGTATAATTTTTATATAATTTGTGCTTTTATAATGGCAGATATTTAATATTTGCATTTTTCTAGAGACTGATAAATATTACACTTTTTAACACTGAAGATTATAAAATGCATTCTTGAATTATTAACTCAAATGCAAATTATTGCTTTTTATCACATCCTCAGCAGAACTTTAGAACCTTTAACTTCATCTTTTGCCCTCCACTTTTTATATATTGTTGCACATTTTAGTACTACATATATTATGTGTATTTTAAATTCTGCAAATAATTACAAATATTTTTACAGTTAATAGTCATTAACCCCACATTTATTTACTCCATATTTGCCCTTTCTGGTATTCTTCATCCTTATCTGCATTTCTGTTTTTCCATTTGAGATCATTTTCCTTTCCCTTTTTTTAAATGTTTTTTTTATTTTGAGAGAGAGAGAGAGAGAGAGAGAGAGAGAGAGAATGTGTGAGTATGAACAGTGAAGGGGCAGAGAGAGGGAGAGAGAGTCTGAGTCAGGCTCTGCACTGTCAGCACAGAGCCTTACGTGGGGTTTTGTCCCACATACTGTGAGATCATGACCTGTGCCGAAATCAAGAGTCGATGCTTAACCGAGTGAGTCACTGGCACCCCTGATTTTCTTTTTTGTAAAAGACTGCCTTTAGTATTTCTTTTACTGCAGATCTATCTGCTGGCAGAGAATTCTGCCACAGTTTGTTTGTCAAAAAACTTCATTTCACCATTCTTTTTCAAGGATTTTTTTCCCTGGGAATATACTGCCAGGTTGACAGTTTTTCTTTCAGCACTTAAAAGATTCCATTCCATTGCTTTCTGGCTTCAGTATTTTCTAATGGAAAGGCAGCTGCCTGTCTTACTGTTGCTTTTTGAAGTAATATATTTTGAAGGTAATATTAGCCTCTTTTCCTATGGATGCTTTTAAGTTTTTCCCCCCTCTGTTGTTGATTTCCAGCAGTTTTACTGGAATGAGCTTAGGTGTGGTTTTCTTTGTGTTTATTCAGCTTGAAGTTTGCTGAACTTACTGAATCTGTGGATTTTTTTGTTGTTGGTTTGTGAAGCGTCCTCAGCCACTATCTGTTCAAATATTGTTTCTCCCCATTCTCTCCATCTCCAGTCTCTGAAGCAGAGACTCTAACTACATGTGTACATGTATACTAGCCCTTCTGCATCCCTCACACATCTCTAGCACTTTTTTCTGTATATCCATTTTCTCTTAACATGTTTTCATGCTTTCTATTGAACTATCTTCCAGTATACTTATCTTAGCTTCTGCCTTATCTAATCTGCTATTAAATCCACCTTCTGAATTCTTAATTTCATTTTCATTATTGTATTTTTCAGTTGTGTAATATCGATTTCATTTGTTTCTATATTTTTTCTCATGATTTTTTTTTCTTTTCATCTATTATATCCATTTCTTCCAATATTTTCTTATAATATTAGTCATAGATATTTTTCAAGTCCTTTTTTTTTTTTAAATCCAATAATCTGAATGATCTGTGAGTCTCCTCTATTGCCTGGCTTTTTTCCTCTTGGTTACCATGTTTTCTTGCCTATTTTCATTGTATGTAGAACACTATATTAAAAAAGCTCAGAGACTTCAGATGATGTCTTCCTTGACTAGAGATGATTTCCTCTTTTCTCTCTTAGGCTGATAGGTCAGTGGCTGAATATTTCAATCCAGTCAGAGATTGAGCTTGGTTGGGGCTTCAATACAGTTTCAGTAGTTTCATTAAAACTCTTGTTGTCCTTGCTCCTAAATCCTGGCTTTTAGGTGGTTTGATTGAGAGCCTGGCAGATCTCTGTCACTTCAGTGCTGAAATGCTACAGGAAATCAGTTCTGTTTTTCAGTGGTTCTCAGCCCATTTTCCAGCCTCTTGCCCTATGGCAAATGTCTTGAGAAGGAAGCATACTGATCAGTTGTGTACTTGAGTCAGGGCCCCTTTCTGCCAGGTTTTTGTGTATGCTCAAGTTTGTGAGCCCATACAACCACTAAAAAAAGCAACTCTGAATAGTTCTCCTCTGTCTCGAAGTCTTTGTGGCTTCCATAGTGCTCTGATACTTCTATAAATAAGATTTTAAAATTTATCCAGCCTTTTTTAGTTGTTGCAGTATGTTTGCATTGACTGACTTCATTCTTCTCAAAAGTAGAAGTCTGTAAGCATTTTTTTCAAATTAAAAGGATGCTGTAATAACCATTAAAAAATAAGCTTCTTTCCTGTATATAATTTAGATGAACCATTTCTTCTCACAAGGAGTACTTTTTGACCTTCCTCCGACAATATCAGTCACTTTTATTCCTCCAGCTATAGAATACATTTTGAAGGAAATTTCCTTTGTTTACTGATAGCAGAGGTAATGTAGGCAGAAAAAGCAACAGAAGCAACATAAGACATTTTACAAAAGAGCTCTTGGACAGATCTGATGAGAGAAGACAAGTAAGAGGGAGTTGAAGATTGTGGTCACTATAAAGTAAATATTTTTGAAGTCAAAATGCTCTACAGGATCAAAAGTTCCTAGTAAGGCACATAGTATCTATCCTTTAGATGTTTATATTTTAATTGGGAGATATAAGATTAGGACCGTGTACATTTTAAGTGCCATTTAAGAAAAGGATATGCAACAGGGAAGTTTTTTTTTTTTTTTTTTTTTTTTAATTTTTTTTTTCAACGTTTATTTATTTTTGGGACAGAGAGAGACAGAGCATGAACGGGAGAGGGGCAGAGAGAGAGGGAGACACAGAATCGGAAACAGGCTCCAGGCTCTGAGCCATCAGCCCAGAGCCTGACGCGGGGCTCGAACTCACGGACCGCGAGATCGTGACCTGGCTGAAGTCGGACGCTTAACCGACTGCGCCACCCAGGCGCCCCAAGGGAAGTTTATTGTTAGAGAAGGTGATAGGGAGAAACAATAAACTCGTCTGACTGAAAGGTTAGAAAATTGTATTTTTTAAAACTAGTACTTTCTTAATAGTTAAACCATTTTATTAATCTTTCATTTTTTTCAGCAATATTGATTGAGTACCTGTACTGTGCAAGAGGGTAAAGTTGTAAACAAGATAGATACAGACCCTGTGATTGTAGAGTTTATAGTCTAATAATATAGAGAAGCATCATGCAAGTTCTCAACCTTGTTTTTAACAAGTAATCTGAAGAAGTGCAGGGTTCTTTGTGAGTTTATAGTAGGAGATTTGATGAGCTGGGGGTGGATAATTTGAGAGGGTTTCCTTGAGGAAGTGATCTTTGAATTGAGGTATGTAGAGGAATTAACTGGGCAAGGGGTATAATTGAGGAACTTTTTTTTTATACATTGTAGGACTGGATTCAGAGATATATCCCAGTTGTGAGTATACCTGAGAATGCAGTCTAGCTTCCTCCCACAAAAGTCTCTGCTATGAAATATAATAAAAGAATCAATTTACATTTTTCTTACACACTACAAAAATGTGTACATTTCTTATGTAGAGTATATTACATTATCTATCAGTGTAGTAGGCAGTCTTGTGAGACATAGAAATTATGACTCTTTTAAGGTGTTCAGGAAATTCCTTAATAGCTGGAAAAGCAATGTGAAAATTTGACTTTAGCAATTTATTCATTTATCGGATACATAATGTATATCACAAATTTGATACAATCTATTACAAAAATTAAAATTTATTGCGATCTACACAAAATGACTTTAATATACACAGCTATCAGTTGATTAGCCATCAAAATAAGCATAGATTTCACTGGAGTTTTAAAAATTTATTTTGGTTTTAGCTCTACCTTGTAGAAACTTTCCTTAATATGTTTAGATAATTAAATTTACATACATTTTTTGTTTTCTTTGGAATAGCAAGTAAAACAGTTATGAACTTTTCCCATGGTTTTCTACAGAAATCATAAAGTAAATATTTAGAAATCAAGATTAACCTGTTCAGTCAGCATTCTAGTGTAAATTCTGTTTACTTTTTTTTTTTTTTTGGTGCAAAAAGGTGATTTTATTAAAGCATGGGGACAGGACCCACGGGCAGGAAGAGCTGCACTGGGGTCCTGACGGGTAACTCATTATATACCCTCAGGTTGGGAGGGGATCAGGGATAGAGTAAGTCTCTAAGGAATTTTGGAGGCAAAGTTTCCAGGACCTTGAGGGGCTAGCTGTTTAATAAAACCTCAGTCATGAGACCCTTCAGATGCAAAGGGGGCGGGGAGCATAAGCTTGGAGCATGATTGCCAGCATATATCCTGGGACAGTTGGGATAAAGGAAGTAGATTTATAGGATCCTCAAGGGTGGGACAAGGTTAAGCCAGGGTTCTCTTTTGCCTTTAGCAAAGTGTCATTCTTGAGGCAGCTAAGCTCCTAGAGGGAAGTCACTCTGCTGGTCCATCGGTCACAAGGCCTTGTCAATGGGCTATAGGCAGTAAGGGAATTTAATTTTTCATTTGCCTTAGTTTCCCATATTACCATGGCAAGCACCTAAACCCCTTTCCTTTGTTCTTGGGTAGCCAGGAGTGTCCAGGGAATATCACACAGATCCCACCTTGGGGCAGGGGGTGGGGTGCTAGCTTGTGCTTTTGCCCCTCAGCCTGCCTCAAGCTTCCTCATCATATCCCCTCTGAACAATTTTGACCCTTAAATCTTTAAGGTTGTTGAAGGTAGAAAGTGTCATCTTTTGTAGCTTCTTCCTGCTGAGTAGGGGCGTAGAGCTGTCTCTACCTATATGGGTCAATATTCGTCAGTCAGGGAAGGTATGGAGGAGTTACGACAAGTAGAGGCAGCTGAATCCGACAGTGGACAGTAAGGTGGTATCTCTGTGGGTTAAGGATTTTGTGTCGTCAAGAAGTCATTGTAGTGATGGAATCTCAGCACCAAGCAAAAAGACATGGGAGAAAACAGCAAAACCTATTGATTAATAACCAATCACTAAGGGAAAGAGAGGAATTGTTTAAAGCGCTAATTTGAGTATTCATGTCAGTTAGAAATCCAGAAATATTTTTGTGGTAATCTGGATACACAGCATTTGTATACACAGATTTTTGCTAGAGCACATTACAAACCCAGTGTCCACCAGTGCTGCCAGTGAGATTTTTAGATGTCAGGCTTGAAGCATCCTCAGATGGGACTGGGAACGGGCAGCAGGAATCAGATTGGTCTTTTGGTTTGTAACTCAAATATCTGTGATGATCCTTTTGAATGGCTCATTGTGAGAAGGAATTGTTCGTAGAAATTGGGAAAGGAGAATGAAAAAGAAAGTTTGCAGCCATCATAAGAGAAGTTTGAGGTCTTCCACAGATTCACAGGAATAAGAAGGCACATTAGTTTGCTCGCTGATTTCCTGTAAAGGGGGTACGGGTTTTATTTAGATACAGGAGTGCATGAAGAGTGCCTCTCTAACTTTATTGCAGTGGGAGTAATATGACCCAGTAGGGGCCTTTTCATTTTGGAGTTAGTCCCCTGCTGTAAAGTACTTTTAATCCTTTAAATAAACCAGATCTTTTGGGTTTATATAGGGTGTGTTTCTAGTAAGTGTCAGATCAGATTTAGGAAGGATGTGATGTACGTATTTAGAGATTTATGAATTAACCCGACCTCAAGTGAATAATAAATATAGTCTTTATCTATTGAAAGGTCTACAGTGAAAAAGTCTTTGCATATAATTGTTGGAGAAATCTATCCCATTTTCCAGTTGTTTAAATAATATACCCATGGGGTCCTGTTACTATCCCCATAAAATGACAAGCAAGAAGATTGTCCATACCTATGCTATTGTGACAGTTTTTCTGAGGTTTACCTCAAGTTGTCTAATTTAGGCAAACATTTAAAGACAACTAGAATTTAACATCCATAAATGTGCATTATTGCAACATAGTTTTTCTCTCTAAAGACCCTCATTTCCAGAGATAGCCAAATCAAGATTAATTTGCATGTAAAACAAATCTAGTTTTAACAAACTTGGGCTAATTCTTTACGTAAGTTCAGCAAGAATAGTGATTGATCATATAGATCTTTTTAAAAATTTGCTTTGCTGGAACTTTTTATAAGAAATTAGGTTGAACTTTTAGTAGCCTCTCCAGTCCAGAAGCCAAGCCAAGTACTTCCATCACACATGCTGGAATTGGTCAAATTCCTCTTCCCAAGATCCTCCAAGTAGTACATTTAATAAATATTTTCTCTTTTAATACTTCTGTTAATGTACAGCAGAAAAAAAAAATAATACAAGCACATCATGATTTCACCAAGAGTTGTGTATTTTTTTTTTCTTTACAGATATGTTCCAGACATTATTAATAGCTTTAATCTGGCTTATCCTCTTTTGACATAATAAAGCTAAAATTATGACACAAATAAGAATTTTATGATTATTGTATTTCCTTAGCTAAGCATATGAGACACTTTAAAAGACTTAATATATTGATATGAAATAACACAAACAAGAAAAATATTACCCTTTGTTTTCAAATGCTTGTTTATAATTATTATCCCTTTTGAAACAGGAGGGATATTATATGTAAGAAGGAAAAAAACGGTGTAATTCTGTAATTCTTACAGAGTTTTAACTCTTTTTCATATTAAGTATTTTGCTAAGACACATTGCAATTTTACTAAGAATTGGGCAGACTTTTTTATTCCCCTAGCTCAGTGACTGCAACACTTTCCTCATGGTGCGACGTATATCAGTGACATACCAGAAACTGTTTCTTAGATTTCTTTAATTCTTTACTAATGTGACTTAGTTATCATTTTTTCCTCTTTAAGTTACACACAGTGTTCATATATGGACTACAGAGAACAGCTTAACGCTGTATCAGAAATGAATGTATCAACATAAGAAAGCTGCTTCTTACGTTGTAGTTAGCCAAAGGATGGTAGGACTTAAAAAGTTTCCTAAGTACATTCTGGATTTCTTCACCAACACTAATGTCATGATTTTCATTAAAATCTTTAACTGTACTAAGTCTAACAACTATTATGTGATAGATTAGGGAGGGAAAAGTTTTTGGGGGATGAGGCCCATTTTGAGACATGGTCTACATATTTCACAGAGGTTTACAGTTTCCTCTAGCAGTGGGGGATCATCTGTTCTTGATTTCTTTACCTTTAGAAAGGCACATTTTTGTTAGCAACATTTTATCTTAGCGATAGAAGTTATAACGCCAGGAAGCCAATAAAATGAGGGCTGTCAGAAGACTAGGGGAAACATTTTTTTTTTCTTTTCAATTGAAGACTTGGTACACTGAATAGAAAGTAACACTGGTCAAAATAATTTGGTCTTTACGTGAGATCCTCTGTTAGGAAATCTTAACTGGTGTCCTTGCTGATACTTAAAATCTTAAATTGTATTTTAACTTTTTAACTCCATGTGCTTTGTACACCTAAAATTATTTTCTCTTTGAGGGAAGATTTTTTTTTTTTTAAACCAAGAAATGAAATGATTTTGATTATTTGAATAAGGATACACAGTTTAAATTGTTCCTGCTTCATTTTTTCTGTTGTCTATAGCAAATGGTTTGTGTGTATGTATGTGTGCACAATGTACTTTTCAAAACAGTGGTTCTCAGGTGACTATTAAAAAAGTTTGACTCTTGCTTTATTTTGGATCAGGGTAGTATGATGGGATATGATGACACAGGTATTGTGGCTTAAAAATTAACACTTGTTCCATACTAAATGGAAGAAACCTATTCTGGCCACAATATTAGTTGTTTTTCTCCCTTTTTATTTGAAAAACTTACTTTTCATATATATTAGAAATAAAGAGCCCTTGTGAAGAGTTCAGGTGTAGTGTAATTCTATTTCCAAATGAATAAAATAATGTAAGTGTTCTAATACTATGTAAGAAATCATTTTCAAATACATTTTAGGTGTCAGACTGTATCATCTACTTCATTATACTGTATAGTCTATTGTAATAGTTTAATATAGTATAGGAATGTTGATTGATGAATGAAAAAGTCTATTAATACTCTAAGACTGCACTTAGAACAATGTATAGTTAAATCTCTGGGAAATTGCAAAAAACCCAATTTCTTTAATTTTCTGAACATTATTGGCTATATTAGTATTAGTAGTGCCAGTTTTGTGACAGATCAGTGCAAGTTTCTGTGGCTTAACTTAACGAAGGTTTAATTCTCATTCACACAAAATCCAATGTGGATATGCCTGATCAGGCTATTCTCCTAGATAAGTTTCTTCTAAAAAGGGATTTAAGGATTCAGGCTTCTTCTATCATGTATTTCTGTCATGTTCAACCTGTGACCTCTAAGGTCACCACAGAAACGGAAAGAGTGTAGGATATTGTGTGGGAGATTTTAATTGCCCAGACCTAGAAGTGGAATATTATCACTCCCATCTGCATTCTGTTGGCCACAGCTCTGTTATGTGGCCCCACCTAATTGCACAGGAACTGGAAAGTATTGTTTATTTGTGTGCCAAGCAGAAGAGGAGTTACAATTATATTGGTAAGCACTAACATTCTTTTCCACACTGATATTTACTAAACTTGTTTATTTGTCAGAGTTGTGGTATTCAGTAAGCATTTATTGCATGCTGTCTTATATGGAATATAGCTTTCTTTAAATGGAGATATGAAAAAATTAAAGAACCTTACATTTTTTTGAATATTAAAATATACAGTGAATGAAAAACGCAGTTTTGAAAGGTACAAAATAATACAGTTCAGATGTAATATATGTTAGCAGATTAAAAATTGTTATAATGAATTGAATGCAGTCAGGGAAAAGTGTGTTAATACCTGTTTTAAACTGATTTTAAGGGTGATATTAATTGAAAGAGGAGAGCATAGAATTTTTCATTGAAGAAGGATGAAATCTAATGGGAAGTTAGCAGATAGACTTGCAAGAACAGGGATTATATAAGAGAATCTGAAAGATAAGATTGGAAGGTAGGTTAGGGTTCTGTCTAGTGGATCAAATGTTTGAATTTGATATTTAATAAATATTGATTTGTTTATTTATTGGGGATTAGAGCCAAAATGTGATTTATGAAAAATAAGTGGTTCTGACAGAAGAAAAGAAAGCAGAGAATGCTAGGAGATAGGAGAAGAGCTGCTTTTTTAAATATGATAATAATGTTTATTAGATTATCTTTCAAGAAATATTAAGAGGAAAACAAACTTAGTTATCTAAACCAAACCAAAGCATGGTGTCTTACAGAATAAATTTCATTGATGAAGAATGACAAATATAATCATATAATGATATAGGATAGAACTGCTGAAGACTTTCAACTTGCATTGTGGAAACTTTTATTTTCTTTTTTGAGAGAGAGTGAGAAAGAGAGAGAGTGAGTGTGTGTGTGAGCAGGGGAAAGGAGCAGAGGGAGAGAGAGAATCTCAAGCAGGCTCCACGCTCTACATTCATCCCGGCATGGAGCTGGGTCCCATGACCCTGGGATCATGACCCAAGCCAAAAATCAAGCATTGGACACTCAACTGATTGAGTCACTTAGGCGCCCTAAAACTTTTTCTTTTCTTTTTTTTTTTTTTTTTTTTGGTAGAGGTATAACATAAAAGACTGGAGGAAATAAGTTATGGTAATTATCTATCATCCAATAAGAGAAATTTGAAAACTGTTAGCATAAAGTAACATTTATAAATTGAGAGAGCAATTTGAGGTACAATTTTGTGTGTAGGACATGAAAATGAATATTATAATTTAACATTATTAGACCAGTGATTTTCAGAATGAACTCCCTGGAACCAATAGCATCAGTATCACCTAGGCTTGGACCTTACCTCACACCTGCTGAATTCAAGGGATGGATCTGGACATCTGTGTTCTTAACAAACTCTTCAAGGGATTCTGATACATGCTAAAGTTTGAAAAAACACAGACTTAGAATGTTATAGTCTTTTTTTGTTCCAGCCAGTAAATAAAATTCTATATGTGTTCTTCTATTCAGGAGTTATGTCCTTAGAATGTCTTAATCAGTTACACTATCCATATCAGAATGTTTAAAAGGTAGAATTGATCAGAGAGTAAAATCAGAGCATGTGGTTGTTAGATGTCATTAGAATTTACAGGGTGATTTCTGTATTTTGTACTGACGCTGGAGGAAATCCAGGTTATAAGATTTCAGCATTTAGATAAATTTATCTTCCTATTTTTTCTTTTTGATACCATTTGTTGACATTTAGCCAGAGTGTTGAATTTGACAGACTGAGGGTAGGCTTAGTTAGTTGTTAGTAATTGGTTTGGAATACCACTTGACATAGTATCAAAGTAGGTCTTTGAGAGAGGGGAGGAAAGAAGTTCTGCCTAGCTTGGGTTTCAGCAGGGACTGAAAGTATCATTTTGCCACTGGTTATGTGGGTCATAGTTTGAAAGTCATTGTCCCAATATAGGTAAAATATGTCCTAAGACACAGTAGTGGGTTTAGATATTTTTATATACAATGAGCATTTAAACAAATGTTTGAAGGAGAGAGTTAGACTTAAATTAAATTGTTACTTTATTTTATATATTCAGTTATACATTTTAATTTTATTTAGAACTCTCATTTTCAGAATGGACTAAATGAAACTAGAAATTAGTTGACGGGCGCCTGGGTGGCTCAGTCGGTTAAGTGTCTGACTTTGGCTCAGGTCATGATCTTGCAATTCGTGGGTTCAAACCCCGTATTGGGCTCTGTGCTGACAGCTCAGAGCCTGGAGCCTGCTTTGGATTCTGTGTCTCCCTCTCTCTCTGCCCTTCCCCCACTCATGCTCTCCCTCTCTCTAAAAAATAAATAAAACATTAAAAAAAAAATCTTTAAAAAGAAATTGACAAATTGGCCTATGGAATAAAATGATCTGATGTGTAATGTAACTTAGTTGAACAAAAGTGTAATTTTATTTTGTTTTTAACTGATAAGTTAATTTGTGATTATTAACCTGTGATTTGACTGTTCTTTTGAAAAATACTACCTAAGAAAGTAAAATGTTTGACCATCAGAACAGTGGTCCCAAAATAGAGTTCAGACTGTTTTTCAACCTGACACAGTTGTTTCTCTTGCTTTGCTCTCCTCCTGAAACGATGTTTCCATTTTGGGGATGCTAAGAGCTATGATTATTTATAGACTAGTGTGTTTTGGACAGGTGGTGTGTTTACACAGGTCAGTGGAATTATCAAATATCCCCCAAGACCTCTACATTTCGATTTATCATCACTCTTTGTATTTAAAATTACAAAATACTTGTGTTGGGTAAATGGAGAACATTCTCTTTAATTTTATATTTTAATGCAGCAGATGTCCTCTATTTTTTAGGGTTTTTCCCACAGTTTTGGAATGATAGAGTTACTGGTAAGCTCTATAGCTTTGTCACTGAAAAATTTTAGAGTTTTTTGTATCTTCTTAAAGACCATGCAATTTATACATATCTCCCCTTTTTTAGTTTCTGCTTTATATTTGACAGGAGATTTTAGGGAGTCAGATTCTGTAAGAGCCTAAAGCATTCATAAGTTATTGAAGCTATTTATATTATATAATTCCAAAATTATAGTAAAGTCATAGAGTAACTGTTGGCAATACTACATAACAAAAACTTCACAAGTTAAAACAACTGAAGTTTAGCATGTGTACATATTTTTAGGTCTAAAACCATTGCTTTATTAATTCTGTAAGTAATCGGAGAGTAAATACTCTAACTATTGTACTAGGGCCAATTTGCCACAAAAGGCACCAAATTCTTTCAGTCAACCTATATGTGATAGTTGTCTTCTCTAGTATGAGTTCACAAAAGGAACTGCTTTTACTTCCTTGTAGTAGGCTGGAACTACTTTCATTTTATTCCTTTTTAAGAGCCCCTGCCTCTTAAGAACCTACTCCTCCCATCTGCTTAGAGATTAAATGATATAATATAGTCCTTTTCAGAAAGATGTTAAGTAAAATGATCTCCTCCTTTTTTCCTCTTACCTGTCTTCAATTCCTCTGGAATCTCCTCTTTGTTCTATATTCATTAAGCCTTGGCCGTCTAATGTCATCTTCAGTTTTCTATATTACACTGAATTTACAACTTCTCATAAGATCATCCTGATACTTTATCAACTAGGAGTAGTAGTTAGCTTGCCTTGAGACATTTGGCTATTTCATGATCTTATATCACGTGGTTAAAAACCTCTTTCTATCTGGATGTTGTGTGTGACTGTTTGTATTCATCAGTCTTTTCTGTTCTAACAGTTCTGATTTTACTCTTCCTTCTACAAACAAAGATGGAAAGAAGAAAAGTGGGTTCTCTCCTGAATACATTAACACATAGTTTAATAAAAAACCAGGATCAGGGGCGCCTGGGTGGCGCAGTCGGTTAAGCGTCCGACTTCAGCCAGGTCACCATCTCGCGGTCCGGGAGTTCGAGCCCCACATCAGGCTCTGGGCTGATGGCTCAGAGCCTGGAGCCTGTTTCCGATTCTGTGTCTCCCTCTCTCTCTGCCCCTCCCCCGTTCATGCTCTGTCTCTCTCTGTCCCAAAAATAAAATAAACGTTGAAAAAAAAAACAAAAAACAAAAAAAAACCAGGATCATGTGCCAAATCCTGGAGGTGAGAGGTGGTCAAAAAAATAAGCCATGATCCATAGGAGGTGGAAGAAGATTCTTAACTAATTCAGTGAGATAAATGTTACAGAGAAGAAGAGAATCAAGTGCTGTGAGAGTAAGAAGGTGACATTTGGCCTTGAGGAAGTTTGGGAAGAGATGAGTGAATATCTAGGAGAGTGGGCATTTTAGCAGGATCTTGAAGCAGGGCTAATTTATCCTCTAGGCACTGTGAGCACAGTACCTAGGGCCCACAGTTCTCTTAGGAGCCTGCAGAAAAGTTTCAATTTTAATTTATTTTAAAATCAAAAGAAGAATTAATATAGGAATAATGAATATGTAATAATGAACCCAACCCGGATTATATTCATCTTTATACTAATGCAGATATAAAATGTAATTTTCAATATTTTTAAAAATAGAGGTAGTGGCTTACCAAGGTGAAAGTACCTGGGACTTGCAAAAACCATAATGCAGCATACTTTGAAGGGGAAAGTAAGCGTTTGTAGGTGCTAGGGACTGGGATTGGCAAAATTTTGAATAAGAAGCTTTTAATTAAATCACAGATTCACTTTAAAGAGCTTAAATAAATGTGGTTTCTTTTACACATGCTGCTGCTGCTAGTTGAAGTATTATGATAACAAGACAAACAGTACTTATCTAAACTAAATACCACTTGATTTGCTAAACCCCAAATAAAGACTAAATAGTGAATGAAATAATCATTATGTTGAGAGGCAGTATCTACTTTAATATTCCTTAGTTATTATCAATTTAATATCAACTTTTCAAAAAAATGATAAGATGTATACTTCACTGATAACAGAATTCACTGGTAACAGAAATGTCGCTAAAATGTGGTGGTGTGAAAATTACATCTTTGATTCTTAGAAGTGCTGTAATTTTTTGGTTTTGCAAATCCATTGCCATACAGGTCATATTTCAACATAAAATAAATCTCCACGGTGAGATAAGGATTGACCATTTCAGACCTTGATTTTATTCACCATTATAAAATGTAACTTATAGGTGTAGGTTAGTTATAATTACTCCTATTTTATAGATGAGAGAAACAGTCAAAGAAAGATTTGGAGTATTTTTTCCATGGTCAGACATTTAATAAGAAAGTGGTGGGGCCAGGATTTCAAGTTGGGTAATCTTGATTCCAGTACACTTCTAAGTTGCCAAATTCAGTTTCGGGTAAATTAAATCCAGGGTCTTTGGGGACAGGTAATGGGCAGATGTTCAGCATGGTGTATAAGTCTAGATCTCAATATAGGCCAGAGATAAAGATTTTGATGTTTTCCTCATATAGATGGTAGATTTTAGTAGGAAGAACCAACCCTGAAGATTAGTATTTTGGAAACCAAGATGAGAGATATGGTGTCAAGAAATATGAGTGGTCAGTATTGTGAAATGCAGCAGAGGATTCTTAGAAGATATGGACTGAAAAGGGTCTGTCTTAGCAACAATAAGGATGTCATTGGTGAATTGCAAAAAGAAGTATTTAATCAGGGGTGCCTGAGTGGCTCAATGGGTTAAGCATCAACTCTTAATGTCAGTTCAGGTCATGATCTTATGGTTCACGATTTTGACTCCTGCTTTGGGCTCTGTACTAACAGTGCAGAGCCTGCTTGGGATTCTCTCTACCTCTCCTTCTCCACCCTCCCCTGTTCTTGCTCTCTCAAAATAAATAAATAAACAAAAAATTATTTAATCAGCAGTGCCCCTCTCTGTTAGAAGGGAAGTTGAAGCACAAAGAAGATAAACCTTAGAATGTGACCTTTACTGGAAACTTGTAACTTTTATTTATTTGGTTTTTGTAGATGTTACTAGTTAAGGATCTTGAGATCCTTGTTGGTAATGAGCCAGTGAGGAATGACAGAGATGCAATTTAGGTCCCTTGATTACTCATAAGGGAGATTTGATCTCAATATGTTTTTAGTGTGACTTTATTGAATAATGTCTGTTGAATTGCAAAAACCCACTTGAATTCAGAAATACATATTGTCAGACAGAATGTATCTGTTCTGTATTTAATAGTCCAAGTCTATTTGAAAAGTGATCAAATAGTGTCTTTTTAAATAATTTGAAACAGATTTGGGTATTACATTGTGGCTCTCTAGACATTTAACTTGTTTAAACTTAAGAAAAATTGATTTCCAATTAACACCAGATTTCATAAGAAAGAAAATATTAGCTAAATAATTAATTTTTTGAAATGGTATGTATTGCAAACAAAAACAGGCAGCATCTGTTAATTCAGTTGGGTAGACAAGATTGAGCTTGGGCCTTTAAATTTTTAAATATTGTTCAGAATTTTTATTTCAAACATCTTTTAGGTATATTTGGTGCTAATACTATGTCTAACCAAAGCTTGAAGTCTTTGATTTATCTATAGTTATTAAATATTTTATTGACTGATCAAGTGGTGAGAGCTGGTCAGCTGACATTCTCTTCACTTGAACTCCCTCTTAATGATTACCTTCATCTACAATATAATGATATTAATTACATTAATTTATATTAGTTATCTTAACTGTTAATAACTCTGAGGCATTGCAGTTTTAAAAATTGATTTATAAATAAGGTAGTAAAGAATAAATTATGGTCAGAATAGTTTAATTTTAATTTTAATTTTTTTTTTTTTAATTTTAGGGAGAGAGAGCCCAAGTTAGGGAGAGGGGCAGGAGAGAAAGAATCCTAAGTAGGCTCAGCATAGAGCCTAATGCGAGGCTTGATCCCACGACCCTGGGATCATGATTTGAACCAAAATCAAGAACTGGATGCTCAACTGACTGAGCCACCAGGCGCTCCTGTTCAGAATAGTTTTAGTGTATGTTCCATTGTATTCTTATTAGGTGAAATTTTGTAATTCACACTATTGTAAGATGTTTCAGAGGATTTTGAAGGTCTTCTAGTTTCACCTCCCATCCCTTGCATGAATCCCTTTTGCATTATGACTGAGATGGTCATGCAGTCTTCACACTTCCAGGGATAGATCATTACCTCTCAAGATATACAGGAACCAGTCAGTCATGTGTGCCTACCATATACTAGACATAGCAATGAACAAAATAGATACTTGCCCTATCCTCATGGAGTCTATAACTCAACAGTGAGTTTGAATAAGTAATTAAAAGTATGTAAGCATTGTGAAGAAGAAATACAGAGTGCTATAGACTAATATGACAAGGGAATTTAACAAAATCTGAGAGGATCAGAGAATGTTGTCTAAGGTATTAAAGTTTTAACGCTAACATTTGGAGGATAAATTAGCTAGGATAAAGGTGGGGAAGTTTTTCAAGTCGAGGGAAGAACCTTTTTCAGGATCTAGAGTTGAGAGCATGGCACATTCAAGGAACCTGAAGTAACTATAGTGACAGGGCATTCTCCTCACCTCTGCAAGAACCTAGCATGTCTCTTATGTATTGAGGACTAAAGAAACATATTTTTATTTTAAGGATTTTCAGATTTGGAAAGTCAGCATTAGCAATAGTGAAGTACTTCCCTTAAGTGACTATAAGAATCAGACATTAACGAAATAAGAACAGGATGTTAAGAAAACCTCTCACAAATAACTGGGGTCCAGGGGGAGTGGAGACCGAAAGGAGATATGAGATATTATGCAAGTAAGGGCAACCGGTTGTAAACGTGGGTGTTATCACTAATACACTTACAGGCTGGTAAGACTGGAGGAAATTCAGCTTATAACCTAAAATGGCATTTTATAAAACAAATGATTTGATAAAAATTATATTCTTCCTTTTTGTTTCATGTCTCTCCTTGCTGGGAAATGGCCTCTTGCAATCATGATAATATAAATTGATACTGTTATTTGATTGTTGACATTTTAAATTTTATTTTTTACGTTAACATACAGTAAGGATGGGGCACCTGGGTGGCTCAGTCAGTTAAGCATCCGACTTTGGCTCAGGTCACGATCTCACGGTTTGTGGGTTCGAGCCCTGCATCGGGCTCTGTGCTGACAGCTAGGAGCCTGGAGCCTGCTTCAGATTCTGTGTCTCCCTCTCTCTCTGTCCCTTCCCCTCCCTGTTTGTGCTCTCCTTCCCTCTTTCAAAAATAAGTAAACATTAAAACATACAGTAAGGTTTACTTTTTGGGGGTGTATAGTTCTATGAATTTTAACATATGTATCAATCTGTATAGTCACCACCACAATCAGGGTACAGTGTAGTTCTGTCACCCCAGAATCCTTGAGCTGTCTCTTTGCAGTCCCACTTTCTTCCTACACATAACCCCTGTTTCCCATCTCTATAGTTTTGTTTTTTTGTCTTTTTCCCATCTATATAGTTTATTCTACATAAATAGAATAATATGTATGTAACTTTTTGATACTGGCTTCTTTCATACAGTGTAAGTCCTGTGACTTACAAGTTGTTACTTTAACAATAACTCATTCCTTTTATTACAGGTTTTTGTGTGAATATAAGTTTTTTATTTCTCTAGATACTCAGGAGTGGGATTGCTGGGTCATTTGTTAAGTCTGATTTAGCTTTGTAAGAAACTGCCCAACTGTTTTCCAGAGCGGCTCTTTTGTATTTCCATTGGCAACATAGGAGTTCCATTTGTTCTGCATCCTCACCAACACTTGATATGGTATTTTTTTTATTTTAGCCATTCTAATATGTGTATAAATAAATGGTATCTCATTGTAGTTCTTTCTTAGAGTCTTCATTATAATTCACAGAACACAAAATTACACAAAGTGAACAATTTTGATGTTTTTAGGTCAGAGTTGTGCAAGCATCACCACAATCTTAAGTTCAGAACATTTTCATCACTGTGGTTTTTATTTTGCATTTCTCTTGTGGCTAATGGTATTGAGCATCTTTTCAATTGCCATCTCTGTTTCCTAGTCTTCTGTCCATTTTTTATTTGTGCTGTCTGTATCCTTCCTGTTGAGTGCTGAAAGTTCCTTATGTATTCTGAATATAAGTCCTTTGTTGATTATGTGCACTGCAGATACTTCTCTCAGTCTGTAGCTTGTCTTGTCATTCTGTTAACAGTGTTCTTTTGCATAGCAAAAGTTTTTAATTTTGGTGAAGTCCAGTTTTTCAGTTTTTTCACTTTGGTGTCATCTCTAGGAACTCTGTGCCTAACTTCTGGTCACAAAGATTTTCTCCTTTATTTTCTTCTAAAAGTTTTGCAGTTTTACATTTAGTTCTGTCATCTCATTTGAGTTAATTTTTATAGAAGGTGTGAGCTTTAGACCAGTTCATTTTCTTACATATGGATGTTCACTTGTTCTAATATAATTTGCTGGAAGACTCTATTTTCTCTTTTGAATTGTCTTTGCACCTTTGTCAAGAATCAATGGGCCTTATTTTTGAGGGTCTATTTCTGGACTCTGTCCTGTTTTATTGCATTATGTTGCTGTTTGTCCTTTTACCAATACCGTACTATGGACAATGTCTTACAATCAGATACTGTGCTTTCTCTGACTTTATTGTTCTTCTTCAGAAATTTAATGGTTTTTCTAGTTCTTTTGCTTTTCCATATAAAGTTTAGACTCAGTTTATCTATATGTACAAAAAAATCCCCCTGGCATATTGATTTGGAAGTATGTTAAGTCTATGGATCAATTTAGGGAAAGTTGACCCCTTTACTGTTTAGTGTTCCGATCTATGACCTGTGGTAAGTCTCTCTATTTAGGTCTTTTTTTATATATTTCATCAATGGTTTATAGTTTTAAAGCTACAGATCTATGTATATTTTGTTATATTTATACTTGATTGTTTCCTTTTGCGTTTTGTTGTTGTTTATTTATTTTGGGAGAGTGAGAGAATGAGCTCGAGTGGGGGAGGGGCAGAGAGAGAATCCCAAGAAGGCTCTGTGCTGTCAGCATGGAGCTTGATCTCATGAACTGTGAGATCATGACCTGAGCTGAAATCCTTCCCTACCTTAGTGTTTTAGCCTCTGCAAGTCCCTGTTCTTACCATTGTCATTGCCACCACTACCACAGAATTTCTTAGGGTCTAGGGTGTAAGAAAATGGATAAAAGAAAAAAAAAGAGAGATTCTCTCCACTGAGTGTTAAGAGATCCCTTTTCTTTTCCTCAAGTCAGATTTACAGGCTGTTTGGAGCTCAGTCTGTCTGCGCTGATGGCCACTTTTGGGTTTGGGGGTGTCATTGAGTCTAGGCCAATGGTTATCAATAAGGAAAAAATTGGGGCGCCTGGGTGGCGCAGTCGGTTAAGCGTCCGACTTCAGCCAGGTCACGATCTCGCGGTCCGTGAGTTCGAGCCCCACGTCGGGCTCTGGGCTGATGGCTCAGAGCCTGGAGCCTGTTTCCGATTCTGTGTCTCCCTCTCTCTCTGCCCCTCCCCCGTTCATGCTCTGTCTCTCTCTGTCCCAAAAATAAATAAACGTTGAAAAAAAAATTAAAAAAAAAAAAAAAAAAAAATAAGGAAAAAATTGCCAAACTGATGGCTGCTTTGCTGCTACTTCAAATTCTGTTTTTTTCCGGCAAACTGTCTGATCCTATTTACCTTTCAGAGCCTTCAAATAACTGCTGCATGCATTCTGTTTAGGTTTTACAGATGAATTCAGTGGGAGAGACAGATGGCATATGCTTACATCTTACTCAAAACCAAAACGTTGATTGCTTGTTTTTTTTAATAGGACACTTAAAAAACTATTTTCTTCCCCTCTAAACAAACAAAAACTAGATCTTGCTAGAACCGAGCTATTCTTTAATACATTTCTTTGGGTAAGCTTCATTAACCCCTGAAAGGGGAATTGTTTGGGAGGAGTGGTGAGGGACATGAGTACAGGAATTACTTAAAAATTTGTTGCCTTATGGGGAGCCTGGGTGGCTTAGTTGGTTGAGTGTCCGACTTCGACTCAGGTCGTGATCTCATGGTTTGTGAGTTCGAGTGCCACATCAGGCTCTGTGCTGACAGCTCAGAGCCTGCAGCCTGCTTCAGATTCTGTGTCACCCTCTCTCTCTACCCCTCCCCTGCTCACACTCTGTGTTTCTCTCTCAAAAATAAACATTAAAAAATTTTTTTAAAAATTTGTTGCCTTGTATATAACATGCCCATTTTTCGAACTGACTTTAAATTACATTTATTTTATGTAGTATGATTGAAATCAGCTTCATGATTTTTATAGTTCACTTAAATTGAAATCTAATTGTATTATTTTTATGACAAGTGATCCTTTGTTCTTAATTATGAATAATCAGTACATGCTTATTTAATATTTGCAACAACTCTGTCTTCACTTACAACCTATTTAGTAGATAGATCTGATCAAGGAATCTAAATATTATATAATTACATTGCCTGAATCCAAAACTTAGAAATTGGTATACTTTTTTTTTTTTTAAGAATACTAGTAATTGTAACATTTTTGCCTCAGTGGATTATTGTAGCTGCCTATGAACAACTTTTATCTTCACTGGCTATCAGGATAAGCACTGGTTTTCAGAAAATGTTAAAAATTATCCCATAAAAAAAAAGTAAGAGCTATTGTTGAAAGCTCTTATCCATTCATTTGGTAGTGGATTGTTTCTTTTTACTTTTTAGCCCATACAGATCAACCCATTATTTAATAATGAAGTTTGTCTTCATTGTTAGAATTTTAGGGTTCTTAAGTATAGGGATTATTTATTGTTTCTTTAGCACTTACTGTCATTCAGTAGATAATGAATAAGTTATCTTAAATTTGGATAGTGAAGTTTTTTTAATAAGTTAATAGGGAAGGCTTTATTGCTAATTAAATATGAGACATTACAGAAATATTATTCTGACTTTGAAATCTGCAGGGCAGAAACAATGAGATAATGTGTGTATGGAGTAAACACATGTACACAGAAAAATAGAGATTTTATAGCCATTAAGAGATAAGACTGGCCAATCCCACGGTTGCTGTGGCTTTCTACTTCCCAAGGAGCACATCTCTGTTAAGATTTCTGTGGGTGGGTCCCTGGCTTTTTGACCAAAACCCTGTGTCCATGCAGCAAACTCTCCCTTATGTAAAGTGATTATAGTGTCTGTTCTTTGAAATCAAAAGCACAACAGAAACAGGTTTCCGCTTAAACATTTGCAAAGAAAAACATCCTTATATGAATTTTAATGAGGTTTGGTATAAATTATATCTTTGATAACCTAGTATGATACAGCACAAATGTAGAGTCAGTCATATACCACCTTGAATCGGAGAGTTACTGTTTACCTACTATGTGATCCTAAACAAATCACTGCTAAGTTTTAGTTCCCTTGTTTGTGAAACATTTACGTGAGATCCAGCCAGTAGTGTACTGGAACTGGCTTGCACCCCTTCATAAGAGCCAGTTGTTAAAACTTTAGAGATCTTATGAGCTGATTGTTAAACACAGCCGTCATTAAAAATTGAATGATACAAACTTTAAATTATGTTAAAAGCAAAAATAATGCTGAACCAGTCACGTCCTAATTATTTGGCTACATCGTACAATATGTCTATTATGTCTGTATGGTGAAATACCATATAATGATGTGCTGTTGCATACCTCTTCCCAACTCTGTGTTCAGTGCATTTACATTGGTACCTTGAAATCTGCATGATAGTATTTATACCACAGAAATTGGTATTATTTTATTTTTTTGATTTATTTATGAAAAATACTGATTTATTGTTTTGATGGTTGTCTAGATGTAACAAAGTGATAGAAAAATACCAATAAAGTAGATTAAACTTAAAAGTTTGTTGGGTCTGTTGGCTTGTTATTGTTAGTAACTCAGAAGTTGATGAAATATTGTAAACTACAGGCATACCTCGTTTTATTGCACTTCATTTTATTGAGCTTCACAGATACTGTGTTTTTTACAAATTGAAGCTTTGTGGTGACCCTGAATCCAGGAATTTTATTGGCACTATTTTTTTCCAGTAGCATTTGCTCACTTCATGTCTCTGTGTCACATCTTGATAATTTTTGTGATATTTTGAACTTTTTCATTATGTTTGAATTACTGCAATTTCATGATAAAACTTTAATGGATGAAGAGTTACTTCTCATGGATGAGCAAAGACAGTGGTTTCTTGAGATGGAATCTACTCCTGGTGAAGATGCTATGAATTTTGTTGAAATGACAAAAAAAGGGGGGGGGGTTAGAATATTACATAAGCATAGTTGATAAAAAACAGTGGCAAGGCTTGGGAAGATTGACTCCAATTTTGAAAGTCCTCCTGTGGGTAAAATGCATCATATGCTACAGAAGAATCATTTGTTAAAGGAAGGGTCAATCAATGCAGCAAACTTCATTGTCGTCTTCTTATTTTAAGGATTGTCTGAGCCTGGGTGGCTCAGTCGGTTAAGCATTGGACGTTGCCTCAGGTCATGATCTCAGGGTTGGTGGGTTTGAGCCCTGTGTCAGGTTCTGTGCTGACAGCTCAGAGCCTGGAGCCTGCTTCTGATTCTGTGTCTCCCTCTCTCTCTCTGTCCCTCCCCCACTCACGCTCTGTCTCTCAAAAATAAACAAACATTAAAAAAAAAAAAAAAAAAGAATTGTCTGAGCTGGCTGGGAGGTGGTGGTTGGGCAGCCAGCAGGGTGTGGTGGAAGCCACTGCTTCCTGGCTGCATTCCTGGCCAATGATACCCCCAGAGAGGGCAACCTCTTGGCACTCATTGGGCACACCAACAGCTTCACCAAGCCTGCATTCCTCGCCATGGCTATCACCTCCAACCTAGGGGTGGTGGCCCCTCCAAGAAACTAGTGATCAAAAATTTCTGAGACAGACCTAAATTGCCTGATAGCTGTGCTCAGAATACCTGGCAGAAGCATCATGAGGTAGTGAAAGCCATACAGCGTGATACCTCCATCAGATGCAACCTGGAAGAGCTCTACCAGGATGTTGAAAATACCTGTTCTCAGAAGGTTTCTCCAACGCTCTACAAACAGCTGCGCCAGGTCTGTGAAGATCATGTCCAAGCACAGATCCTTCAATTTAGAGAAGCCTAGATAGTGTTTTATTTTTAAAGAAGATTAACGTGTGCTGGCAAGATCATTGCAGACAAATGATCATTATCAGAAGTATTTTCCTGTTTTTGGATTGCATTTTTGTATTTCTGAGTTCCCCACTTCCTTCTGTCTGGAATATGGGGTTGGAACTTTTTAGAAAGCAGATCATTAGTGATAAAAATGCATCTGAGTAAAAGTATTGATGGAAATTTGCTATTAATTTAATGAGAAAGGAACATTGAAGCAGTGGATTGAAATTTACTGAGAACTCAGCTGAGTATGCTCTCTGACCTTCAGGTATATTAAGACCCATTTGAAATTTTTGGCTTGGCAGAAACTAATTGTTTATATGATGCAGAAAGCCACAGATTAATGCAAGAAAGAGAGGTTCCAGAATATCTTAACCATGTCAGTAAGTGTTTAGAGGAAGAAGGAGACCCAAGTAATCATGTATTTAGACCACAGCACACAGAAACCACTGATTGCTTATGTGGAGAAACAGCTATTAGGAGTACATTTAACAGCAATTCTGCAGAAAGGGCTTGACCACCTGCTTGATGAGAACAGAGTGCCTGACCTCATTCAGATGTACCAGCTGTTCAGCCACATGAAGGGCAGGCAGCAAATCCTGCTGCCGCACTGGAGCAAGTACATCCAGACTTTTGGGACAACAGTTGTCATCAGTCCCAAAAAAGACATAGACCTAGACGTAGACAGGAACTGATGGATTTTAAGGATCTGATGGGCAATGTGATAGAAGTGTGTTTTCAGAGAAATGAGAAGTTCTCCAACTTGATGAAGGACTCCTTTGAAACATTTATCAATAAGAGGCCAAATAAGCCTGCAGAATTGATAGCAAAGCTTGTTGGTTCAAAATTAAGAGTGAGTGTTAAAGAAACAATAGATGAAGAGCTGGAGAGGATTCTTTTTTTTTTTTTTTTTTTAATTTTTTTTTTCAACGTTTATTTATTTTTGGGACAGAGAGAGACAGAGCATGAATGGGGGAGGGGCAGAGAGAGAGGGAGACACAGAATCAGAAACAGGCTCCAGGCTCTGAGCCATCAGCCCAGAGCCTGACACGGGGCTCAAACTCACGGACTGCGAGATCGTGACCTGGCTGAAGTCGGACGCTTAACCGACTGCGCCACCCAGGCACCCCTGGAGAGGATTCTTAACAAGGTCATGATAATATTCAGGTTCATTCAAATGTGTTGAAGCATTTTATGAAAAACATTCAGCAAAAAAGACTCCTTGTGGGGAAGAGTGCCTCAGTAGATGCTGAAAAATCTATGTTGTCAAAACTAAAGCATGAGCGTGATGCTGCTTTCACCAGCAAGCTAGAAGGCATATTCAAGGACATGGAGGTCTCCAAGGACCTCATGGTTCGTTTCAAGCAGTATGTGCACAATAAAAATGACCCATGCTCTATAGGTCTAACAGTGAATGTACTTGTGATAGGATCCTGGGCAATACACTCATCTATGGAAGTGCATTTAACTCCAGAAATGGTTAAACTTCAGGAAATATTTAAGACATTTTATCTCGGAAAGCACAATGGTTGAAAACCTCAGTGACAAACTAAATTGGGGCACTTTTTTTTAAAGTTTATTTATTTATTTTGAGAGAGAAAACATGAGTGGAGGAGGAGCAGAAAGACAATCCCGAGCAGGCTCCCTATTGTCAGCACAGAACCCAATGTGGGGCTTGATCTCACAACCTGAGTCAAAACCAAGAGTCGGACGCATAACCAGCTGAGCCACCTAGACACCCCAGGTCATGCTGTTTTAAAAGCAGAGTTTAAGGAAGAAAAGGATTCCGTGTGTCCCTCTTCCACATGCTGGTGGTTCTCATGTTCCATGAAGGGGATCCATTCACCCTTGAAGAAATAAAAAACTGTCCACAGGGTTAGAAGACAGTGAACTGAGAAGAGCTTTAGAGTCCTTGGCCTGTGGCAAAGCACAAGTTCTGGTTAAAAGTCCCAAAAGGAAGGAGGTGAAAGATGGGGACGCATTCATGTTCACTGGGGAGTTCAGGGTTTTTCTAATAAAGATCAACCAGATCCAGATGAAGGAGACCATTGAAGGACAAGTCAGCACCACTTGAGAGAGTGTTTCAGGACAGACAGTATCAGGGTGATGCTGCTATTGTCAGAATAATGAAGACGAGAAAGACTTTTTTTAAACATTTTTTTAATGTTTATTTATATTTGAGAGAGAGAGAGAGAGCACAAGTGCGGGGGGGGGGGGGGGGGGGCCGGGGAGGCGGCAGAGAGAGAAGGAGACACAGAATCCAAAGCAGGCTTCAGGCTCTGAGCTGTCCACACAGAGCCTGACACGGAGCTTGAACCCGCAAACTGCAAGATCATGACTTGAGCTGAAGTCAGATGCTCAACTGACTGAGCCAACCAGGCACCTCAAGAAAGACTCTTAGTCATAATCTTCTGGGTTCTGAATTGTATAATCAGCTGAAATTTTCAGTAAAGCCTGGAGATAGGAAAAAGAATTGAATCTCTTACAGAGGCTGTATGGAGAGAGACAAAGACCATTCTAATCAGGACCACTACATGGCCTGATGTGTTGGCCAGCTGTTTTCTCTCAGTGAGACGCTAGAATATAACTTCAGAACAGTGAAGCACTTCTGTGCTTTTTCCAGGACTTCTGATATTGAACGAGCATGGAGACTTTTGGATTAGAAAGAAGAGATGATTCTTGGATCACTCTTCACAAAGCTTAAGGGTTTGCAAATGGCACATGTGCCTTTCCCTCCAGTTCTTCCTCTTACTCTTTTTGGCGTTTAAATAGTTTCTGTTGCTCTGTGCAGAATGACTTTGAGATTGGACAAGAAAATATTGGTTAAAAGAGGTTCCTTTGTAAGGTGTCGCTCTTGTGGCAGAACACTGAAGGTTTGGTTTGGCATGTGTGTGTGATTATGAATGTATAGTTAAAAGACCCTCCATGGGCTGCAGAGATGACTGGATAATTGAAGTCTTGATATTGTGAAGCAGAGGTTATTTTGTCAAAAGATGAAGAGAATTTTGTTGGCATCTGATTTCACATTGTGTGTGTATGGGTGAGGTTGAACACAGGATAATGATGATGTCTTGATTTCAGCTCAGGTCATGATCTCGTGGCTTATGGTATTGAGCCCCATGGTGGGCTCTGCACGGACAGCAGGGAGCCTACTTGGGATTCTCTCTCTCCCTCTCTGCCCCTGCCCCTCCCCCTGATCATGTGCGCGTGCTCTCTCTCTCTCTCTCTCTCTCAAAATAAATAAGCATTTATTTATTTATTTATTTTTAATTTTTTTTTCAACGTTTATTTATTTTTGGAACAGAGAGAGACAGAGCATGAACGGGGGAGGGGCAGAGAGAGAGGGAGACACAGAATCGGAAACAGGCTCCAGGCTCTGAGCCATCAGCCCAGAGCCCGACGTGGGGCTCGAACTCACGGACCGTGAGATCGTGACCTGGCTGAAGTCGGACGCTTAACCGACTGCGCCACCCAGGCGCCCCATAAATAAGCATTAAAAAAAAAAACCTTTAAATCTCCTATAAAACTTTTTACAATGGTTATAGCACAGTTAGCAATAGCCATCCCTGTTCATGGCTGTTAAAACAAACTAAACTTTATTAGAGCAACAGTACAAATGCTGCAGTTAAAAAATTCAAATAGCAGTTACCCCAATGCAAAAAACAGGGGCTGCTAGATGCAATCTTAGAAGGCTGAACACAGACACACTCTTCCCAAACCCCTTAACAGAAAATTCGCAAACAGCTCAGAGAAAGTCAAACAGAGATGCTCATGGGTTCACCGCAGCAAGTACAACAAACCCAGGGCTCTGTCAGTAGACATGAGAAATGTCACCATGAAACCTCACTCGAAACAGTCAGTCATAAAAGTTTAAAGCGTATGGAAGATAAAGGAAATAAAGGGATGTCAGTATTTAGTTTTCATAAGTGATTAGCCAGGTTTTGACACTATTTCTTCTTAATGCTTGCCAACGAAGGGCTCTTGTTTCCAACCTAAGTGTCCATCAACTAAGAGAACCTGCCTTCAGGATTTTGTTGGCACCTGATTTCATGTTGTGTGTGTATAGGTGAGGCTGAGCACAGATGATGAAGTTAGTACTTTAACTGTAACAAAGAGACTTTTCTAGAAACATTTAAAAGTACTTTATATTTTACATAAAAGCATGTTTCATTTTTGATTAAAAGCTACCAAACGAATTTTGATCCAGGTATCCATGTTTAAAGTAGTGTTTTCTGGGATGTACCACCTATGTAATTTGATTTTGTGCTAAATTATTAAAAGTTTCTCCCTTTTTTGATTTTACCTTCCCCAGCTCCCAAATTTATTACCAGCCTCTGCCTATGGGTCCTGTCCCCATGCTTTAATAAAATCACCTTTTTTGCACCAGGAAAAAAAAAAAAAAAAAATGTTTCTCCCTTTTTGAAACATGTGTGTTTAAAATATGACATCTTATGGGTTTCAGTATGGAAATCCTCACCCTTTAAGTATTGTCATCATTTCTATATGTGTAAATTTTCATTTGCAAGTTCTGTAATATGTGGTCTATAAAAGACTAAATAGATTTCTACCTCTTAAATTTTACATTTATTGTCTCTAGAAAATCTCTCTAGAGAGTGTTAATATTGTAATTGAATATATAAACTTACTCTGAATAAAATTAGTTTAATTGGCCTAAAAAAAAAATTTGCCTGAGCGTCCCAACCTTCAGCAGCTACCATCCTGATCAGTCAGCAACCATCAACACTGAGGCAAGATCCTCTATCGGCAAAATGATACCATTTGCTGAAAGCTCAACTTATGTTTAACATTTTTTAGCATATATTTTTTAATTAATTAATTTATCTTTGAGAGAGAGAGCGCACAAGTGGGGGAAGGGCAGAGAGAGAGAGAGAGAGAGAGTCACAGAATCCGAAGCAGGCTCCAGGCTCTGAGCTGAGCCAAAGTTGGACGCTTAACTGACTAAGCCACCCAGGTTCCCCAGCATATAAAGTACTTTTAAAAATGTTTATTTATTTTAAGAGAGACAGAAGGAGCGTGAGCAGGGGCAGGGTAGGGAGAGAGAGAAGGAGAACGAAAATCTCAAGCAGGCTCCATGCTCAGCTCAGAGCCCAACGCATGGCTCGATCTCAACAACCATGAGATCATGACCTGAGCCAAAATCGAGAGTCAGACGTTTAACTAATTGAGCCACCTAGGTGCCCCATAAAGTATTTTTTAATTAAGATGTATGTATATTGGGTTTTTTATTTTTTTTTATTTATTTTTTTTAATTTTTTTTTTCAACGTTTTATTTATTTTTGGGACAGAGAGAGACAGAGCATGAACGGGGGAGGGGCAGAGAGAGAGGGAGACACAGAATCGGAAACAGGCTCCAGGCTCTGAGCCATCAGCCCAGAGCCCGACGCGGGGCTCGAACTCACGGACCGCGAGATCGTGACCTGGCTGAAGTCGGACGCTTAACCGACTGCGCCACTATATTGGGTTTTTTAAAGACATTATGCTATTGCACATTTAGTGGACTACAGTGTAGTATAAACATAACTTTTTAAATTTTTTAATGTTTATTTTAGAGAAAGTGTACTTGCGAGAGTGGGGGAGGGGCAGAGAGGGAGACACAGAATCCAAAGCAGGCTCTAGGCTCTGTGCAGACATCTGAACTTGAACTCATGAGCAGAAAGATCATGACCTGAGCCGAAGTCAGACACTTATTTGACTGAGCCACCCAGGCACCCCTAAACATAACTTTTATATGCACTGGGAAAGCAAAACATTCATTTGACTCACTTTTTTGCAGTATTTGTTTTATTGCAGTGGTCTGGATCCAAACCATCAATATCTCCAAGGTATGCATGTGTTATCTAATTCAGCAAAGAAGTTGCTGATATCATTGATGAACGAATGAGGTTATGACATACGTCATTGTTGTTTCACTTTCCTTTTATTCTTTAAATGAAAATATCAAATAACATTTAGATTGGAGTTACACTCCATCAGTTGCAACCCTTGGTTGGCTTCTCATGAGTTTGGCGAAATCAGAAGAGCATTCTGTGAGAGTAAGCTGGCTTTATGAAATTTACAATAAAGACTATTGTATATTTTATTATAATTTTTAAATTATTTCCTATAGCCTTCAATATTTATAACAAACACACATTTCATGCACACACACACACGCACACACACACACCCAAGTGCTGATTGTTAAACATTCAGCAGAACACCTCTGTGTCTTGCACAGAACGGCATTCATTAAATACTCCTTTCTCCTCTCCTTTTCTCCCCTTTGGCCTTTTTAAAGAAAATAAAAATATCTACCCTACTTAATGTAATCAGGGTTGGTGAAAGAAAAAACTTTTAACACTGGCTTTAACTTCAAGGCTGTTATATTCTTTAGTATTGTCACTTTCATCCTTATATTAAAAACAGATCTTAGTTAAAAAGGACAAATGAAGATTTGAGGGAATAGTATATTCTTTTGAATTCCATTGCTGGGAGCTCTCATGTCTAAAAATACCAATACTCAATTCTGTTTCAAAGAGGGACATTATAGGCATAACAAATATAATGTTTATTAAATATTGGAAAGCTCCTGTGAATCATAATACTTGTCAAAATTTTCTTGAAAATGTTTTTCCAAGAAATAGGAGTAATTTAAATTTTTCCTTTTATTTTGAAACTTTTTGTTCTTTTTCCCCTTTGTCCCCAATCCAGTTTAATAAGGAAATGATCTTATTTTTAAAAAACAACAACACATTTTGACTCTGGTTACAGTCACAAGCTGATTTTCTTTCATTCCAAAGATATATTATGGATTCTTTAACAGCATAATATTTTCTGTCATTTTGATTTTTCTTCTCATTTTAAATCTAGAATAAAACATTTTTTAAAGCTCCTGTTTGACAGGGTTTTTTTCTTACGCATTCAGAGTATACTCACTTCCCCTACCTTCATCTATATTAAATAAAAGAAAAGCCAGCTGTATTTCTGTGGTGCATAGCTGATTGCTTTCCAGCTCCCAAAGGAGAGGAACTAATTGCTAAACATAGAGAAAATGAAACAGTGAGATACCTTTCTATGTGGATTTAATAGTTACTAATCAGGGAAAAGTAAGCCTTTACACGTTCTAATCCTATTACTTCCAGAAGAATAACATAGAGTAATGTGTTTCCTTCTCACGTATGTTTGCAAATATATACAGGAAGGATTGAATTACGTTGGCATCTTTGTAGAAAACCAAGTGACCATACATATGCCGACCTCTTTCTGTGCTCTGTGTTATACTCCACAGGGTTTATCCTTATGCCCGTGTAATGCTTGTTTTCATTACTATTGCATCATAGTAAGTCTTGAAATTGGACAGTGTAAATCTTCAGTTTTTTTCTTCATTTTCAAAATTGTTTGGCTATTCTAGGTTTATTGCATTTCCAAATAAATTTTAAAATCCTGTCAAATTTTGTAAAAACAAACAAAACCCCAAAGAGACCGTGCTGGGATTTTGATTGGGACTGCATTAAATCCACAGATCATTTTGGTGAGAATTGACACATTAACAATGTTGAACATCGTAGTTCATGAACATGTAGTATTTCTCCACTTATTTAAGTCTTGTTTACTTTGTCTTTTTTAACATTTTTAGTTTTCCAAATAGTTTCTGTTTTCCACACTTTTATGTACAGATCTTGCACATATTTTGCTCAGTCTGTCCCTAAGCATTTCATACTTTCGATGCTATCATAGATGATACTATTCTAGAATAATTATTGCTAGAATGTTGAAATACAATTGAATTTTGTATATTGTCCTTATAATCTAAAACCTCGTTAACTTATTAGTAATAGCACTGCTTTTGTAGATTTCTGAGGATATAGTACATACACATTATGTTGTCTGTGATTAAAAACTATTATTTTTTTAATTTCTGATCCGTATGCCTATATTTTTTATAATTGTTAACCTACAAGTTACAGGCATACCTTATTCATTTATGTATTTTTTGTCTGATCATTAGTAACTTCCTTAATTTGAGATCATTATGACCAAATTTTCATGCTGTTAGTAAATAGAGGAACTCTTTGGTATAGCTTTTCTAATAAGGCCTGTCATTCAAAAGATGCCTTTCATATCAGTACCTAATAAATAATACTTGGAATGGAATGTATTAGAAAATGTAAGTTTCTAATTTTTACAGAAAACTGAAGCTATTTCTTTGAAGCTTCTTTTTTTTTTAATTTTTTTTTTTTTTCAACGTTTATTCATTTTTGGGACAGAGAGAGACAGAGCATGAACGGGGGAGGGGCAGAGAGAGAGGGAGACACAGAATCGGAAACAGGCTCCAGGCTCTGAGCCATCAGCCCAGAGCCTGATGCGGGGCTCAAACTCACGGACCGCGAGATCGTGACCTGGCTGAAGTCGGACGCCCAACCGACTGCGCCACCCAGGCGCCCCTCTTTGAAGCTTCTTTTAATCCATATCTTTTATCTGCCACTGTTTAAAAATTTAAGACATATTTTATATTAGTAGATTTACTTTGTAAGGAAAGCAAGATTTACTTATAAAACAGCCAAACCTGCTGATAGCGTTTTGAAATTTTGTGTATTCTTCCATAATATTATAGTTATTGTATTGATGTACAATAACATTGTACAACAATGTATTGATGTTTTATACATTTCCTAGAAAATTAAATATAGGTTACTTTCAGAGGTAGAATAATTTAAATGAACCAATAGTTCAATTTGCAGTGGCAGACCCTCTTTCCTGTAAAATAGAAAAAGCAGATAGCAGTAATCACTGAAATAAATTTCATCAGCATGTCTATAATTTTAAATGTATAAGGGGTTGTTGAGCTCATCTTTCATATAGACTGTTGAAATTTGTTTCCATCATGGAGGAAGGAGAAAGGAAGAGTTAATGTCTAAGGGGAATAAATGTGTCGCCCATAAGTCTGGGGATATGAGCTGGGATCCTTATAAATATAGAAACCAATGTAATGATAGTATCGTCTGTGACACTTAGTAATGGAAAAAGAGAAAGGAGATAGTATGAGTATGAGAGAAAATAAGATTGAACCTTCAAGTGAAAGTTGAATGTTTATTGTATTAATTAATACTTACTTGCAGACTTGAATGCTAACCTTGGCTGGCAGAAGATACAGTGGATGGAAAAGGAACTTTGGTTATAAATAAGATCAGAAGAAACGTGACAAAATAAAGGATAGTAGTTAGGTTAGATGACTGAATTTTTTAAAGGATTATTTAGTGTCACTCTCTCATGTAAATTATATGGCTAAATTTGGTGGTTCATTTGGCATGGTTTCATTGTAGATGTTAAAATTATTTGGATAGGAAGTTTGCCATAAAACATTAGATAATATTGGTATCTCCCTATTCTTACCTTTATCTTTTCTGAGAGCTTGCCCTTGAACACACATGTGCTCGCTCTCTCGCTCTCTCTCTCTCTCTCAAAATAAATAAATAAACATTAAAAAAATAGGAAAGAAAAAAAGCCCAGGATAATTATGTAGAAAGGACACTGTGTTAGTAGTGGAATCTGAATTTGAATCGTAACTCAGCCACTTGGTTGACTTTCAGCAAATCACTTTGAGCCTAACTTTGCTCTGTACAAAATGGTAATGGCATTCTGGCAATTCAGGACTCTAGCATAATGTAGATACTCAACAAATCATAGTTACGACTCTTTTGGAAAAAAGAAAAAAAGAATAATTAGAAAGTACTTGTTAAGGTAATCATCTTTATAAAGTCAGTGCTGAAAATATTAGAATTGTCACTTCAGTGGCATTGCTAATGAATAATCCAAGAGGAACTAATTTTCCTCTTTTTTGGTAGTAATGTAATATTTTATCACTTAATTATATATCATCTTGTACTGTTATCAGTATGATGTAGGTCTATAAAATCAACATACTGTATTTTGGCTGAGAGTAGGAAATGTCTTCCACTTTTAGTGTAGTCTTAGCACAGTGCTAAATGTACATTCCTATAAATGGTTGACACATGGGTGAATATGTATTTTAAGTTGCACTTTTATTTCTTCAGCTTTCACAACTATTGTTCTTATAGTTCTCTTACAGTACTGTTTCCCACCACTAAAACCCGTATGTCCTCAAACATGTGTCTAACTTTCGTTAGAGCCTTTGTATTTTCTATTACACTTGTCCTCACGTTTTTGCCAGGCTAGCTCCTCCTTGTCATTCAGATTTCAACTCAAATGCCACCTCTTCACAGACATGTTCTCAAACCACTCATTCTAATGTCACCTTCCCTGCACTTGTTACAGTATCATATTACCTGGTTTCATTTTCTTCATAGCCATTAAAACAATCTGAAAGTACCTTAGTTTATTTAATGTCTTGTTTATCCTTCCTATGGAATATGAGTTCCATAAGGAGAGTAGAGCCCTGGGTCCTACTGTGTCTTATACTGTATAAATGACCCCTTGTGGAAAAGTTAGCATCATTTGCTTTGATTAATAGTTTCTTTGCCTGTGTCCAATATGTTTGTTTTATTCCTGCTAATTGACATGTCTATGAGAGCTCATTTCTGTTCTCTCTAGTTTTGTGTATGTTTGAAATTTTCCACAGTATAATGTTTTATAAAGGATGAAACTGCTTTATATTGCAGAAAAGTACTTACTGATGTGGAACCAAAGTCTGCCTGTATTCTTCTCTTTTCTTATATTTTAAAACAACTTTGTAACGGTGGGCTCTTCTCCTTCAAGATTTTTCATGTCTCCTTTTTTAAAAAACAAACAAACATTTTTTGTTTTCTCTTCCTCTCTCTTCCCCTTCTCTCTCCCCATTACTCTCCTGTACCTAGTAATTTACTCCAAAAGCCCAGTGTACAGTATTGGAACCTGAATGGGATGAGGAAGGCACCTGCATGGGTGGGAGTGGGTCACTGCAGTCATGTTGGTTACACACAGAGGCTTGATCAAATAACTAAATATGTTGAAGGCAATAGGAGCCAGACTTCTTTTAGGGGAGGAAATTACAGATATGGAGAAGGATAAAGCTAGAATAAACTGTATGGTGTTGGGCTGGCATTGGAGATATTACAATGAGCTCATAGTTTTCAACATACATAGGCTGATGTCGTACATGGGTATGTATGCATACATGCATTAGTTTTGTGTACTAAGAGGGAATGGGAATCAAAACTCCAATAACAATGAGCACACTGAGTATCCAGATGTTAGTTTCTAAATATAATTAGTTCACATGATTTGAAACATGTAACACATGATTTGAAAACATGAGTTTGTTCCAATACAATTACTGTATTAGGGAACAGATAGACCCCAACATGAATTTTGTGTTTATTTATGTGTAGTTTCACCCTTAAGAAACACTAGGTAAACTCAGAATATTATACCCAACTAAACCAAGCTCTGTAGAAAGACACAAAAAACACACATGTGCACACCTCAAACATTTACCATTTACCTTATTTTACCACTTGTGTTATGTGCCATACCCATTCACATCTGGTATAAACTTTCCCTGATTTTATGTGGCTAACCCTCTTCGCTTCACAATAATTCATAAACGCCTTTCAGACAACCATTTCTACAAGCAAACTTAAGATCTTTTTAAGGTACAGTGAGTGCCATATTTACTTTGGTATATGTGTATTTCTTATTTAACATATGTAAAACTATGTTACTGTTTTTATTAGGTTTTTTTTCAAAAATGTTTATTTATTTCCTTAGCATGAGAGGGACAGAGAGAGAGGAAAGAGAGAATCCCAAGCAGGCTTCACGCGTCAGTGCAGAGCCAGACTGGGGCTCAATCTCACGAACTGTGAGATCATGACCTGAGCCAAAATCAAGAGTTGGACACTCAACTGACTGAGCCACCTAGCGCCCCTAAAAAGTATTTTTTTAAATAATAGTATTCTGTATCCCGGAATTTAAGAATGAAATCAACAAATTCTAGGCAAAAGAGGGAATTCCAAAATTCTTATTCCAAATGAGCTTACTCTTAGGATTGGAAATTAAGATGTAAACATCTGGATAGTTAAATAACTACATCAGTTTAAATAAAGGGTTTGAATAACATGATACACAAAATCAAAAGAGTTGTGCTAAGGTAGTAAACAAACAACTGCTGAAATATTATTTATATTTATATTATATTTAATTATATTATCTGTATTGCTAAGCTTTTTATTTATTTACTTAGAGAGCAAGTGGGGGGAAGGGCAGAGAGAGAGAGAATCCCAAGCAGGCTCTGCGCTGCTAGCGTGGAGCCTGACACAGGCCTGGATTTCATGAACCGTGAGATCATGACCTGAGCTGAAATCCAGAGTCAAGACGATTAACCACCTGAGCCACCCAGGTGCCCCTATTTTGCTGAATTTTAATAGCCAGTTCTGAACTTACTAAATTATATGTTTCATTTTAATGTTTTAAAACTAATGCACTAACCAAAAATATTGCATCAGGGCATGATTTAATAGTTGCCTAAATTATAGCTTTTGCAGAATCTTAATAAAGAAATATTATGTTTATAGAAACTTAAAGAATGTATCTTCTCCAGTACATGTTTTTAGTGTATCACCAAAAATTGTTCTTGTATTTCCCCATTAAAATAAAATATGGCAATTTCATAAGCTGAGACATACTAGAAAATCTGTTTTTTATTCAAGCAAATAGCCAACATTGTGTAATTTCTTCTTTTTATTTCTTCAAGCCATCAGCAATGTTTTTTACGTGTTTTCCAGTAGTATATGATGAAAAGTAATTGTGTTTTTGTTTCCATATATTTTCTGTGCATCATTCTAGCATTTTTCTTTCCATGGCAGAAGGAATCCATTTCCTCAGTGGTATGTGGCTCTTTGTAGCTATGAAGAAGTTACAAAAGCAGTTTCTAAACATTTTTCATTATGCTTTCTAAAATTTTATCAAATACTTGGAATATCTTTGGACTTTAAGTCATTGCTGACAAATTCATAAAGGTTTATCTCCATGTTTTAGATACTTAGTTGTTAAATGCCCTGTTAATCTTGATAGCTTCATACTGTCATTAGCTAGAAAGTACACATCACAATAAATACGTAAGGCAGATTTTGTTGTTGATGATAATGGATGTATTTCAGATAGCCTTATTACTATTTTTTGAATTTCATTAGTCAAATTTGTCAGATCTGGATTAGATCATTTCTAATTTTGCTTCAAAGTGTGACTGATTGTGACCTTATATTAGGAATGTAAGTGCTTGCTCCACTTTTTTCAGGTCGTTTGCTTGTGATTATGTTGTTAAGATATTCTGTTGATGACTTTGCTTTTTTTTTTTGCAGTGCTGTTTTTTGATATATCAATAGGTTTTTCAGTAGAAAATATATATAGATTGTGTAAAAATGCAAAATATACAAAAGTGTATAGTGAAAGTCTTCCTTCCATCTGTTTTCCCTCGCTATGTGGCTGGGTGTCCCTAAGGCATTACTGCACAAGTTTCTTAGAATTTTTTTCATTTGTTTTACACAATATTTTGCAACTTTTTTTCTTTTTTTTAAAAAAAAATTTTTTTACATTTATTTTTGAGAGAAAGAATGTGAGCAGGGGAGGGACAGAGAGATTGGGGGACACAGAATCTGAAGCAGACTCCAGGGTCTGAGCTGCAGCACAGAGCTGACGTGGGGCTCAAACTCACAGACTGTGAGATCACGGCCTGAACTGTGAGATCATGACCTGAGCTGAAGTCGGACGCTTATCCGACTGAGCTACCCAGGGGCCCATATTTTGGAGATTATTCTGTAAGTATTCCAACCGCTCCTTTGTTTAAAAAAATGCTGCGTGGTATTATATTATGCAAGTTCCCTGTTATTTATTTAGTCTTACCATAATGGGCATTTAGGCTCTTTTCAGTCTTTTGATATTACCAACAATGCTGTAATGACTATTTTACATACGTTGTTTTATACTTGTGTAGGTATCTCTAGGATAATTTGCTAGAAATGAAAATTGCTAAATTGCCATCCATAGAGTTGTTTTTTAATGCTCTTAACAGGAATGTATGGGTGCTGCTTTCCTTCACTCCTTCATTAACACATACTGGCAGAGTTTGTCTTTGCTCACTAAGTATATAAAGAATGGGTTAATTATCAGAGGGACACCTGGATGGCTCTGTTGGTTAAGCATTCAACTCTTGATTTTGGCTCAGGTCACGATCTCATGTCATGGGTTTGAGCCCTGCATTGGGCTCTGCGCCGACAGCCTGGGGTCTACTTGGGCTTCTCACTCCCTCTCTCTCTGCCCCTCTTCAGCTCTTCTCTCTCTCTTCTTCTCTCTCTCTCTCAAATAAATAAGCTTAAAAAAATTATTAGAGAAGCTCTTCATATGTTAAGGGAATTAGGTCTTTGTTATATGAGTTATGTATACTTTTGTCCAATTTGTGGTTTAGGTTTTGACTTGTGATGATGTTTGTATCATTTAGAAAATGATTTTGTTTTTAGGTAGTTACATTTATAAAACTTTTATGATTTGAGACACTTAAAACTTCTGTATTTTCTTCTAACATTTCTGTAGTTTCACTTTTTATGGTTACTCTTTGATCTATTTAGTTTTGGTATAAGGTGTGAAGGAGAGATCCCACTTCTTTCTTTCTTTCCCAGTTGGTAATTCACTTTATTTGATTGAATGCTAGCAGGAATATTTTCAGTCTGCTTATGCATTTTGTGAGGGTAATTTGACATTTTATAACATAGTCCACAAACTTTTTTACTAAGGTACTTACTAAATAAATCTCAGCATGGACTTGAATGAATGAACCAGGTTTTTTTGTTTGTTTGTTTTTGTTTTTATTTTTGTTGTTGTTGAATTCTTTGTGTTGTAGAATTCCCACTTTCTCTTAGAATACCTCACATACTGAAAGTAAACATGACTGTCAGACAGACTATGGACCAAGTAAGGGTACTAACTATTTATTTGCAGTTTACATATTAGTAAAGCTTAATTTTTGTTTGAATAAAATGTACAAATAGATAATCTAATATTTTCTTGCCCACCCCATGTGATTACTTTGCACAATTTCAGTCATCCCACTTTAGAGACCAGTGATCTAAGCTATGATTATTGTAAGTTCTAAAAAGGGGTATTTAGCATAAATGTGCCTTTAAAAAAAAATACATTTTTGTGAGTGACTGAGTATTTTTTTCTGTTAAATGTTGTAATGGGAATCCGTGGCATTAACATGACATTGGTCATGCTTCTATTCTAGGTTTTTAACATAGGCATCTCTAAGATGAGCTTTATACCTGGGAATATCTTAGGTATTTTGAACTCTAAAATTATTTCAGTGATAACAGAATGCATTGTAGAGAAACAGCTTTCAGGGAGATTTTTAACTAGCCAAAGAATGTGCAGTCTATGGAGAGATAGGCAAACAACTGGACACCACAATATACTCAAGATAATAGATAAATAGATCACTGCATTGGTATAGTCCTTTCTCTTTCCATTGTTTTATTGCTTCTGTCTAGGAATAGTGGAAAGAATTAGACCTTGTACAAGCACTCAGCTGGTGAGTAGCAGAGCTAGGATTTGAACCTAGGCAGTCTGGCCTCAAAACCATTTTTTTGCAGCCACAATGTATATAATCCATCAAATTCTAAATGATCTTTACATTTGCATCAGCTCCAGCTAGTCTAATCTCCTAACATATACTGTGCTGATTTCATTATTCAGTTCCAGGTCCTTTTGCAAAGTGTGTCTCTTATTTTTTAATCTCTCTCTCTCTCTCTCTCTCTCTCTTTAGTGTTTATTCGTCTATTTTGAGAGAGAGAGAGAGTGCACAAGAGCGAGAGGGGAAGGGGCAGAGAGAGAGAGAGAATCCTGAGCAGGCCCGCTGTCAGCACAGAGCCCAGCGTAGGGCTCGAACTCACAAAAACCGTGAGATAGTGACCTGAGCCGAAATCCAGAGCTGGATTAGCCTAACCAACTGAGCCACCCAGGCATCCCTATATCTCTTCTATTCTCTGTAACTTCTAGATTTTTCCTCAACTTCAAAAATTCGGATTAAGTGCCACCTGATACTGCTTTCAAATATATGCCCCCTTTTCCGAACTTTTAATGTAAAATAGTACTGCGGGTTTTACCATTTCATCATTATTTTATGGCGTTATCATATAATCTTCAAGGAGATAATAAACCCTTGAAATCTAAAAGAAAATAGAAAAAAATGAGAAAACAAAATATCCCTGAGGTACAGAGAGTTTAACTCACTGTGGTTGTATAGCTTTACCATTAATGGAACTGAGAGAACTTAAATTTTCTGTCTCCAGGTTCACAGTCCTTGTCATCATGCCCTTCTGCCTGTATTTAGTAGGTTGCAATTTAATATTTTTATCTTGATATCTGGGAAGATTGCATTTGTTGGTACTGTAGACATATCCTAATGCTATGAGATCAATAAGGCAAAAATTTGAATTTTGAGAAAACATTATATAGGTATATAACAGATGTTTTCTGTACAACTTGGTGCTAATGGAAAGGAATGAAATTAAAATTTGGAGGAATGAGGATAGTTTTGGTAAATTGTATTACTTTTCTGATGTTGTTAAGGAAAGGAACACTGAATCTAGTGCATAGCTGACATGCAGTAGGCATGTGTTGGGTATGTTTAATTGTCAAATATAATTCTAAGTAAGAGGTAAACTTTTACGTTTGTGGCTCAGGCTTGAGATGTAAACTTAAAGGAATGGGATATAATTTCAAAAAAATTTTAAAGAAATTGTCATTGTACTTATAAGTGAATTACTGTTAAGTATTTCTAGCAGTTTTTAAAACCTTTCAGTGAAATTGTAATTCGAAAGTAAATTGTGGTAAATAAGGCTTACATGGGTTAAAACTACAAAAACATTTGTTCCAGAGGGAGGAAGTGCTTTCAGGGGGAAAAAAATCATCAATAAGTAAGGTTTTATTTTGTGTTCTTACATTACATGTTTATATTCTTTTGCCCTTTATTTCTTATTTTGGAGTGAAAAAAAATTGAAGCAGTGAGCAGTGAAGTACAAGTTTATTATGTCATAATTCCCTTTAACAGAAGTTTTATTCATAACCCTGTTTAATACAGGTTTTATTTGTTACCAAATAAATTTGCCTCCAAAAATGGTGACCAAAGAGTCATGATGCCATATGTAGTTTTTGAGGCTGAAGCTACAAATGCTCAACTCAAAAGGGAAAAAAAGCAAATTTTATTTTTTTATTTTTTGGTATTTATTTATCTATTTATCTATGTATCTTTCTATCTGTGTGTTTATTTTGAGAGAGAGAAAGCACCAGCAGGGGCAGAGAGAGAGGAGAGAGCAAGAATTCTAAGCAGTCTCCTTCCTCACTGTCAGTGCAGAGCCCGATGTGGGGCTCGAACTCACCAATTGTGAGATCATGACCTGAGCCAAAGTCGGACACTTAACTGACAGAGGCACCCAGGCGCCCAAAAAAAGCAAATTTTAAGGAATTTCTCTTGTTCCTTCTCTTGGTCCTTCCATTCCTCATTTAACCAAATTCTTGTTAGAAACTACAAATCAGGAGCACCTGGGTGGCCCAGTGGGTTGGGCGACCAACTTCAGCTCAGGTCATGATCTCACAGCTTAGGTTCCAGCCCCACCTCGGGCTCTGTGCTGACAGCTCAGAGCCTGGAGCCTGCTTCGGATTCTGTCTCCCTCTCTCTGCCCCTCCCCTGCTCACATACTGTCTCTCTCTGTCTTTCTCAAAAATAAATATTTTTTAAAAAATTAAAAAAAAAAGAAACTATGAATCAGTTTTTGGATTTAAGAGAAAGAAGGGAATCTTACTAATTGAGTTCCAAACAGATAATTTCTCTTTGTTATTTTTCAAAAAAGAAAGAAATTTTTGTATCTTTGTATTAAACTTTGAAATACAGCATTAAAAAAATTGAATTGCTGACAGTTTTAAAGCAGTATAAGTAGAAGAGCTTTAATAATTAGAAAAAGCTCCCACCCACTCACTTCACTCATTCAAATTCAATAGGAAATTGAATTTAGATATTATAGGGATGACTGGTTAGAAAATAATTGAAATTTTGTTCATTAAATGGTAATGGGAATTAATTGTAGTTTTCAAGAGAAAATGGACTGTTCAAAGATGGATCTAAGGATGCATGGATGACTCGGTTGAGCATCCAACCATAGCTCAGGTCACGATCTCACAGTTCGTGGATTTGAGCCCCGCGTCAGCCTGTGTGCTGACAGCTTAGAGCCTGGAGACTGCTTTGGATTCTGTGTCTCCCTCTCTCTCTGCCCCTCCCCCTCTCATGCTCTGTCTCTCTGTGCCTCTCAAAAATAAATAAAAAACATTAAAAAAATTTTTTTAAAGATTTAGTCATTTTCATAGTGTAAGAGTTGTAAAAATATGTAAAATGGTAATTCTTGTAGTGCATTTGTTTGTTGCAGATTTCTATAGAATATTAACTAGGTATAAGTTGCCTGTAGGCTTCTCATTGTATATAGTATTTGGTGATCTTTTAATATAATAATTTCCAAATAGTCATAGGAGATAGTGAACTAGAAAAATCAGTATGTGTCTGGCATTGTTACGGTTCTCCCCTTCTTTTCAGGAAATATAGGCATTTGGGTTATGATAAAATTTGATTTGGTTTAATTCCTTACTTTTGATTAGTACTTTTATATTCACCAACTCATTGAGAACACTGAGACAGGTTATTGTAGCAGTTAAAAGTTTAGGCCTGAGACCTGGGCTCTAATCCTAGCTCTGCCACTAACTTCCTTTCTGTCCATGGACAGTTTCCTTCTTTAGCCTTATTTCTCCGTTTTAAAACTGAGAATAAAAATGTTACCTGCCCTGTGGTTGTAAATGTTAAGTTAAGAGAGATAATCCACACAGCTTATTATAGAACATAGTAAGTATTCAGTAATTGCTAGCTATAATTTGGTTCTCTTTTAAATGTTTTTCAAAGTTCCCTTTTAAAACTGTAAATATTCCATAATCTTTGACTTTTTCTTAAGAGTCAGATTTATGAATAAAAAATGCAAGGGTAAAATTGTTCTAGCATGGCTTAAAGTAGCAAAAGTTTGAAAAAATAATGTAAATTCCAAGTAATATGAAAACAAAATAAATTCCAGAACATTCACATGAGAGAACACTATCAAGCCCTTAAAATCATGATATTAAGAGGCTATATAGTAATGTTACGTACTCTTAACAGAATGTTACATAAAAATATAAACTTTGCACACATAGATAATGATCCCAATTCTGTACAGCACATGCACATACATATCTGTTCATGGAGAAGATATTTCAAAATAGTGGCTCGGATAGTGATGAATGGTAAGAGCACTGATGATCTTTCGTAACAAAGACTAAGTAATTACTCTTACCACAAGAAACTTTTATTTTTTTAATTTTTATTTAAACTTAATGAGTGGAGGTATGGCCTAAAATTCAGTTTTGCTGTGGAGTTTATTTAGTTTGAATGCTGTGTAAACACTGGAGATGTACATTATGTCCTGTTCATAGCTTTCTAGGAGGATCTGCTTCATCCGTAGATTTATAGGGCTGCATCTGGACTTTATGTGCCAGGAATAAATGGTCAGAATTGATGCTTCTGTGTGAAACCCTCAAGCCCCATAATTCTGTTAAACCTTTTTGGGGAATGCACCTGAATTAAGATCGAAGACATGATTAAGATTACATTTATGCAGTTCTTTAGGACTTCGAGAAGGCAGAACATGTAGAGGGTTTTGTGTAACAAAATCATCAGGTATTTTAGTCTGCAGGATTTATGTATGCTACCCTTTAACAAAGTTAAATAGAAACTATTAAATGTGAGTCTGAGGAGCACATAAACTTTGGTATAAGAATTAAAGGCTTCTTATTCTACTAAATCTATTCCAGCTTATTTAGATACTTCAGATTCCTTCCTTTAGTAACTAGAGCCATTTCTCAGTGTTCTTTAGGCTCTAAGCTGTTGTTGGTAATGTTTCTCAGGATCTTTCCCAGATAAAAGGACTTTACTTCTCTTTATGTGAATAAAAATTCTACCACTAAAGATTTCAATAAGTTCAGAAAAAAAGCAATGCTTTTCACTGGCTAACATTCAATAAGTTCAGTCAATTGCAGTCCACTTGCACTAATTTGTTCCAGGCATCCTGGAACAGGAAAGACTTGCTCTTGTATGCCCTTCTCTTCAGAAATTTTAGCATTCTGGAAGTAGTGAGTCTTAATTTTCTTTAAGGGAAATAAATCAATTTAAGTATTTTTTTAAAAATGCAGATGTGTCCTAGGATTTTATATCTAGTTTCAGGAGGAATTCCTTATAGTTGATCTGTGAACTTATGGTTAAGAATGCCAGTTTTTAGGGTGTCTTTGATTTTCTTTTGTGTCTATTTTTATGTCTTGGGAACTCTTTGAGTAGTGTTTTTCCTTTTATAAAGGAGAATTCCCACCCTGTTCCTTCTTAGAAATATTGTATTATTTATATTTGAATACTTATTTTCCTTAATTTGATGCTTTTAAAATGTTAAACCTAAGGTCTGATTTCTTTGTGAAAGAGTCAGTGAGGTGCTAATGCATATTCAGAGTAAAACACGGAGGATGTGGAGTTGTAACCCTGTAACAAAAAGCATATCCTTCTGTCTCTCAAAGGAGCATATCATTACTTTGACAATTGACAAAGCAAAGGTAGGATTAAACACCTGTTACTCTCAAATTAAGTGAAATATTTATTGAAATAATTGTGATCTCTCCTAGTATTTATTGAATAACAAGTATTTTGCCTACACCAGGCCGCTCGGAGAAATATAGGAGCCAAGGCGTGTACAAAGTTTAGTGACCTTGGCATAAGACACAGAAGAGAGCTGAAAGATGTTTAGATGAATTGAGTTCAAATAACTAAGTCACCTGAAGAGAACTGCATTTATGCTAAGGAGTATGCATTTGTTTTAAGATCTAAATTGTATGATAAAGTTGCCTAAACATAGAATTTAAGCTTATACTGTCTTGTCTTCCCTAAACATGTGCTACGTTTCACCTGGTGACAGATATCCTAAATGTGGGTAGAACTTTTTCACCCCCTGGATTTATGATGTGTCCTATTTTAAGTGTACAAGTGCATCAGGCCATATTATTTCCCTCCTTACTCTTTTACAAATCTCACAGTAAGCCCCTTCATCTGCCTCCTGTCTCTATCTTTAGCTTCATTTTAGATTACTTTCACTTGGTATGGTTCAGCAGTACTGGATATTTTTCTCAAGTCAGCCATGCTCTCAACACTCACATACTTCCTCCTGCCCCATATCCCTCAGTTCCTTCTTTATATCTCAGTTGAAGTGTCTTTTGTCAGGAAGACTTGCTTGACCACTATACACAGGCTTAGTTCCTGTTATCATGCCCCCTTAGCATCCTGTGCTTTCTTTTTTATTATGTGCATTGCTCTTATAATTACTTGCTTAGTTATCTGTTTTCTCTCAAAGGGATTGTGTTAGCATTCTTGATCAGTGCATGCCTGGTCAATAGCACAGTGCCTGGCACATAACAGGTATTTTAGAAAATAGTTGCTGTTGAATATATAATATTGATATTTAAGATTTGTTATTAGACTCATACATTAAGTAGCTTGAGAAATGGTATCACAATTAAATCATTCTTTTGTCTAGGTTTAAATTGTTTTTAATTTTTAAATTTGTTTGCCTTCAAACCTTAGACAATTTAATCTTTTTTTTATGTTGAAATAATTTTAACCTTAAAAGTTGCAAGAATAGTAGTTTATCTATGCTCTTTAGCCAGTTTTCTTCAGTGTTGACATCTCACTTAACCATAGCAGTTAGTAAAACCAGGAACTTAACATGTTGGTACAATATTATTTACTAAACTAAACATGTTGGTACAATATTATTTACTAAACTATAGACCTTATTAGAATTTTACCAGATTTTCTCTTTGTGTCTTTTTCTGTACAAGGATGCAAGATGAAATCCCACATCGCATTGAGTTACTTATCTGTTTATTCTCCTTCAATCTGTGACAATTCCTTAGTCATGACTTTGACACTTTGATGAATACCAGACTTTGATGAGTTTTTTGTACAATATCTTTTAAGGTTTTTTTGGTCTGATATTTTTTCATTCATAGATTCAGGTTATGCCTTTTTGTCAAGAATACCACAGAAATGATGTGCCCTTTACAATGCATTATTTCAGGTGGTACATGATGTTGATATGTCTTATTGGTAATGTTTACCTTGATTACTTGCTTAAAGGGTGTCTGCCTAGATTCTGCACTGTGAAGTTACTATTTTTCCCTTTGTATGGGCAAATATCTTCTTGCTCCTCAAATTTTTGTGTACTGATTAAGCATCCATAGGTTTATCTTAATCTGCATCAGTTAAATACTGTGGTGGTTTGCCTAATGGTGATTTTACATTCCTCTCATTCCTTCTTTTTTTTTTTAATGATTGTTTATTTTTGAGAGACAGAAACAGAGCACAAGCAGGGGAGGGGCAAAGAGAGAGGGAGACACAGAATCCAAAGCAGGCTCCAGGCTCTGAGCTGTCAGCACATAGCCTGACGTGGGGCTCGAACTCACAAACTGCAAGATCATGACCTAAGCTAAAGTCGGATGCTTAACTGAGTGAACCACTCAGGAGCCCTTTTTAAGTCTTCTTTTAAAAAGTTTTGTTTATTTATTTTGAGAGAGAAAGCATGTGTGTGCATGCACATATATGGGGATGGGCAAAGAGGGAGGGAGGGAGGGAGGGAGGGAGGGAGAGAGAGAGAGAGAGAGAGAGAGAGAGAGAGAGAGAGAGAGAGAGAGAGAGAAAGAGAGAGAGAGAGAATTCCAAGCAGGCTCCATGCCATCAGCACAGAGCCTGACACAGGGCTTGATCCCACAACCATAGGATCATGACCTGAGCTGAAATCAAGAGTCGAATGCTTAACCAACTGAGCCACCCAGGAGTCCCTCATTCCTTCTACTTTTACTAATTAGATTTCTTCTGTAAGGGAGAGCTGTCTTTTCCCCCACATTTATTTACTTATTCAGTTAATTATTTGTATCAATATGGACCTGTGGACTGTTGTTTTATTCTATGGATTATAATACAATATTATCCTTTATTTTATTCCTTTGGACTTTGGAAGCTTCTTCAGGCTGGGGCTGGCTCTTATGTCATTTTGACATACCCCCATCCTTTTGTGAGAATTTATTTTCAGGTATTAAAGATATTCGAGGTTCATCTCATATTTTCCCTGCCCCAGCCCTGGAATCAATCTCTTTTCCTAAGAGCCCTGACTCCTTTTATTGGAGATGGTGTTTAAAAATCAAGGTCTGAGCTATAGGTGTGCTCATTGTTAGAGTAACATTTTTCCTACATTCTTTTTTTTTTTTTTCAACGTTTATTTATTTTTTGGGGGGGCGACAGAGAGAGACAGAGCATGAACGGGGGAGGGGCAGAGAGAGAGGGAGACACAGAATCGGAAACAGGCTCCAGGCTCTGAGCCATCAGCCCAGAGCCCGACGCGGGGCTCGAACTCACGGACCGCGAGATCGTGACCTGGCTGAAGTCGGACGCTTAACCGACTGCGCCACCCAGGCACCCCTTTTCCTACATTCTGATAGTGGATAGAGCCAGGGTGTGTGTGTGTTAACCCTTGCATAAACACGCTATCTATTTCTGTGTTTCTTTATCTACATATATTTAACAACCATTAATTCAAACGGATATCTCTGATTCCACTCCAACACATAAAGTTCGTTGTAGCTTTTCTTCTTTTTTAGTTCCCCAAGGCACAATTCTCTAGTACTCCTTCTTCTCTTCTGTGCCTGAAATTTACCTGACACTCCTTGTCCCAGGAGATATAGACTGTTTATAGTCAATTAATATTCTCGGGGTTGTTATGGTTAGTAACGTTTCTGAGAAGAGTTATTTAAGAGGCTAAGTGTAAGGGAAACAAGGGAGATAATGTGAATATGAATGTTGGGGGTAAGGGAAGAGGTGGTTTTGGAGTACTTAGAAAATGTTCAGGCAGAAGAACAGCTTGTGTTAAGATCCAAAGGTAAGAAAAGTATGGCTGATGCAGGAAAGTGAATATAGTTCAGGATAGCTATATTGGTTGAGACATAGAGCTTGTAGTTTTCATGTCATTGTGGTTAGAAAAGATGCTTGATATGGTTTCACCCTTCTTAAATTTATTCAGACTTGTTTGGTGACCTAATATATGATGTATCCTGGAGAATGTTTCATGTGTACTTAAGAAGAGTGTGTATTTTGCTATTGTTAGATAGAATGTTCTGTAAATGTCTGTTAGGCTCATCTGGTTAAACTTGTAGTTTAAGTCCAGTGTTTGCTTATTGATATTCTGTCTGGATTATCTGCATTGCTGAAACTGGGTTATTGAACCCATTGAACCATTATTGTGTTTCTGTGTCTTCCTTAGATGTGGGGAATCAACCCCTTCTCTCCTCTGGGAGAAGCTGGGAGTTGGGAGTTCCCTCCCAATTGTCTGGCACTTTGCTAGGGGAGTGGGGTTTGTGGTGAGAGTGTGTCTCAGTCTTTCCTGATCATTTCACTAAGGGTGATGTGGGCATTTTCTCTTTCGTCTGATATGTAAGAGTCCTCAGCTAGTTTCTGGATTTTTTTTTTTTTCCAGAAAGGAATTGCTCTGTAAGTAGTTGTACAGGTGAATTCAGGAGCCTCCTATGTCACCATCTCAATCCATGTATTGTTTTAAGAGGGATGCAGCTACAGAGTATGCTTTAGTTGCTTAGGTGGTAAATTTGTCTATATGTAATTAGGAGCCAAAACTGTTATTTTTGGGATCAGAAATTGGTTTGTTTTTTTACTTGAATTGAAAGTGTTTTTTTCCTTGAGAAAATAGGAACTTTGCCACCTGTCCAAATCTCCTATTTAAAATATGCAAAATCACTGAACATTTTTAAAAATTTCATGTTAGTAGTCACTTGTTCATTTCCTGAATTTCAATACTTTATATACTTTTCCTTTGGTCTCATATTTCTCAGTATGATTCTGGGATGCATTTTATTAATTATCTATTAATGATTGGAAGAGTCTCTTTATTCGTTGTTGCTTTCTGGCCTAATTTGAAGAATACTGAATAGTCCCAAAATACAGAGGAGGAGGGAAACATATGAAACCCTGACTTTTAGAGAATTTGAGCTAAGAACTTATATGTATATATTTTAGTTGTTATGTTGCTTTGATATCAGAATAAAATTTGGGAATATAGAGGAAATTTTTCAATAATTTATGGAGCTTAAGGAATTAACAAAGAATAAAACATACCTTAATTTTTCGGTACTTTTTTTGTTAGAAACCTGTTTCCTCACTTTTTATATCTGATTGGAATATTGATGTTACATTCATCATAAATGCGTTCTATCTTTAGCTGCGTGCCTGGCACTTTAGAGAGAAATGAGATAGTTACATAATTATAGTTCTTTGAAAGCTTTATTCCTGGAATAAGTAACCAGAGTGGTTTTACTTCTTATGGTTCATTCTTGTACTCATCTTTGCAAGAAGAAAAAAAAAAAAGAAAAAACTGAAAATTCAGTTAAACTAATACTATTCATCTTGGATAATCAGATATTTTATATTTCTTTGTTGATAGTAACTCCGTTCTTAATAATATTTATGACCTGTTGCTTTGCAGAAGTGAAAAAGAACTGTGATTAGTAATAATTCAGCTGAAGGTGGATTTAACTAGATAAATTTAATTAGTAAGTGGATTTAAATAATGTCAGTCACTTTCCAATTATATGAAGTAAATAATTAGGTTATCAGAATTAGCAAGTGGAAACCATTCAGTAAAGAATAAGTAATTCTCTTGGAAATATCATCTGTATACAAATTAGTATTTTGTCATGATGATTCGATGAAGAACAGTGCTGGAAGAAAGTCCTTTATTTGTTGTCTTTCAAGGGAATTCATTTCCAAATCTCCCATCCATACTAAATCCTGAAATTGATTTGCCTTAGTAGTTGCCAGCAGGCAAGCAGTTCCTTTCCAAATGGTCTTGCCCTGATTTTTTAAAAGAAAGCTTTGTCTTTTGCTAAATCTGAATTTTGTTACAATGCTTTACCTGTGTAGCCCCCAAAGGAATAATCTGAGATACTCAAATTCTTGGTGTAGATGCTAAGAATGTGAGTAACAGGGTAATAAATCCTGGGGTGCCTGGGTGGCTCAGTCAGTTAAGTGTCTGACTCTTGATATCAGCTCAGGTCATGATCTCAAGGTTCATGAATTCAAGCCCTGCCTCAGGCTCTGAGCTGACAGTGTGGAACCTGCTTGGGATTCTCTCTTTCTCCTTTTCTCACTGCCCCTCTCCCGCTCTCTCTCTCTCTCTCAAAATAAATAAACTTTTTTTAAAAAACAAGGTAACAAATCCTTTTGTTTTACAGGGTAACAAATCCTTTTGAAGTAAAATTGTTTTCATTGTTTGTTGTCAGTGAATTGGAAAGAAGACTTGTCAGCTTGTGTATTATTAAAATTAATTTTTAACAAAAAATCCCTATGCAGTTATTGGAAGACACTTGTAAGGAGTTCAGAAAATTCACATTCCTACAATAAACTTTCAGTCTGATCTTTTTTTTTTTTTTTTTTTTTTTATTTATTATTATTTTTTTTTTTAATTTTTTTTTCAACGTTTATTTATTTTTGGGACAGAGAGAGACAGAGCATGAACGGGGGAGGGGCAGAGAGAGAGGGAGACACAGAATCGGAAACAGGCTCCAGGCTCTGAGCCATCAGCCCAGAGCCCGACGCGGGGCTCGAACTCACGGACCGCGAGATCGTGACCTGGCTGAAGTCGGACGCTTAACCGACTGCGCCACCCAGGCACCCCTCAGTCTGATCTTATTTATGTGAAAAGTATTTCTCAGCAGTTATATCTATAAGATGAAAAATAGTGATATCAGTGTTTCGTAATTGTCTCATTCTACGATATTCTTAAATTCTACCAATGTGATATTCATCATGCTAGCAATAATGTAACATTTATCAGTGGGTATATGAGCTAATTGGGAGGAAAGCTCTATCTATTTAAATTTAAAAATTAAGTTTATTTTCCAATTTCCAGTAACATTTTACTTATGTTTAATACTTGTCAAAATTTATTACATATTTATATTGTGTTGATGTAGTATGTTCTAATAATTCTAATGATAACCCAATCCAGAAGAAATTTTAATATTTAGAGCTTTATGGTTAGGAAAGTTTTTATATTTAAATTGTAATTTATATATACTTAATGGCTAGGAAGTATGATAGGATGATCAATAAATGACTTTCAAACCTAAAAATATATTAGAATAAATTCTGTAATATGAGTAGAGTAGAAATGCAAATTCAAGAAAACAAAATGGAAAAAAAAACCCAAAATGATATAAAATTTCCAACTGTTAAAGAAGAGCTTATGTGTATATTTAATAATGAATGATAGTAGTTACCATATTGTGATGGCATTTAAATTCCATTAAGCCACATTAGAAACAGTGTCATTTTGTTTTAAACTGTAAATAATTACAGTGCACCAAAAATTACATTTAAACTATTTAAATGTGTACAGAATCTTTTGTCATAACTTAAATATATGTAAGAAAGTTTTCCAAAATTCTTTTAGAGGTTACAGGGACAAAACACATTTGAAAACACTAGCATATAATACCTGCTTTACTATTGAGTTGCGCTCATGTTAGAATTACCACTATTTCATTTATTATTTTTTTATTTTTTTGCCTAGCAGACATTAGGTAAATATTCATTGAGGTGATAAATACTTTTGATTGTATCAGAGTTAGTGCCAATAATTTCATCTCAATTACATGTCACTGTCTGAATTAAAAGAATTTTTTGTTGTTCTACCATGACTATTTTATTTTATTTTATTATTATTTTTTTCAACGTTTATTTATTTTGGGGACAGAGAGAGACAGAGCATGAACGGGGGAGGGGCAGAGAGAGAGGGAGACACAGAATCGGAAACAGGCTCCAGGCTCTGAGCCGGCAGCCCAGAGCCCGACGCGGGGCTCGAACTCACGGACCGCGAGATCGTGACCTGGCTGAAGTCGGACGCTTAACCGACTGCGCCACCCAGGCGCCCCTACCATGACTATTTTAAAAGCACTTTTAATTAACCTCATCTGATGGAACCTCAAAATAGATCATAAAGTTTTGCTTAGGACCCTTCAGTGTAGTTGGGTTTTGCAGAAAATAGCAGCTTTAATTATGGAATAGGAAATTTGGAACTGCAGGGGGACCTAGAGATTGCCTAATGAAATGCTGTCATTTGTCAAAGAGAAAACAAGAGCCAGAGATTCACTTACTCAAGGTAATACAGGTAATTGACCATATCCAATATGTCACTAAAACCATATTGATTTCAATATTGTCTCTTGAATTTCTCCACTTCTTATCTCCAGTGACTTCACCCTAGTTAAGGCTATCATGGTAACTATTGTGCTACATCTGAGTGGTCTCCCATATCCCTTTATTTACAAAGCATATCTGATCACAATTATTCCTCTGCTTAAAATTCTTCAAAGATGTCTCGTTGGTCATAGGAAAAAGGCTAGCCCTTTATTTTTCAAGATCCTAACCAATCAGATCCCTGCTTGCCTGTTTGGTCTTAACTGCCACCATTGTTGTCCTTGCCCCCTGGATTCCATCCAGTCACATATTCTTTAGTTTCTCAAATGTACTATGCCTCCTTCCATAGCATCTATATGCTGTCCTGGCATATATGCTTAGAGCACTTAAGCTCTATCTAAATGCCTACTTATCCTTCAGATTTCATCTGAGGTGACACTTCTTCAGAAACTCCCACACCTCCCTTCCCTCAACTCCTTGCAGACTAGATAGATCCCACTGCTATTTTTTCTCATGTTTACATTTTCTTCAAAACCCATATTACGTTTTGTGTATTTGTGTGATTATTTGATTAAAGTCTGTTTCCTCAGGTAGAGTGTAATCTCTGAGGGTGGAGTCTACATGCATTTTGCTTATTATTGTATCCCTGGTGCCTGCCTGGTACATACAAGGGACTTAATACTTGTTGAATGAATGACTCCCAGTTCTATTTCTACTACACCAGTGATTTTAGAGTAACATTTTTATTTTTGAAATCTTCTTAGCCATATGCTTTATATAATTCACCCATCTGTTGATGAAGTAGCATTTGAGAAAAAATAGAATTTCAAGTTATTTATTCCTAATTTGTAAATCACACTTAAAAAAAAAAACACCTTTTCTCCTTAAAAACGTGAAATCAGTAGTGCTAAATATTCTTCCTATATGTGATGGAACACAGTCACATGTTAATTTTTATTCATCAGCTCTTTCATTTATGAGTAGTTTTTGAGAGGCTAAGAAGTCATAGCAACTATTGGATATGGAATATAATAAAAATATAAAGAGGTGATATTAAAGTTAGTGCCTCTCCAACTAGTGTTCCACAGAGTAATGTTCTTGGAAGTTTTGCTAGATACTCTACACCCCCTTTCCCATCTTTCCCCTGCCGTTCCCCCTCCACCCCAAAGAAAGATTATATTCTTATAAATAACTTTGAGAAACACAATATACTATATCTCCTTCTCATAGAATAATAACAATGCATATTAGCATAGTAATGCTTCTTTTTTTTTTTTTTTAACGTTTATTTATTTTTGGGACAGAGAGAGACAGAGCATGAACGGGGGAGGGGCAGAGAGAGAGGGAGACACAGAATCGGAAACAGGCTCCAGGCTCTGAGCCATCAGCCCAGAGCCCGACGCGGGGCTCGAACTCACGGACCGCGAGATCGTGACCTGGCTGAAGTCGGACGCTTAACCGACTGCGCCACCCAGGCGCCCCATAGTAATGCTTCTTTACCCTTAAAGCAAGGTTTTCCAGCTGTGGCACTGTGACACTTTGGACTGGATAATTCTTTGTTGAGAAGGAGGGGAGAGAGAGGATGAAGTCCTGGCCCTTGTAGGATGTTTAGCAGCATCCCTGTCCTCTATCCATTATATTCTAGCAATACCCTTCCTGTTGTGACAACCCAAAATGTCTCCAGACGTTGCCAAATAACTCCTGGGAGGCAAAACCATCCCCAGTTGAGAACTATTACCTTAAAGAGATCAGTTGACTTCTGTTTGCATTCATACTTCCCAAACTTACTTGAATTCCTTGGAATTCTTCTCCCTTCATCTCATACCTAATGTCCTGGGAAATGCTATTTTAAATAATCATTTAGTGAAAGTAAACTAATTCTACATTTTAGATTCCTGCTTAAAACCCTTCAATATTTTCCATTGCACTTAGGATAAAATTCAAACTCTATGACATGGCCTTCCCATGTGTAAAGGCCTTTGCCTACCGCCCTGATCTTAACCTCCTATCACTACCTGCTGTTCAGTTCCATAGTAACCTGCCTTTCAGGTTCTCAAGCACCCCAGCTCCTTTCCTAATCTGTTATTGCCACTCTTGGGAACTATTTTGCTCTTGCTCTTGTTCTTTCTCGTCCTTTAGGTTCAGGTTTCAGATTAAATGTCATCTCCTAAGATGAGATCTTTGCTGACCATCTCTTACCCTGCCTGAAGGATAGCTAAACATCCCAGTACCTACCTCCCTTCTTATACCCTGTTGCCTTCACAGCACTTTCCAGTTTGTAATTCTTCTTTTTATTTGTGTGAGTTTCTTTCTGCCTCAGTCACTTGAATGCACAGTCTTTAAGGGACAGGAGTCACATCCATCTTGTTCATCATTACTTGTATATCCCCATCATTTAGCACAGAGCCTAGCATCTAATAGGCACAATTATTATTTGTTGAATAAGTAAATGAATGTTTTAATTTGTCAGTGCATTTGGAGCTAAAATGTATTTTATTGAGATATAATTCAGATACTACAAAATTTACCCTTTAAAAGTATATAATTTAGCAATTTCTAATACATTCACAAATTTCTACAACTGTCCCTACTGTCTAATTCCAGGCCATTTCATCACTCCTCATCCCCTCCTCCTCCCCCCCCACAGCCCATGCCAACCACTAATCTACTTTCTGCTTCTGTGAATTTGTCTGCTCTGGACATTTCATATAAATGGAATGTGTGGTTTTTAGTGCCTGGCTTCTTCCCTTTGCATAACGTTTTCAAAATTTATCCATGCTGTAGCATGTAATAGTACTTCATTCATTCTTATGGCTGAATAATATTCCATTATATGGGTAGGCCATATTTTGTTTATACATTAATCAGTTGATATATTGACACGTGGATTGTTTTCACTTTTTGGCTATTACAAATAATGCTGCTATAGACATTTGTGTATAAGTTTTTGTGTAAACATGTTTTCGCTTCCCTTGGGTATGTATCTAGAAGTGGAATTGCTAGATCATATGGTAATTGTATATTTAGTTTTTTGAGGAACTGCCAAACTGTTTTCCAAAGTGCTTGCACCATTTTGACATTCCCACCAGCAATGTATGAGGGTGCTAATGTCTCTTCATTTGTGTCAGTATTCGTTATTGTCTGTTTGTCTGTCTCTCTCTTTTTTAATCCTAGCCGTCCTAGTGGATATGAAGTGGCATTGTGGTTTTGATTTGCATTTCCCTAATGGTTGTTGATGTTGAAATGTTTTCATATGCCATTGGCCATTTGTATATTTTTCTGGAGAAATGTTTATTCAGATCCTTTGCCCATTTTTTAATTGGGTTATCTGTCTTTTTATTGTTGAATCCTAAGAGTTCTTTATATATTCTGGATACTAGACCTTATCTGATATATGGTTTATAGATATTTTCTCCCATTCTGTGGGGGTTCTTTTACTTTCTTCATAGTGTTCTTTCAAACACATAAGTTTTTAATTTTGATGAAGTCCAATTTATCAACTTTTTCTTTCATCCCTACTGCTTTTTGTGTCATATCTAAGAAACCATTGTGTCATCTAAGGTCATGAAGATTTATGCCTGTTTTCTTTTGAAAGTTTTATAGTTTTAGCTTTTACATTTAGGTCTTTGATTCATTTAGCTGTTTCATATATGGCATGAGGTTGGGATGCAACTTAATTCTTTTGTACATGAATATCCAATTATTGGAGTTTCATTTTTCTTTAGTGTTTATTTTCTTGAGAGAGAAAGAAAGGGAGTATGTGACTGGGGGAGAGGCAGAGAGAGAGAGGGAGAGAGAATCCCAAGCAGGCTCCACCCTGTTAGGGCGGAGCCTGATGCAGGGCTCGATCTCATAAACCATGAGATCATGACATGAGCCAAATTCAAGAGTCAGACGCTTAATCAACTGAGCCACCCATGTGCCCCTGGAGTTTCATTTTTTAAAACTTAATAAATACATCATAATTTTTTGCAAACATTATTAACATCATTTCAACATTAGCAGTTTCAAAAAATAATGTATGAAGCACATACTGTCTACCAGACATTATGTTGGACATAAGATCTAAAAAGATAAAAAAAAAAAAAAAATCCCTCCCTTCAGTATCATAGAGCTGGAAATTAAGAACATGGAAAGTTGTAATAAAAAGTTGAATGGGGGCCGCCTGGGTGGCTCAGTCGGTTAAGCAGCCGACTTTGGCTCAGGTCATGATCTCACAGTCCATGAGTTTGAGCCCCGCGTCGGGCTCTGTGCTGACAGCTCAGAGCCTGGAGCCTGTTTCAGATTCTGTGTCTCCCTCTCTCTGACCCTCCCCTGTTCATGCTCTGTCTCTCCCTGTCTCAAAAATAAATAAAACGTTAAAAAAAAAATTAAAAAAAAAAAGTTGAATGGAACATACAAGATATTTGAAGAAATTAATAATGGTTTTAAGAAGTAGATTTTTGAGAGACTGCATGTGAAAGTAGAATGACAAGTCTCGTATAAAAAGAAAAATATTCCTGACAGTTGCAGCAAAAAGCACTTGATGGTGGTTGCTATGCAGTAGGGATGTTTTACCTTGATTAGTACTCTTAGAGTCATTTGCTATTAATTTCCTAATTTGGGGGTGGATGAGAAAAAAATTTTCTGTCATCTCCAAATTTGAGGTAAAATTTTGACCATAATAGAAATGACAAAGAAATCTGTCCCTCATTTTCTCTCCCTGTCTCTTTAGTATAGCTGACTTAATAGTTATTTAATTCAGAGCAAAGGGTTCTCTACAGCAGTGTTCTCTGAATCATTCTTGACCAATTCTGGATTTTTTTCACCCCTTTGTCTTCCAGGGATTTTTCCTGTTGATGCTAATCTTAGAATTGTTGATATGTGTTGTTAAGATTTGTAGTTATTTATGCTACCTTTTTTAAAAGTAGGCTTAATCTTTTGAGATTAATTACTGAATTAAGGACATGTTAAATTCATTGTATTAGTGTGCTTGGGCTGTCATAACAGAATACCATAGACTGTGTGGCTTAATCAGTAGAACTTTATGATCTCACAGTTTTGGAGGATTAAAATGCAAGATCAGGTGCAAGCTCTTCTAGTATGGCTCGCAGAGGGCCTTTTCTGGCTACTTTTCACCTGCCTTTCCTCGGTGTCCACACAGGGGTATTTCTGATGTCTCTTTCTCTTCTAATAAGGACACCAGCCCTTTTGGAATAAGGTCATCCTTATGACGTCATTTCATCTTAATAAACCTCTTCAGAGGCCCTGCCTCTGAATACAGTCACATCGAGGAGGTACCTGGGTGGCTCAGTTGGTTAAGTGTCTGACTCTTGATTTTGGCTCAGGTCAGGATCTCACAGTTTGTGAGTTCGAGCCCTACGTTGGGCTCTGTGCTGACAGTGTGGAGCCTGCTTGGGCTTCTTTCGTTTTCTGCCCTTCCCCTGCTTGTGCGCTCTCTCTCAAAATAAATAAACTTTAAATACAATCACATTGGGGATTAGGGATTCAACATTTAAATTTTGGGAGAGGGTGGCTGCACAGTTCAGTGCATAACATTTCAGTAACAAATAGATGTCACTTTTATATTCTTTATTTTATAATAAGAAAATATAGTGAGTTTCTGTAAAATTTACATTGTTACTGGAGGGGGAAAAATCCTCGTGTTACCTAGGTTCTCTACACCTGTATTTTCTCAACTCTAAAACGGGAAACTGGCTAGTTGATTTCTGAACACTAAAATTCTGTTTCTTCAGTTTAGGATTATTGATTCTAACATTATTCAGCAGATAGGTTATAGGAAGCATAATAGAAATGGATATTCTAGAAATCAGCATTCCACCAACTTCTCATAACTGAGGTGAAGGGCTTAATCATCCTGTTTTCATCTAAATTCTGATACAGTTAACTTTTTTTCAACTAGCTGTGCTGGTTAGATTTTACTATGTATAATTTAAAGATTTGTATGCCGCATGTTACTTTTTTTCCTTCCAGTTAATAATACTCTTTATACAATGTAATTTATTTATCATCCGTGGCTACATCTCATTGTAATGAATTCAAGCAATACAATGAATATAGATAGCGAAATGTGAGATTCCCTTTCATACCTTCTCCTCTTTCAAATGAAATAACCACAATTAACAGTTTGTTATGCATTCTTCCAGTCTTCTTTCTATGAATGTACATATGAATATTGATTTATGCACATATTTTTTCATAAATGAGATCATGCTGTATATATTCTCTTATTTAAATTTTTCATCAGCAGTGTCTTACAATTTTCATACATAACCAGGATGTATGTCTATCTTTTTTAAATGGCTGCATAGTGTTATATGATATAATTTATCTGTTCCCCTTTTGTTGGATGTTACTTTGTTTTATTACTATTAAAAACAGTGTTGCACGAACATCCCTGTGCACACATCCTTTTGTGCAGAGATTCCTTTAGAATATATTTCTTACATGTGGGATTGAACACACTGAAAATTTTGATGGCCTTCCTAAATGGATTTGCAAATTTACATTCTCACCAACAGGGAGCAAGAGTTCATTTACCTTTACCATTGCTGAAAAAATACTTTAAAATTTATTCCATTATGATGGTTTAAAAATTATATTTCATTATTTTGAAGTAACATCTGATATCTGGGCTGTTAAGCATCCTTTCTTTTGTTCATTGGCCATTTGTATTTTTCTATGGATTCCTTTAATGTACCCATTTTTCTTATGGAATATCTTGTAATACTGATTTGTAAGAAATTTTTAAAGTCTATTTTGCATGTGAATCCTTTATTTTAAATGTTGCAGATACATTTTCCCTGTCTTTTAACTTTGCTTCTGGTATCTTGTAGAATGGAGATTTTTCATTATGTGAGAACGTCAATCATTCTCTTTATGGCCTGTTTTGTGTAGTGTGTAGGGTACTTTCCCCATGTAGGGTTATTTAATTTTTTTCTGCTATTTTCTAATATTGTTTCTTTAACTCCATTTGGAGTTTATTTAAATGGATGGCTCAACCCTGTTTTTATATAGTCCATTCTTTCCTCACTGATTTGACGCTCCCTTTATCTTAATCTTAAATCTCTGTGTACAAGTTTCCCCCAAAATAGACTTTCCTATGAAACCTTTCATAAGCCAAAATGATGTATAGTGAAGATACTGTTACCATTAATTTATATAGAAACAATTTTTAGTGTTCCCAGGCCCCCAAAATATCCTCTCTTATGCTTTTCTGATACCTTAGGATATACTTTGGTCACAGATGCACAAAATAAATCAAGATAAGGCACAGATGCTCACTGACATGGTTCAAAGCTATGGTGGCTTGATGCTGAGATACTGAGTGCAGTTCTCGGGGAAGGTGCTTTGTGGGGTCACTCTCACTGCCCAGGGTCCTGGCTGCCTTTGTAATGGCCTGCTGCAAAACAAATGCTGAAAACTTTAAAAAACATTTTTTTTTGTAAAAGCAGAAATCCTCTTCAGGTTTCTTTTCAGTTAGCAAAAACAGGTACTGATGTTATGTCTTTTTATGTAAAAGTAAAGTGGTGTAACTTGAACTTTCAAAAAGGGAAAGTATCTGTATATGCAAATCTTTTTTTATGTATAATTCTTCCCTCTTTTTGCTATTACTTTTCTCTCTTTTTTGCTATTACTTTTTAGTGTTGCTGTAAGCTTGTCTTACCCTCTCGTAATTTGTGGGCATTAAGTTATATGGGAACCAGAAATCTACATAAGAGACTGCTGGTATTTTAGATAAAACAGTCTCTAGTTGAGGAAATGAAGAATTCTTATGAGATTGATTCATGAGTAGAATGTTACATACTTTAATACATAAAATTTATTATGTTTTAGTTTCTCAGAGGCTTATTTAGGTTTTTTGGTTTCTTTGTTCTTGGTAATATTTTATATAGTTGGATGTTGCTGAATATGCAACCTCTATATAAATATTAGTATGTTAAAATTATTTTTAAAACAAGCTATACTTAAATCGCTTTGGTGAACAACTTTATTTCCATCATCTCATGTTAATGTGTGTTAATGAAAGCTCTTTGTTAATAGGGAAACAAAGTAAGTATGACCAAGCCCATATTTTGGTTTTAGGTTTTCTTTCCTAACAATACAATGAAGAATAAAATAAAAATGAAAAGAAAATAGGTAATTAACTCTTATTTTAAATCAGCTACAGCTAGATGTTATTATAAGAGTAGCATCTGTTACCATGGATCACCTCTAACTCAAGGTCACCTTAAAAGAAAGCTTTGACCGGCTTTATACTTTGAAAAAATAATTCTCAGTGGCCTTGGGCAGCTATAGCCTTTAGTGTACCTAAATTACTGAGCTTACATGAAGAAGTTAAGAGTGGCCATCCTTTCTTCCCTGCAAAATCGGTAGAATCCTGCATTATCTATTAAGTTCTAAAGCATAAGAAATAAAGAAGTAGATATACAAATAAAACTTAAGGTTTTGTGTAGTGGTATTTTTTTCACATTTGCGTTACTCAAATTAAATGAATAGATTTGACATGCTTATTAGAACTTCATTTTTTTTAATTAAAAAAAATTTTTAATGTTTATTTTTGAGAGAGACAGACAGCGTGCGAGAGGGGCAGAGAAAGAGGGAGACACAGAATCTGAAGCAGTCTCCAGGCTCTGAGCTGTCAGCACAGAGCCTGATGCAGAGTTTGAACTCAAGAACTGCCAGACCATGACTTGAGTTAAAGTCTGATGCTTAACTGACTGAACCACTCTGGCACCCCTACAACTTCACTTTAAACTTTTGTTTTTGTTTAAAGTATCTCTGATACAAAGAAATAGTATATATGTAGGTGTTGCATATTACTCAAGGAAATACCATTTTCTCTTATTCCTGGATAGTTGAATTGTTTAAGGGTTTTGGGGATTGCACTAAGATTTGAAACATCTGAGGGACATAAAAGAGTCTATACTTTTTCCTAGACATTTTAAGCTTAGGATGCCCGAGAGATCCAGAAATAGGATAGTTCTGCATTATAATTAGCATCTGGAGTCTAGTCAAATCTCACTTGGGCAAGAAACATACCCATTTAGGCTTGGGGAGGTGGGTTTCCTGAAGCTACATATGTCTGTACTTACGATATTCAGTAAATTAATAGCTATATGATAGAACTCACAAAGTGGATCCAGCCTGCAGAGACATATATTGATTGGCCTATACTGTGTTTTTAAAATATCTAGATTTATGACTTCTCCTGAAAATTGGAAGATCTGACAACCTTAACTACCTATTGCCACAGGGCAGCAACTAGCTAGATGGACATATGCTCTCACTTGCCAGAATGCATACCACTCCTTATCCTGAAGATGTCTGTTGCCATTTATCACTATACTTGCACAGTCACCCATTTGCTCAGCCCACTTATGTTCATACCCAGCATCTGTAGCCTTAAAATATCTAATTTATAACCATCAGTCTACATTTTTCTATGCTGGTGCAGCTAAGTGAAAATGAGTTGATAGCAATTTAATATAGTAGGAACAATTGATTCATTTTTTTTTCCAGGAACATATTACATATTCATGTCTTCATTTTTGTTCCTTTTTTTATTCCCCGAAATACTTACTTTTGCTGAATCCTATTCATTTTCAACTCCCAACACCTTGACTCTTCCTTGATCACCTCTGTCTCCAGTAGCGTCTTCCTGTCCCCAAGTCTTAGAACACTTATTTTCTCCACCACTGTAAATTTATCATAGTGGAGATTTAGAGTCTCATCCAGTTAAAAAATGGCTGCATTCCTATAAAGAGGCCTTTTAGTAGTCTTTTCTTAATATGGTTCACAATTCATTGTTGTCATTTTGAATACTAAGAAAGTAGTAAGTTTAAATTTTATTTCCCTAATGTATTTTTTTTTTTAATTTTTTTTTTTTTTGAACGTTTATTTATTTTTGGGACAGAGAGAGACAGAGCATGAACGGGGGAGGGGCAGAGAGAGAGGGAGACACAGAATCGGAAACAGGCTCCAGGCTCTGAGCCATCAGCCCAGAGCCCGACGCGGGGCTCGAACTCACGGACCGCGAGATCGTGACCTGGCTGAAGTCGGACGCTTAACCGACTGCGCCACCCAGGCGCCCCTCCCTAATGTATTTTTTTAAGTTTATTTATGTGTTAAAGTTTATTTATTTATTTTGAGAGAGACGGAGACAGCACAAGTGGGTAAGGAGCAGAGAGAGAGGGAGAGAGAAAGAATCCCAAGCAGGCTCCATAGTGCCAGCGTGGAGCCTGACGTGGGGTTCAAACTCATGAAACTGTGAGACCATGACCTGAGCCAAAACCAAGAGAGACAGAGCTTATACAAGTGGGGGAGGGGCAGAGAGAGAGAGGGAGAGAGAATCCCAAGCAGACTCTGTTCCCTGCTAGGGCAGAGCCCAACTCGGGGCTCAATCCCAGGGACCTTGGGATCATAACCTGCGCTGAAATCAAGAGTCAGACGCTTAACCGACTGAGCCACCCAGGTGCCTGGTTTTTGTTTTGGTTTTTGTGTTTGTGTTTTCCCAATAGGCTTCACGCCCAACATGGAGTCCAGTGAGGGGCTTAAACTCATGACCCTGAGATCAAGATATGAGCTGAAATCAAGAGTCAGATGCTTAGCCAGCTGAGCTACCCTGACACCCTTTCCCTAGCTTTCTTAATTGACCTTTGGTCATTAAATTTAAATGTTTTCCTTGCTTTCAGTTACAGATGAGGACACAGTAAAGAGGTATTTTGCCAAGTTTGAAGAAAAATTTTTCCAAACCTGTGAAAAGGAACTTGCCAAAATCAACACATTTTATTCAGGTGAGTAGTTTTTTGATACAACATACAATAGAATTTCTGCTGTTACGGAAAGAGAAACTCTGCATGTCATTGTTTATTTAACCTTCTGATCATTATTTTAAAATGGTGGCTTGTTTTCCTTCCTATACTGCATTTAGGGATGTTTTCTATAGCTAAGGTAGGAATGCATCTGGTGCTTCAGTATTTAAGCCTAATATGGTCATTGCCTAGATTCTTTTGCAGTTGCAAGGATTTGAGAACCTCCTTGTGAACCAGTACTTTGTAGAGCTTCGCTCAAGTCCAGGCTAAAGCTTTAAAGACTCAGAAATTTGATTTTATCATCTCAAAGCTAAATTACAGCTAAATAAGCTAAATAAGCAGTTCCTGCTTATTAATTACATTTCTTTTGTCTTTCCATTGTATGGAATACTCATTTCTATCTCTCTAGAGCATTGTCTCCAGAGTGGCATCTACAAGATGCTATTGGAGTTGAGGAGGAAATACTAGAACTTCTATTTATTTATATCTGACCCTTTAAAATTCTGTTTTTTATATATGTTTACTCCCCTAGTCCTTTAACTTCTGTTTTTCTGTCTCACAGAGCTCAAGTTTCTTGACTCCTTCATCTATTCCAGTTGACAAGACCCCTCCCAGAATTACTTCCCTCTCTGTTAGTCATCTTAACCGTTTTGTCCCTTGTGCTTTTTAAATCCTTTTACCCTCATGGCTTTGTACTGCTTCTGCCTAGCAAAATTCCAACTGTGAACCAATCCAGCCTTTCCTTCTCCATGCCTATTCCCTGGGTGCTTAGGATAGCTGGGGGGAAAAAATCACATACCAGAACAAGTTTGGACCAGTGTAAATTCACTGTTACATTCTTAACTGTGTCTTCAAAGCTACCCACAGGTCTTAATCAGTGCCCTTTTCCATGCTCCAAAATGTTTTTCTGGACCCAACTCCATTGTCTTGAATTTTCTGACCCCACCATCTTTCCCATCATGCTCATTATACTATACTCCTTCCTTACAAATAAAAATAAAGGCCTTCAGCTCCTGTTGGTGTATAATACTTATGCAGATCTAGGCCACCCCTCCCCAAAAATACTTGTTCACATTCTTACCCTGATTTATTTCCCTCCAATCTTTTTAGAAAAGATATCCCTCTTTAGTCCATGGCAAATGTCTGCAACTACTGATTAAATTTTAGCTCCTCAAGACCTTGCGCCAGTAATTAGTTCTTCTAAGAATTAGTAAATAAACGCATCGTTGATTTTCCTTTTAACTGGTTTAATCTCCTTAGCAAGTCACTGCCTTTTAGCAAAAAAGAAACAAAAAAGGAAGCAAATGCCTTAGTTCTCCTCACCTCTCCCTTACGGCTAGACTTCCTAGGCAAAGAGAGCAGTTTATGCAGAGACACAGAGCCATGAAAGGACATAGCATGTCCTTTGCACTACACTGTAAGTACCTAGAATGCAGAGACAAAATAGCAATATTATTTGAAACTGTGCAGTGGATAGATTTTCAGCAAGGGGAAAATGTACAGAACAATTGCAATGTGCAAGAACAGAGATAATTTCCATAATTAGGAGTAGGAGTGAAAGAGGAACTAGCAGTGTAGACAGAGAAGGAGAGGGCAGCCATGTAATGAAGAATGAGGAAGAGGAAGCTAAGAGGAAGGCATTTGCGGGGGAAAGAGTGTTTAGACTGAGAAAAGGCTATAGGATATGACCTATGCCTGTAAATGAAAAATATAAAGGTCAAGTTTATTAGCTTTTTTTTTTTTCTGTGATTTTTTTTGGAAAGATCTCTGAGCCCAGTTCTATGTGGATTACTGAGATCACAAAGAGTAGATAATGCTTATTGGTATACAAAGAAAAAAAAATATCTACTGTTAATAAGATATACATACTATATGTTAAGTTGTACTAAAAACTGTATACACATGTGACCCATCACACCTAGTCAGATATGTGTATTTTATGTATGTTTGTATGCATCTATATATGTGTGTATATGCAGTATATTTAAATAATTAATATTTTTTCGTGGAATAATATCCTTACTATGTGTAGTATATATTGTTTTCTATAATTATTTCTCTTTGACTTATAATATGCCAATTTATGATCCACACAATTGCTTTTATGACCCCATATTGAGTTATAACCCTAGTTTGAAAAATGGTATCTTAAATTTCATTATTTTTCAAAAATAATTTTAGGCTTTCTACTATTGAAAGTTTGGAGGCTGTGATTAAATGACTTCCTTTTTCCTAGTGTGTTGGCAGGACCAGTAGGGCATGTCTCTTGATGTCACCACAGAGGAGGTACAAATTGATAGTCTTCAGACTGACTTTTTGCCAGGTCAGGAAGTGATGGGTAATATGAAGACATGATTGACAGAAATAGAATTTGGCACTTGTTCTAGACAGTATCATTTTCCTCCTTATTTAGCCACCTGCTCTGTGGCAGATTATCTTATAGACAGCAATCCCAGAGACTAGGACACAGAAAACCTATAAATAACTAAAATAACAGGGATGAGTTTAGCGTATAAACCTGCCTCCACCACTTATATCTCACAGATTATTTAATGGTCAGCTAATAATGGTCACTTTTAAGTGAGATATAGTCTTGACTGAAGCTTTTAAGTACCCCCCAAAAAATGCTATAAAAGCCAAACAAAACATAGAATGAATACTACTAAAATGTACATATTTATTTTCATACCAGTTCTGTTACCTACCAGTTATGTTTTGGATTTCTGAACCTTACTATTTTTTTAGAAGAAGTTTACCATTTAACCTTCTGAGGCCTCTATGTACCTTGTTGTAAGATGAGCAAATTCATTCCCAGTCCTCTAGGGTTCCACATGTAATGAGTTAGAAACAATTGACAATAGTTTGATGTCAGTCATGTAAGTCATTGTATTGCTCTTTATTTTACTTATATTAATATATAAAATCTTCTAGACCGTGGGAGGAGAGGGAAGTTTTTTTAAAGGAAGGCTCCTTTTTGGTGATAACATGACTAATTACTGAAGTCTCCTAAGTCTCTTTTAGTACTAAAAATGGCATCAGTTCTAGAGGCGATAGTGTCAGAGATCTTTTTTTGTGGTGATCAGTAATATCCTTTTCCATTGGTAATATTAATGACTTCATGTTACAATACCTTTCTCTTTGAACCAGTTTGCTTTCTCTCTCCATTCAAAGTACTTACCTTCCAAGCCATGTTTTTATGTGCCTACATAAAAACAAAATGTTAGAATGTGTCTGTTGCTTTTAATATTCCATTATTAAAACAGGCAAGCCTTTTTTAAAAATGTTTATTTATTTTGAGAGAGAGTGCTATAAGACCCAGGGGGGTGGAGGGGGTGAGGGGGAGGAGAGAGAGAGAGCATCCCAAGCAGGCTCTGCCTGTCGGCTCAGAGCTCAACACAGGGCTTGAATTCACGAAAACATGAAATCATGACCTGAGCCGAAATCAAGAGTCAGACACTTAACCTACTGAGCTACCCAGGCGCCCCAGTTGGAATGTTTTAAATAGCTAAGGGCTTCTTCCTTTGTTTCTAAACAGTCTGTTTTTTCTGACCTGTCCTAAATTTTTGGCTTCAATTATTCTGAATTCACAGCAATTTTATGAGCTTTTCTGTTCTTTACCAAAAAAGAGGGAGGGAAGTGGGAAAGGTAGGAGGGAAGGAATGAAATTACAGTAGTGTTATTCAGAAGTATGAAAATTATGGCATTAGAAACAGATATATTTCTTGGCTATAGAATATTTTCAGGCTTCATATATATGCAAGACCAGTTGGATAGTAGTTACTCAGAACTATTCCTATTACAGTTATTCCTGTAATCCTATTATGTCTATTTTTCTTTATTCTTACTGAATTTGAAGCATTGTATATTATTATGCCACTGAATGTGTGTAATAAAACATAAGTATCTCTTTCACTGAAATAGTAAATATTCATTTTACAAGTGATCATATGTATCTAGTACCCACATAGGTAAATTATGGCTTAATGACTGATATGTGTGTATGTGTTTGCTTGCATATGTATAAAGACATGGATTAAGTATATATTAATTAGCGTGATCATGGGTCTGTGATATTGTTTAAAATTCCCATTGTCCTGTTATTTTTTCCTACATCATGATTCTCTTGAGTTCATTTCAACAGAATCATTTACTTCAGAGCTATTAAAGAATGGGGAGGTGGGGAGAAGTTGGAAATTATTTATGTACTATCCACATATCCACTGTCCTTCTCTTCTGTCATATCATTTCTTTCTTTCTAAGACTGAGAAGATGGGCAATGTCCATGGTCATGGAGTAACACAGTTGCCGGATGGCATCTTAATAAAAAAGCCGACTGTCCTCAAAAGTAATGTTTTTTTTAAACTGTGGGTTGCAACTCTACACATGGGTCAGGGAATTAAAATACGAGGGGTCATCTCAGGTATTTAAAAAATATATATGGGCACCTGGGTAGCTCAGTCCGTTAAGCATCTGACTCTTGATTTCACCTCAGGTCATGATCTCATGGTTTCGTGAGTTCAAGCCCTGCATCGGACTCAGCGCTGGCAGCGTGGAACCTGCTTGGGATTCTCGCTCTCCCTCTCTCTCTGCCCCTCCACCACTCATGCTGTCTCTGTCTCTCTGAAAATAAATAAACTTTAAAATAAAAATTAAAAAATACATGAAAAGAAATAGTAGAATGGAATAGTAGAATAGCTATTGTGTGTATTGGTCAACTGTACTATTTCTTTTATGTACAATATGATACTTGGTATTTTCAAATTTTGCAAAGTACTGTGGAAAGTGACATGAAGAACCATTGACTTTGCTTAGAGGAAAAGAGAGGGATTGAGGAAAAGCCTACACAAGAAGTAAAATTTAAATTGCATCCTTGAAAATGCGTAGGCATCTCCACATGCTCTTGGAGTAGCATATTGAGGATAACAGTCGGAGAGGAGTTGGAGTGCAGTGTTCCAGGGAAACACCTATCCAGATGCATTGTGAAATCAAAGTACATGACATATTTGGGATTGAGGAGTATAACAGATAGTCTGCTGAGGCTGGAGTTGTTTTACCCACACATGGAAATTTTAGACTTCAGTATTTGAGGTGTAACAATCTCAGGTAATAAGAATTCCAGATAAAAGCACAAAAATGTCATGTAATATAACAATTAACTACCCTGAATCATCTAGGATGGGTCAGCCGTCTTACAAATTTTGTATTTCAAATAATACTGACATCCATAAATTGAATTAGCAAGATCATAACATTGCAAGATAAGTATACAAAAAAATCAAAGTATTCTAAAACACTAACGTTGTTTTATCAACAATTATTCTTGAGTTGCATAACTATAATAGCTTTGTTATTCTTAAGATAGTTTATAGTTCTGAAATAACTTTTCTCTAAAAGTAAAATATATATAAATCTGGTGAAAACTAAAAAAAATACCTTGTTGGGGTCCCTGGGTAGCTCAGTCCGTTGAGCGTCCAACTCTTGATTTCACCTCAAGTCATGATCTCATGGTTCGTGAAACCAAGCCCACATTGGACTCTGCTCTGACAGCTCAGATGTACTCTGTACTCTGTATCTTTCAAAATAAATAAACAAATAAGTAAATAAATAAATAAAAATAAGATCTCGTTAACCCTAATGTCCTTAATGTATTTAAGGGACATATAGGTGCTTTGAAAGTTTTGAATGGTTATTGGAAATTTTTATCAAATATTTTATTATCTGAGAGCTTATGGCATTAAGCATGTATTCTTAAAATAATCCGTTCTCATTCAGTCACTGGATTTACTGGAATGTGTAGAGATTGGAATTTATTGCCAAGATAGGCTATTTTTATCAGTATTTATAAAACTACTTAGAAATACTCATTTTTATTTTTTAAGTATATTTGTAGAGTTTAATTCATAGGCCAAAGTACATTTTTGTGTACATATATACCTTTTCCCAAATTCTGTGCTGTCCATATATTTGAACTTTTTGGAGCCCTGACTCTAGAAAACTGTGGTGTCATTGAAAAATAGATTTGGACACTTGTCAAAAGCAGTGTTTCTCATCCTTTTTAAACCTATTGATAAGTATTAAACCCTTTTTCTAAGTATAACACTGTAACTATGGTAATACTGAATTCTTTTTTGAAATATGCTTTATACTCCCCTACTTCCAAACAAGGATTTTCCTTTATGTGCTCTTCCAGATAGCTTTCCCCTTAAGGAAGAGAATCACTGGTTCAAAAACTAGCAAAATACCCCTGGCATTTATTATTCCTCTATTTCTCTATAGGCACTTGGATTACTAGAGAGGTTTTCCTACATATTCATTCATTCACTCAGTCAACAAACATTGATTGAGCCTACTGTATGCAAGCTCTTATAATATAAAGATGATGATGATAGTCCACACAAAAATTTATATGTGAATATTAATAGCATAATTTATATAGTAAAAAAATAGAAACAATTGTCCATCAACATGCATATTTAAACAAAATGTGGTATATCCACCCAACAAAGTATAATTCAGCAATAAAAAGAACAAACTCCTGTGGATGAACATCAAAGTCATTATGTTAAGAATCCAGACAGATGCAAAAGACAACACATCGTTATGATTCCTTTATAAAAGTGTCCAGAAAAGGCAAGTTTATAGAAACAGAAAGCAGATCAGTGGTTACTTGGGGCTAGGGGTAGGAATGAGGAATGACAGCCAGTGGCCATGACAGAAGTGTATGGGATGTTGGAAATGTTCTAAAATTGAATGGTGTTGATGATTGCACAACTCCACAGATTTACTAAAAATCACCAAACTATGCTTACCATCGGTGAATTCTATGCTGTGTAAAGTATATCTGAAAAAGCTATTAGAAAATTGCTCACCATTAAAACATGAAGATTTTTTTTGCTCTCAAGAGAGAAGCATTGGCCTTAGAGAGCTCACGGTTAATGAAACAAACATATAAACAAAGAATTATATGTTCATTGTGCTTTGTATGCATGTTTGTGGTCTAATGAGAGCCCTGTAGAGGGAGTTTCAAGTTGTAGCTGAGAGTTGTTAGGCAAGAAAGACTTTACGTAGAAAATAATATTTGAGGTTAGCCTTGTAAAATGAGTGAGGAGTTTGCCAGATGGGGAGGCATTTGTTTCATGACATTGCTGGCATGCAGGAAGTAACAGTTCTTCTTTCTTTCCATTTTTTGGACTACTTTCATTTTTAATATCCATATGATGAAAGATGTAAATAATTACAAAATTTATGTATTGACATTTGTGGCTAAGGATGGTAAACAGATAGCAAATTCATATATCAGTCTTTTAACAGTAAAAGTTGATCATTCATATACTTACGATTTTCTGGCTTTTGGGTCTTACAAGTTACCTAAGCTTTTTAATCAGCAAAGTAATTTATAGTTGACCTTGTCTCACATTCTTTCATTATATATTGTGTATGTATTTGTGTATACTGTTTTTTTGTATGGCTTTTAACTGGTTAGGGCATAAATATTTAAGTTGTTAATAAAACAGAAGTGTTATATGTATCTTTTGATCTAGAAGCATCACGAAAAAATTACTGAATCATTAAGTGCACAGTGAACCAAGAAAGAACCAAAAAGTTCTATATTGTTTTTGATCAGAAGGATAATAAGATAAACAACTTTGCAGTGGAAATGCTTGGCTTTAATAAGAAATTTGAGATTCATTTTGCCTTTTCAGTTGGAGATTTGAAAATAGGTAAATAGTTCTTTTTCTTACAATATGGATGATTAGGAAGAAATCCTGAAAACCTCTCAACTACAAAACAGTAAGATGCTGCATAAAATATGCGAAATTAATTAGATACAAAATAAAACAATATGCTTAGTATGGCTAAAGACATAGAAGAATATCAAAACCATGAACAAAGAAGAAACGATCAAAATTGACTTTTTAAAATAACCAATTAGAACTTTTAATAATTAAAATATAATCACTGGACTTAATATCTTAACCAGTTAAACCTGTAAATCAGGTAGAGATTAAGAGAGAATTTATAGGAGCGCCTGGATGGCTCAGTCGGTTAAGCGTCCGACTTCAGCTCAGGTCATGATCTCACTGCTTATGAGTTCGAGCCCCGTGTCAGGCTGTGTGCTGACAGCTCAGAGCTTGAAGCCTGCTTCAGATTCTGTGACTCCCTCTCTCTCTGCCCTTCCCCTGGTCATGCTCTCTCTCTGCCTCTTAAAAAAAAAAATAAATGTTAAAAAAAAATTTTTAAAAAGAGAATTTATACACTTGAACATAGAGCTGAAGCAGTTACCCAGATTGCAACAAAAAGAGGAAAATACAAACTATATAAAAGAGCGTGAAGTCAAGAGGCCATAGTTTGTATCTATGATTTTGCCTTTTCCGCTACCCTTTGCCCTCAGCCAGAAGCCCAACTGACTAGGGTTCTTTAGTGGATAGAATGACCCAGACTTCAATTCCTAATGGGTCTGAATCGTCAATAATTCTTTTCTTTGATGTCTGCGGCCTCCCATTAATTTTTATTACTTGTCATGGAAATACTAGGATATATTCCAAAGAGTCTCCTGAGTTATGGACACAATCCTCCCTGCTCCTATTGTATATCAACAATTCACTTTCCCCTTGGTCATTGGGATCAATCACTAATCAGTAAACAACTTCTTTGCCTACTGGTTCAGTAGTATGATGAGCCCCAAATGGCCAGGTGTTTCTCATCTTCCAATTCAGTGTAACTGTTGTTGTATTCCTCTGAAAGAAGCATTTCTTCTTGAGAACTAACCAATAGGCAGATCTCAAGTTGCAGATTGGGAAGCAAAAATTGGGTGAGTGAATTTTTAGTATAGTAGTGAAAGGAGCCACTCCCACTTCCATTCCTTGATTTGTAGACTCTGTATTTTGACTGTGTTTGCAAAAATACCAATATAATGCTATAAGGCAGAACCCTATTCTTCAAGAGTTTTGTCTCTCATTTTAAGTCTTTCTTTGAGCTAGCAGTTTCTGGGTATGTGGTAGGACCATTATATTCCATGGATATGCTTATTGTTTTACTACCTTTGCTGTGAAATGAGTTTTTTGATCAGAAACAAAGCTGTGTAGTATACCATGAAAATGGATAAGACATTCCAGGTAATAGTGGTGCTAGCCAGAAATGTTATGAGCAGGGAAGGCACAACCATATCAAGAATACATTTATTCCAGAGAGGACAGATCTGCCCCCTGCATCCAGTTGCATTCAACCTGCCACTAGGTGGCTGACCAGTACTTATGGGGAATGATGCCATTTCTGGGGCTCAGACAATGCTGGCATCTGCTGCCAGATAAGAAGCTGCATTATTAGGTGCATAGCTGCATACCAGGTGCTAGAGGCTGTGTTGATTTGCTCCAGTGATGATACCACATCTAGAATGGCAGCTGACATCAGAATGAGCACTTGATTACATTTGCTGTGATCCACAGTCATTCTTCAAGATCCATACAACTTCTGCACAGACTAAATAGATGAATTAAATGGGGAACGATAGATATCAACATCCCTGTATCTTTCAAGTCTCTGGTTGTGGCACTAAGCTCTGGAGTTCCCCTAGGGATGTGTTTTTCCTTCTTGATTATTATCTTGATAGGGAGAAGTTCTTGGAACTTCCACTAGTCCTTCCAACAATAATGGCCCTTATCCCTGGGTCAGAGTCAATGTGAGATTTGTACAAGTGGCCTGATGTTTCTATTTCAGTTATACATTCTAGAACTGAGAAAGTAATCATAGTGTGAGTTCATGGACCAACTGGGTCCCCTGTGAGTTAAACCTGAACACTATAAATCTCCATTTGACTGCTGGACCAAGTGGCATTTGGAGTCTCTAGAAATTTGCATCAGTCCAGAGATAGCATAATTCTAAGGAGGCCTCTGAGATTCCATCCTCCTCATGTATTCTCTATCTTTTCCCAATTATTCAGTGAAACATCTATCTAGGTGTTGCTCTGAAGGGATTTTGCAGCTGTATTCAAGGTCCCAAATCAGTTGACTAAGAACGGGAGATTATCGGGGCACCTGGGTGGTTCAGTTGGTTAACTGTGTGACTTTAACTCAGGTCATGATCTTGTGGTTTGTGAGTTTGAGCCCCATGTCGGGCTCTGTGCTGACAGCTTGAAGTCTGGAGCCTGCTTCAGATTCTATGTCTCCTTCCATCTCTGCCCCTCCTCTGCTTACACATATGTGCACGCACTATCTCAAACTAAATCAACATTAAAAAAAAAAAAAGAATGGGAGATTATCCCAAGGAAGCCTGACTACTCACATAAGCGATTAAAAGAGACTGAGCTATTCCTGAGGAGAAAGATTCGAATCATGAATATTCACGAGGTTGTACAACCATCACCATTATATAATTCCAGAACATGTTCATCATCCCCAAAAGACCCCATGCCCATTAGCAGTCATTCCCCATTCTTCCAACCCCCTAGACCCTAGCAATCACTAATCTGTATCTGGGTTTGCCTGTTCTGGACATTTCATATAAATGGAATAAGATAACATGTAGCATTTTGTGTCTGGTTTCTTTAACTTACCATGGTTTCTTCAAGTTTCATTCGTGTTGTAGCATGTATCAGTATTTCATTCTTTTTTATGACTGAATAATATTTCCTCTGTGTGTGTGTGTGTGTGTGTGTGTGTGTGTGTGTGTGTGTTTCACTTATCCTTTCATTGGTTAATGGACAATTAGGGTTTTGTTTTTTTTTTTTTTACTATTTTTCTAGTTTTTTTTTTGACTTGTGAATACATATTCATGTATATGTACAAGTTTTTGTGTGAATGTATGTTTTCAGTTCTCTTGGGTATATACCTAGGAGTGAAATTGCTGCATCTTAAGGTAACTAACTCTATGATTAACTTTTCGAGAATGGACAAACTCTTTTCCAGATTATAATGTGGCTGTACCATTTTGCATTCTCACTTTTCATGGCTTTTTAAATTCTGTATCTTCATCTGTAAAAACAAAGGGTACACTTGAGGTTTTACAGGGAGGGAAACGTGGGATAGAATGATAGGATGAAATGTTATACCAAAACATTTTTTTCCTATCCAGTTCTAAATATTACATGTAACATTTTTTTCCTAGAAATTTTAGGGAAACAAACTGGAATAAATACTAAAAATTCAGAAGTCAGTGAGAACTTTACCAGCTTTTTTATCTTGATGTTTTGAAATTCTTTTTTCTTTCTTTTTTTTTCTTTTTTTTTTTTTTAACAGAGAAGCTTGCGGAGGCTCAGCGCAGGTTTGCTACACTTCAGAATGAGCTTCAGTCATCACTGGATGCACAGAAAGAGAGCACTGGCGTTACTACACTGCGACAACGCAGAAAGCCAGTCTTCCACTTGTCCCACGAGGAACGTGTCCAACATAGGAATATTAAAGACCTTAAACTGGCCTTCAGCGAGTTCTACCTCAGTCTTATCCTGCTGCAGAACTATCAGGTACTTCAGTTTTTACCCTGGAGAATGGAATCTTCAAATAATTGAGAAATTTGGAATTAACCTTGAACTATACTAATGGGCCAATCCAAAAAGGGAAATCTTTAGCATGTCATTATTTTTTAGGTTCTTAATGTGATTTCAGTTGTTCTAATTGGCTAAAAACCACATATCAAAGGTAGCAAAATAGTGTAACAAGGTTTCTATTTTGGTGGCGCCTGGGTGACTTAGTTAACCGTCTGACTTCGGCTCAGGTCATGATCTCATGATTCGTGCTTTCGAGCCTCACATCATGCTCTGTGCTGACAGCTCGGAGCCTGGAACCTGCTTCAGATTCTGTCTCCCTCTCTCTCTGCCCTCCCCCGCTCCCACTCTGCTCTGCTCTCTCTCTCTTTCTCAAAAATAAACATCAAAAAAATTTGTGAAAAGATTTCTGTTTTTGCAGATCAGTTTTTGAAAACTTTTTGTACAACATTCACTATATTCACTCACAGTTTGCTTCCTAATGGTTTGCTTCCTGTTTTTAGAGGCATCTGTGGTAGTGGTGGATAGAAATAAGAAATTGTATATGTTTACCCAACCACCGCTGGCTATGTAAGAGCTTTGTATTCCTCCAAACCTGTAGCAAAATTTCCACAAAGGCAATTAGACAGTTAACTTTCCTGAAACTAACACTAATAATATTATAAAAGATACTGACTTTTCCATTTACAACTAACAATCCTTCCAATTTTATTATCCGCAGACTGCAGTATGACTCTGTGATAAAAAAAATCTTTATGGAATTACTGAATCACTATATTGTACACCTGAGACTAATGTAACACTGTATATTAACTACATTAGAATTAAAATAAAGGTTTTTTTTAAGTAGAAAAGAATTCTTGTGAGAGAAAAGAAATTAGGTCACAGCAAATATATATAGAGACTGAATATCTATGCAATTAGGATATATTACTATTTTAAAAATCCAATCTGTAAAGCCTTACTACCATGTACATTAAATTATGGAAATTGAAGGCATTTATTAATTTCTAATTCTTTACAGATTTGTTTACATAGTTGACTCTATAACAAATTTATAGAAGAACAGATGATTTGTTCAATAATAAACATTTCAGTAGGCAAAAGCTTCTCTAATCTCTAAATTTAGTGACTTTGCGTACTATTCTTTTTCCATTTTATTGTGATTAGTACTGATAATCCGTGGTTACAATCATCACAGGATGAAAACTCAAGATTATACAACAAAAAGTATTCTAGGGGTAAATTGGGAGTTTTAAAATAAGAAGACATTATAGTCTCATATCTGCAGTAATCTAAGCTGTTAATGCATGTACTTATTTCCATCTCTTTCATAATTCTGTGTTCTTCTTTGATAATTTAATATTTTATCATTCAAAGAAGAATAGTAAAGCATATCATGAGAATTATTTTCCTTTGAAATTTATCTATAGCATTATAATTTATATTTAAAAAGAAACAAAAATGTATTCTTTCTTATAATGCTATAAAACATTAACGTTTCATATTTCATTGATTATGCTTGAGTGTTACAGGGAAATACCCCTCTTAAATTTTGTTTTATTAACTTTCCCAGCAGCTTTTGTGTGGGGTCATTATAAAAAGCTCCTTGGGGGGCCTGGATGGCTCAGCTGGTTAAGCTCAGGTCATAAACTCATGGTTTGTGAGTTTGAGCCCCACATTGGGCTCTGTGCGGACAGCCCAGAGTCTGGAGCCTACTTTGGATTCTGTGTCTCCCTATCTCTCTGTGCCCTCCCCCACTCATGATCCCTCATTCTCTCTCTCTCCCCCCCCCCCATCAAAAACAAATAAACATTAAAAAAAAAAGTTTGGGAAAACAAAAATAACCATTAATTATAAAAGTTCTGATCCATTCTCTGTTCTTTGAGGCTGGCTATTCTGTAAGAATATATTTATATTGAGAGTGAGGAGAAAAGAAAATTGAAAGCAGTCTTTAATTCATGGTGTATGCACCCCAAGGAAAGTTTAAGATGATTTATTAAAGTATGAGAAAAAAATTATATACAAACTAGGAAGCATGCAAAGTCTAATTTGGAGTCAGTATTCAATTTTTTTACTGATAGGACTATGTGATCAACAAATTTGGAAGCCTCTGGTTTAAAGAACCGTGAAAAGCCGGTTTCTTGCTTTTTCTTGCATGTTGATCAAAAAAACAACAATTTGAGAATGTAGAAAAGTATACTATTTTGATATTGTGGAAATGGAGAAAGAGTGCAAGCTCTCACCCACCATCAGTGAAACCCTATGTATGTGATCACTTCTACTGACTCTCTTCACACTCCCACCCCCAAACTGAGAATGGATAGAAGTAAAATGAAAGTTAAAAGAAATAGATGATTTTCCATTTTTCCATGCTGGTTCATAAATGGTTGCACATTAGAGGTAAAATACATAGCTATGCCAGTCCTTCGGAAAACAAAACTAAGAAATGTAGTCAATGTATGATAAATCCAAACATTTTTCTGACAGTCTTCTTTTGATCATGAAGCAAAATAATACGAACTAGCCTTTTTGAGAATATTATACATAAGAAAATGGAAATAAAGATGTTTTGAGTTTAAGACTTTTATTAATTTACTTGAAATAGAAATACTAGGATTCATAGTTCAGGGTTTCTTTTATTACTGATGGTATACTACCTTGAAATAAACAGATGGAATAAGAAAGAAGAGTCTTATCTTTTTAGTAGTAAATGCTTGTATGAAAGCATTGCCGTTTCTCTCAGTACTCAGTCCTCAGTCAGCTCATCAATGCATAGTGCTTATTGTTTTCCTTCTTTTATGGTGGTGGAAATTACAGTAGTTTTTCTCATTTCTTTCTGTAGAATCTGAATTTTACAGGGTTTCGAAAAATCCTCAAAAAGCATGACAAGATCCTGGAAACGTCTCGTGGAGCAGATTGGCGAGTGGCTCATGTAGAAGTGGCGCCTTTTTATACGTGCAAGAAAATCAACCAGCTCATCTCTGAAACTGAGGTATAGTAATTTCATTTGTGTGCCACACATTTTCAATAAAATTAATGTCTTATTTTTAATGAAATAATTCCTCATCTCTGTTCCCTTTTTGTAATTACTTGCTGGCTTTGAATATAATAATCTTATTCATGACTTTTTTGGTTTGCTTTTTATTCAGTATATAGTCACCAAGAGGTTATCAGAATACCATATGTATAAATGGTTCAGAATTATTTATGTATTACTCAAGGTTAGTATAACCTGTGTCAAAATTTAATGTGTCTTTCTAGGCTGTAGTGACTAATGAACTTGAAGATGGTGACAGACAAAAAGCTATGAAGCGTTTACGTGTTCCCCCTTTGGGAGCTGCTCAGGTTCGTATTTTCTTCCAGTTGTCTGGTCAGTTGGTTTTGTCTGTTTAGTAATCAACATAATCTATTTAGCTGGTAAAATTCTAGTTTCATTACTTAAAAAAATATGTCAGCCAAAGTTTAAAAGTAGTTATTACTATTGTTATTTCATTTTTAAAATATTAAATGCCACATCTCACTTCATGATGAATTATAATGTCTTCTCACCTTTCTCTTCTTATTCTGTACTCCTTCTCTTGTTTATTTTTATTGACATCCTAACTTCTGGGTCTCCTTAAATGATTAAGATGAGGTTTTTATTCGTGATATGTGGTGGAGGATTCAGGTATGCTCGGGTGCTGCATGTCTTCATCCAAAATGCCAAGGTTCTAAAAAAATTTCTAAAAAAAATTTATTAAATGATGTCTACACAGTAGTTATACCAAAACATTTAAATGATATATTCTGTGTCATAAAACCAGTTTCAATAAACTTAAAAGGATTCAAGTCATAGAGCATATGTTCTCTGACCACAGTGGAATGGAAATCCATAACAAAAAAAGCTTCCTTATCCTAGTAAAAGGCAAAAACCTACAACTAATATTATACTTAATGATGAAACACTGTATGCCTTCTCCCTAACTAGGGACAAAAAAGGAGATTCAATCTAACCACTTTTATTCAAAATTGTACTAGAGATTCTAGCCAGTGCAGGAGGGTAGGAAAAAGAAATAAAAGGCATTCAGATTTAAACAGAGAACTAAAACTGGTGGGGTTTTTGCTGATGACATGATAACCTGTGTAGAAAAATGCAGTGAATTATTAGAATAGCTACTAGAACTAATAAGTGAGTTTAGCATGGTTGCAGAATATTAGATGAACATATAAAATAAATTGCATATATTTGTGTGTGTATATATATATAATCAAGAATAATTAGAAATCAAATTTTTAAGTGCTGTTTATAATTAAAATAGAAATATATAGGGATAAATCTGACACAAGATGTACAGCATCTTTACATTGAAAACTAAAACATTGCTAAGAGAAATAAAGAAGACAAATGCATGAGAGATATACCATTTTCATGGGTTAGAAAACCCAATATTTCTAAGGTATCATTTCTTCCTAAATAGATCCATAGATAAAACACAATCCAGCTCAAAATCTCAACAGGTCTTTATATTTATTAGGTATGTATAACTGGTTAGCAAATGTAAAAATTTATATGGAAATACAAAGGACCAAGAATAACCATAAAAACTTTAGAACAACTAAGTTGAAAGATTGAGACTACTTCATATCAAACTTATTAAAACTACTGTAATCAGAACAGTGTGGTATTAGTGTCAAGATAGGCAAGTAGATGAAGGAAACTGAATAAAATGTCCAAAAATAGATCAATGAATACATGGACAAATGATTTTCTTTTTTTTTTTAATTAAATAAATTTTTTTTCTTTATTTTTTAGGGAGGGAGAGTGTGTGAGTAGGGGAGAGGGGCAGAGGGGGAGAGAGAGAGAGAATGAGAATCTTAAGTAGGTACCATGCTCAGTGTGGAGCCCGACACGGAGCTCAATCCCATGACCCTGGGATCATGACCTAAGCTGAAATCGATGCTCAACCCACTGAGCCACCCAGGCGCCCCTGGGCACTAATTTTCAATAAAGATGTAAAAACAGATGTAAAGATTTAAGTACAACTAATTTTTAATAAAGATGTAAGGACAGTTCAGCTTAGAAAGGATAGTCTTTTCAATAAATGGCACTGGAGCAATTGGCTTCCAACTGCAAAAGAAAAACATTAGAACTCCACATCATATACAAAAATTAATTTTAAGCATACCTAAAGGAAACCAAAAACTACACATTTTTGAAGAAGATACAGGAAAACATCCTGATGGCTGGTTTATGCAGAGATCTAACAAATAAAACCAAAAGCACTTCATCAAAATTTAAGACTTCTCTTCAGAAGACAATATTAAGAGAATGAAAAGAAAAGCAACAGACTAAGAGAAAATATTTACAAAATATATCTGACAGAGGATTTGTATGCAAAACGTATAAAGAACTCCAGTACTCAAATATAAGAAAACAAACGATGTAAACTAAAAGTGGGCAAGAAATCTGACCAAACACACAATCAAAGATGGATAAGTAGCAAGTAAACGTAAATGGATGTTCAATATCATCAGTCATAGGGAAATACAAATTAAAACCATAATGAGATAATATATACCTATTAGAATGATGACACACTAAATGTTGGAGGAACAAAAGCTCTGACATCTCATATGCTGCTATTGGAATATCAAATAATACAACCATATTGGAAAACAATTTGGCAGTTTCTTTTAAAATTTTTTTTTTCAACGTTTATTTTATTTTTGGGACAGAGAGAGACAGAGCATGAACGGGGGAGGGGCAGAGAGAGAGGGAGACACAGAATCGGAAACAGGCTCCAGGCTCTGAGCCATCAGCCCAGAGCCTGACGCGGAGCTCGAACTCACGGACCGCGAGATCGTGACCTGGCTGAAGTCGGACGCTTAACCGACTGCGCCACCCAGGCGCCCCCAATTTGGCAGTTTCTTAAAAATTAAACCTTCATCTACCATATAATCTAGCCATTACACTCATAGGTATTTACCCAAGGCAGATTGCAAGCATATTTTCATATAAAGATGTGTATACCAGGGGCTCCTGCTTGCCTCAGTTGGTAGAGCATTCAGCTCTTGATCTTGGAGTCATGAGTTTGGGTGTTGAGCTTACTTTTAAATACATACATAAATACATAAAATCCTTTTTTAAAAAAAAAGATGTGTACACAAATGTTTTGTAGTAGCTTTATTCATAATAGCCTAAAACTGGAAACAACTCATATCTATCAATTAGGTGAATGGATAAACAATTATGGTATATCCATTCAATGGCATACTACTCAGCAATAAAAAGGAATAAACATTGATATATGGAACAGTATGGATGCATCTCAAAATAATTACCCTGAGTGAAAGAAGCCAGACCAAAAGAGAGTACATACTCTATATGGTTTTGTTTACCTGAAACTCTGGAAAATGCAAACTACTATATAATGACAGAAAGGTCCATGATTGTCTAGGGGTAGGATGGGTGTGGTGAGAGGAGAATTGTTACAGAAGGGTGTGAGGAATCTCTTGGTGGGGGGGCGGGTGATACATATGTTCATTGTCTTGATTATGGTGACAGTTTCATAAGTGTTTACTTATATCAGAACATCAAATTAGATACTTTAAATGTGTATGCTTTAATATATACCAGTTATATTTCAGTAAAACTATTAACAATAAGAAAATTAATCTCAAAAATTAAGGTGTTTCTGAATGCATGAAGAGTTGGTAAAGCTAAAAAAAAAAAACAAAAACACGGAAATGGTTATCTTTGGCGAGGGGGGAAGGCTTATGGATCTGGAAGGGTTAGAGATGTCAAAGTTAATAGAAATGTTCTGTTTCTAAAGATGAGTGATAGGTATAGGCACACTTTATTATTCAGTTCCTTAACAGTTCAAATACATTATATGTGTTCTTTCCTATATGATAAATCACACAATTTTTTAAACTAAAGAAAAAAAATTTTAAATACAAATGACTGTCTTCCCTCTGGATGCTTTCAGTCTTAAACTAACAATTGCAGATACCTGTTACTGATTAGTAATATGTAAGTCAGAGGGTGTCTCAATTTTTTTTCATTTAAAGGTTTTTAGAAAACATTTAAACCATCTTAAATATAATATCACCTTAAAAACCAGCAGAATCTCTTTATAACACTCATTACAAATATTTAAATCCACAATATTTTCTCTTTCCTGTGTTTCTCATCCCTTTGCTTTTAAAATATCAGGTACTTTCTTTTATATTAGAAAGCAGTTGATATAAATCTGCATTATAATGGAGAAAAATATTCTTTAACCTTTATACTCTGGAGATTCAGATATATCAGTCTCTTGAGAATCTCTAGCATGTCTTTATTATTATTTTTTTTAAAAACACAGAACTAAATTTTTTTTTAATGTTTATTTATTTTTGAGAGAGACAGAGACAGAATGTGAGTGGGTTAGGGGCAGAGAGAGAGGGAGACACAGAAGCAGAAGCAGGCTCCAGGCTCTGAGCTGTCAGCACAGAGCCCGACACGGGGCTCGAACTCACGAGCTGTGAGATCATGACCTGAGCTGAAGTTAGACGCTTAACTGACTGAGCCACCGAGGCGCCCCTCTAGCATGTCTTTAAAAATTCACTTTAGGGACACCTGGGTAGATCATTTGCTTAAGCATCTGACTTCAGCTCAGGTCACAATCTTGCAGTTCATGAGTTTGAGCCCCACATCAGGCTCAATGCTGTCAGCGTGGAACCTGCTTCAGATCCTGTCTCTCTTCCTCTCTCTCTGTCTCTGTCTCTGTCTCTGTCTCTTGTCTCTGTCTCTGTCTCTGTCTCTTGTTGTCTGCCCCTCCCCCACTCAAGCTCTCCCTCTGTCTCTCAAAAATAAACATTAAGATAAATAAATAAAAATTCACTTTAAATTATCCCAGTATTAATAGTGTAAGTAGTATAGAAAATAGTTGTTAATCTTGTCACTGTCTCCATGGTTCCTTCTACCAATTACGTGAACTCTGAGTAAAGAGTGACTTACGAAATTTAAAGATGTATACATTGTAAAAATGAAATTGCACTCAGGTTTCTCCTATAAGGAAAACTCAGTGTATGTATACTTTGATGTCTATGATTATAATCTTGTTTATTTAGTAACTCAGATTTCTGTAAAAGAATTTGAATAACTGGCTACTCTGTTTTCATATTATAGGAGGATGAAGGATGTTTCTCTGGTTCTGATTTATAAAAATTCAGTTCATAAAATATTTTTGTTTTCATGGTAGAGCTTTGGGATTCATAGTACTAATTTATTAGATCATATGCTAAATGTATGCAGTATTTTGCCCTATACCTGGCATGCTGTTTTTCTTTCTACAGCCTGCACCAGCATGGACTACTTTTAGAGTTGGCCTGTTTTGTGGAATATTCATTGTACTGAATATTACCCTTGTGCTTGCCGGTAAGTCATTTAAAATTTTAAGCTAAATTATTCTTACTAATATGCCCATGTTACATTCTGTCCTTCTGTCAAAGCTGGTATCAAACCAACAAAGCTGCTTCTGAAAGAGAAATCTGTCAGGGTTGTTTTTTGTTCTTATAAATGACTGGGGGAGATGGGGCAGTGTTTGGTCATTTGTTTAGTTTGCTTTTCCTTTTGGACATATTTCCTTTTAAAACATTACTAGTTTGTGACTTTTGTTCTCCATGTTTTCTAGTTTTTATGTACAATTTCTTTATACATTTTCAGAGTGCAGTTATCAAGAACCTCAACTCCCTTGTTCACAGATGAGAGTCAATAAGATTACAAAATTTGTGCACTAAAGTTTATTTACTTTGCTTCTTGGAGTCTTTCTCACATCCTTTCCAGAACATATTTACAATTACTCCATATAATTTTAAGATACTGGGTTGTATAATTTCCTATCCTCTAAAAGTTACAAATTAGAAAGAGGTAGAAGGGATTGCTGGAAGCAAGTGCACTCCCAACATCTAGAAATGATATAACAGCAAGGGAGGCATTATCTTACTAAACCTCCCAACAGAATTTGACATAGCCCTCAGCTGCATTTGACATTGTGAATCATCCCTTCTTGAAACTCTTCACTTGGTTTTGCTGGGAAACCACCCTCTGCAGCTTTTCTTGTTAAACTTTGCTGGAAGTTCTTTCCAGTCTCCTTTGCTAACTATTCTTTTCTTTGTGACATCTAAATGTTGGGCAGTACTGCTGGACTAAATCCTCAAATTCTCTCTCTGTCGACATTCAATTCCTACCCAGGCAATTTATTCAGGCTTATGGCCATAAATATTACCTGTATGGCAGTGACTCTCAAGTACGTCTACTCTCTCCTCTGATATCTAATTGACTATTTGGATAGTAATAGGCATTTCAAACTTACATGGACAAAAATATTTTTTACCCCCAAATACACTTTCTTTTCTATATATCATCATTTTTTTTTTTTTAATCAGATTCTCAGGCCAAAAACCTTTAGCCTCTCTTTTCTCTCATACCTTATCTCCAATCCACCAGCAAAGCCTGTTGCTCTGTCTTTAACAGTGTATGTGTAAAGTACAGTTGACACAGAGTGTCAGATGTTTCAAATGTACAACATAGTGATTCAACCAGTTTCCATTATGCTGTGCTTGCCACAGTGTAGCTATTATCTGTCACCATACAACACTTTTATAATACCTTTCATCCCTGTGACTTGTTCATTCTGTAACTAGAAGCCTGTACTTTCCACCCCCTTCACCCATTTTGAATCTGACCACTTCCACCAATGCCATCCTTGTATAAGCAGCCGTGTCCTGTTAGTGTACCGCACCAGCCTTCTGAACTGGCCTCACTGCGCTCACTGCAGCCACTCTTGCCTCCTCATAGCCACCAATATCTTTTTTTTTTTTTTTTTTTTTTATGTAAGATTATATTGCTGTCCTCCTCAACATCTCTTTATGGCTTCTCTTACAATAAAGTTGAACCTTCTTTCTATAGACTAAAAGACCCTGTAGGGTCTTGCCCCTATGGGCTTTCTGACTATATCCTGTCATCCTCCCCACACTTGGTCTCACTGTGTTTCCAAGTACATCTATGGTGTTCCTTGAATATCATCCCATCTATTAACCCTTGCAATTGCCTAAGAGGCTTTTTCCCTAAGATGTCTGTGTGGCTTACTTCTTCACTTCATTCATACAGTCTCTGTTCAAATGCCACTTCTTCACTGAGTCCTTCCTTAATCACCCTACCCTAAAATAGCCTGTTCTGTCTCCTCAGCCCACATTAGTTTTTTTCAGAGCACTTTTAAGTACATGACATAATATTACATATTTATGTTTCTTTTATCTGTTTTCCCACTGGAATGTAAGTTCCTTGATACCTGGACTTTTGTCTCCTGTTCACCATTGTATCTCTAGCACCTAGAATACTGCCTGGGTCATAGAAGGAGCTCAGAAAATACTGGTGGAAGAGGCGACTGGATGGCTCAGTTGGTTAAGCATCCAGTTTGAGCTCAGGTCATGATCTTGCAGTTCGTGGGTTCCAGCCCTGCATCGGGCTCTGTGCTGACAGCTCAGAGCCTGGAGTCTGCTTCAAATTCTGTGTCTCCCTCTCTCTGCCCCTCCCCTACTTGTCCTCTGTGTCTCTCTCTCTCTGGCTCAAAAATGAATAAACATTAAAAAAATAAACAAAATATTGGTGGAAATTGGAATGGATGAAAGAGGACAGAGATGGAATTAAATGATAAACCAAAAACACACAAACAGCAAAAAAGACACAAATCTCAAAGGTTCTTGCATTCAGGGACTTTTACTTTAAGGGCAAATAGTCATGGTATACCTCAAGAGTCTGTGTACTTATGCTTATAATGATAACTTGAATCATTAATAAAGGATTAAATTTTGCTCAGGAAAGTCTACAAAGAAACTTAGAAATAGATGGTATTGTGGAGTGCCTGGGTGGCTCAGTCAGTTAAGCATCCAACTCTTGATTTCGGCTTAGGTCTTGGTCTCATGGTTCAGTTCGTGAGATCGAGCCCCGTGTCAGGCTCTGCACTGACAGCACAGAGCCTGCTGGCCATTCTCTCTCTCTCTCTCTCTCCCTCTCCCTCTCCCTCTCCCTCTTTCTCTATACCCCTCTTCCGCACACCGCACATGCTCTCTCTCTCAAAATAAATAAATGTAAAAAATACGATGGTTTTGTATAAATATCCATTATATTCTGTTTTCAGTGTTTAGTAATCATAATAGTGCCTGAACATGAAAGTTTCTATCACTGTCACAGTTACTATTCTCAATTGCAGGGACTGTGTATTTTCATTTTTCGTATTTTAGGTTCCTAACACAGTACAACACATATAGCAGATGTTTAAGAAAAAATTTACCAAAGTTGTTTCTCCTGATTAACATTCTTAATTAAGATTGTCAATTATATATTATGAAATTATAACCCAAGCTGTAATGACTCTTAGAGAGCATATGAACTTGACCTATTGACAGTGTGTTTTCATTTGTGTTTTTAGAATTCTCCTTCCTACCAACTACTGAAAATTACATCTAATAATTATGGCCCACTGTAAGCTCATGATTTAATATTGGTATAATTTATATTATCATATTTTAATCTAGTTCTGTTTCTTTAGGTGAGTGCAGTCTTCTTATATAGACTGCATGGGAGTATTGTAATAAAAAACCTAACCCTAGATTATCAAGCCAGTTGTTAAGGAAGGAACACTGACTTGTCTTCAAAAGGCCTAGCCTGTATCTCAGTCTCAACACTACTATTTGTTAATTGTTTTGGTTTAAGGATATCATTTAACTTCTTTTCATTTTTTTAAATGTTTATTCATTTTTGAAAGAAAGAGAGACAGAGAGAACAGAGCATGAGTGGGAGAGGGGCAGAGAGAGAAGGAGACACAAAGTCTGAAGCAGGCTCGAGGCTCCGAGCTGTCAGCACAGAGCCCAATGAGGGGCTTAAACCCATGAACCATGAGATCATGACCTGAGCCGAAGTCAGAAGCTCAACTGACTGAACCACCCAGGCGCCTCTCATTTAACTTCTTTTAAATAATTTCCTTATTTGTTCAGTGACTGTACTACCTTAAATTCACAGGGTTATTTTAGAATTCATTCATTCAACAGGTAAATTTTATGTATCTCATAATTAAGCTTGATGCAAGCCTTAAGAGATATAAGAAAATCCCTTTCCTTATGAAGTTTTTTATGCCAGGGAGATTAAGACATATATTAAAACAATAATAATATACTACAAGATGGAAAATGTTAAATGTTCTAAGCAGGTCAAAGGAACAAAGTAATTACTTTTAAATGAAAGCTTCAGGGAAGACTTTATGAAGGAGATGGCATTTATGCTGGATGTGATGGAATGAAGGGCATTCCAAGAGGAGACAGATGAGTAGAGATTTAGTTGGTGGGGGAAGAGGGTGGGGCATAGGAGGAGGGACTGGGTTATGAAGAAGAGAAATGAGAAAATCACCTAGTGTGAAGGAGATAGCTTGAGACCACTTCATGGACATCAGCTAAGAAGTGTAAGTAACACACGTTTATATAGTTGTGAAGCACTACGCCAATATAAATTATATGGAGTATATGATGGGAGTTGTTCTAAGAAAACCTCAGTCATTTATGTGTGAAATTTTTTCTTTTATTTCCTAGATGAGTGTGGTGATGTTGTCATCATCATCATAATTAAATAATAAGAAAAAAATAACCTTCATTTTTTTCATGTGAGTGACTTGAAAAGAAATTTTTTTTTTTAATTCAGGGACAAACTCAGGTTTTGTTTTCTTTTGTAAATACAGACTGTTTTATGAGACAGCCTCATTTGTTTTTTAATGTGTGTGGTTTCTGCATTATGTTCTCTCACCTCACAACTCTTCTTTGTTTGATCTTTGTGTGTGTGGTCGGTGGGGGGGAGGCAGGGTAAGTGCACAGCCAGCTGTCTATGCTTATTTATGTCCCAGCGGGTACTTGAAAGATAACACAGAGAGAGAAGCACAGCAGTAGTAATGCATGTACAAGCACGATTCTTTTTTCATTCACATCAGAAAATAATGTGTGTAATTGCTGTAGTTTCTCCAAGGGATTTGATCCGATACTTAATAATTTGTCTGAAATTCACATATTTCAGATAACTTAGTTTTGAGAAGATGAGAAGTTACCTGATTAGATTTTTAAAAAATTGTTCTCTTACAGATTTCTAGTAACTGTTACTTAATTTGATACAATAACAATATATCGTATTTCATTTTTTGGTTTGACAGAGATAGGAATTTGACCATTTAAATGTGTTTAAATGTCACGATGTATTTATAGAAGGGTGTGAAATAGCCACTCATACACTAATAGTAAGAGTATTAATTCAGTGTCTTTGGAGGATAATTTGGCAGTATATGTAAATTTTTAAATACAGTCACTTTGGTTAAGCAATTTTATTTCGAGACATTTATCTTACAAACGTACTTGAACAGGATGCCAAGGACATATATGAAAGGAGGGTATTCCTTGCCATTTTGTTTGTAGTAACAGTGTCCTAGAAACCACTCAAATGTACATCAGTTGGGAATTGTTTAATAAGCTAAATGATGTTATTTACCTCTGTGCAATGAAATACTGTGAAGCTATTCAAGTGAATGAGTGAAAATGGGTATAGTATTTTGGAGTGCTAGATGTGTAGTTACTGCTAAAAACATGCATATACATGGATTTGCTTGGGTACCTGGTTTCATTTCTTTTGGATATATACCTAGGAGTGGAATCACTTAGTTATGTTGTAATTCTATGTTTAATCTTCTGAGGTACCACCAAATTGTTTTGCATAGAGGCTGCATAATTTTTCATTTTCACCAGAAATTTATGAGGATTCCATTTTCTTTACGCCCTTATCAGTGTTTACGGTTTTCCTTTTTATTTATTTATTTTTTTAATTATAGCCATCCTACGGGCATGTGGGTGGCCCAAGTCGGTTGGGCGTCTGACTTCTGTTCAGGTCATAATCTCACGGTTTGGGAGTTGGAGCCCCACATCGGGCTCTGTGCTGACAGCTCAGAGTCTGGAGCCCACTTTGGATTCTGTGTCTCCCTCTCTCTCTGCCCCTCCCCTGCTCACGCTCTGTCTCTCTCTCTGTGTCTCAAAAATAGATGTTAAAAAAAGTTAAAAAATTATAGCCATCCCAGTGGGTGTGAAGTAGTATCTTGTTAATATTTTGATTTGCATTTCCCTAATGATTTTGAGCATCTTTTCATGTGCTGGTTGGATATTTGTATATTTCTTTGGAAAAATGTCTACCCAACTCCTTTGCTCATTTTTTGAGTTGTCTTCTTATTTTAAGTTCCAAGAGTTCTTTATATATTCTGGGTACTCGATCCTTACCAAGATACGTGATTTGCAAATATTATCTCCCATTGTATAGGTTGTCTTTCACCTTCTTCATAATGTCCTTTGATGCAAAAAAGTTTTGATAAAGCCTGATTTTTCTATTTTTTTTCTTTCTTTGAACTAACTTTTGTACATGGTGTGAGATAGGGGTTCAGCTTCATTCTTTTGCATGTGGACATTCAGTCATCCCAGCACCATTTGTTGAAGAAAATATTCTTTTCCATTGAATGATTTTGGCACTCTTGTTGAAAACTAGTTGGCCATACGTATATAGATTTATATCTGAACTCCCAATTCTGTCTGTATGTCTGTTTTTATGCCAGTACCACACTGCTTTTTAGTAAATTTTTAAACCACAAAATGTGAGTCCTCCAACTTTGCTCTTCTTTTTTCAGTGTTGTTATAGCTATCTGGGGCCTGTTGCAGTCCCATGTGAATTTGAGGAATGACTTTTCTATTTATATATGCAAAAAAACCCAAAAAACAAAAAACTAGAATTTTGATAGGGATTGTATTTAATCTCCAAAACACTTTGGCATTGCCATTTTAACAACATCAAGTCTTGTAAGTCCATATACATGAGATTCCTTTTAGCAATGTTTGTAGTTTTTATTGTACAAGTCTTTCACCTCTTGAGTAAATTAATTCCTAGGTGTTTTATTCTTTTGGGTGCTATTGTAATTGGAATTGTTTTCTTAATTTCGTTTCAGGGTGTTCATTGCTGATGTATACAAAGACAACTAAATTTTGTGTGTTGATCTTACAGTGTGCAACTTGGCTGAATTTATTAGCTCTCGTAGTTTTATTGTGCATTCTTTGAGACTTAGGATTATTATTTTTGTTTCCTGGCTGTTGTGTCTAAGGTTTTTGCTTAAGAATCAGGATCTAAATCCATATAGAGTTTTTTATTTATAATCTGCTGACTAACCTTGCTATCATGCTTGATCCTTTGTAGTCCCTTTATGTAAGAGCTGGAGTAGCCCTTTAATATTATTAATTGGTCTTGTCACTTATGTATAAAACCTTTCATTGGCTTCATATATTAAAGTAAAAGTTTAAGTCTTGACAAGATACTATAAAGGTCCTACCTGATCTTCTCTTGGCTAACTCTTTATGACTTTACCTCTCATTTATTTCAATTATAGTGGCCTTGGCCTTCTTCCTGTTCTTGGAGCACCGGGCTCATACCTATCTTAGGGCCTTTTGTACTTACTATTTGGAGCCTTATTCTTCCATATACTCACATGATTCATTCTCTGTTTCCTTAAGATCTCTGCAAATGTCATCTCCTGAGAGGTCCTCTTCACCACCCTACCTAAAATAGCACCTAATAACATCATTCTTCATTCCCTTACCCTACTTTTTTTTTTCTTCAAAACCTTTATGACAGTATGACATTATACAGAATAGAAGCTTCCTGAAGACATATATTTTGTCTGTTGTTTATTACTGAATCTCCAGTTCTTTGAGTGGTGTTAGGTATAAAAGGCATCTAATAAATTTTTGTGAAACTAATGAACAAAATGAGGTTTCCTCAAGCAAAAGGAGAAAGAAACTGACATATACTGAATACTTGTTATTGTTTTAGGCATGTAATATATGTTGATCACATTTAATCTTATTTACAAACTTATGAGAATAGATATTATCCCCATTTTCCAGCAAGGAAATGCAGACTTGGAAAAATAAAATAATTGCCTTAGAATAACTAGAATTTTAAGTCTGGTCTTTAGTATTTGACTCCAAAGCAAAGGTTTTCACTACCCTGTTATTTTTAAATTATTAAATGCTATGTACTGTAGGAATACAAAGATAACTAATAAATGGTTATTTAAATTAAGTATAAGCCAGTATATAACTACATTTCAAGTGAGTCTAATAAATTTTATAGTTATATGGAAAATTGAGAAATCATTAGCCAAACTGAAATGTTTGGCACAGACTAGGCTCAAAACGAAACACTGATTCAATAAATGTATGAATAGATAAGGATTTGGCTCTGAAATATTAAGTAAAATTTGAATTGGTACAAAGAGCAAGACCATTTTAGGTACAGGGGACAATATAAGCAAGTGTGAAAAAGCAAACTTGTGAAAAGACTAATAAAATTTATCAGGAGATAAGAATTAATGTTTAGGAGCCCTGTGAGATAAGTTTGGGAAAGTGAGTTGGAGATCCGACTGATAGAGAACTTGAATTCCAAGACCGTGTTTGAATTTACAGTAACTGGAAGGCTATAGGGTAATAGTGGTACTACACATTTGTATGGGCATATGGACAACAGAATGTAGTGGTTAAGAGTGTGCGCTTTGGGGCAAAACTCTCTGAGTTAAAACTCTGGCTCTGCCCTCTACTAGCTTGGTAATCCTAAGCAAATTACTTAACTTCTCTGTGCTCTCATTTCCTCACCAGTCAAATGGAGATAATAGTTTTTAACTCACAGAACCATTGTGAGGATTATATGAATTTTTATATATAAAAATTAAAAATAAATTTAAAAATAAAAAAGGGGGCGGCTGGGTGCCTCAGTCAGTTAAGCATCCAGCTCTTGATTTTGTCTCGGGTCATGATCTTATGGTCATGAGATCGAGCTCCACATCTGGCTCTGTACTGAGTGTGGAGCCTGCTTAAGATTCTCTTCTTCTCCCTCTACCCCTCCTTTTTTTGCTCTCTCAAACAAACAAGTAAAATGAATTATTATGTGTCAAAATATAATAGAAAACAGTCCTTAGCACATAGTAAGCATTCTGTAAATATTAACTGTTATCATTTATATGACATTTCAGTTTTCACTTGCTTTTATTTTCAATCGCTTTCATGTATAACATTTCTTTTAATCTTCACGGCAACTCTGCGAGGTAGGTAATACTATAACCAGTTTAATGACTGAACAAAGCCAAGGAAGTTATATCATCCCATATGTGATTCTCTGTATTTCTGTGTTTCTCTGTATTTCTAAGAAACTAATGGAACAATGGACTAACATGCCCAAAGTGAAGTTTTAGGGAAATCATTCTGGTGAAATTTTGCAGAATGAAATGATGAAGGGAAAGAACCTGGAAACAAGTTTATCATGCTCTTGAGATAATCTAAGCTTAGGTTTTATTTATAAAAACTTTTTATGCCAAGGACTGTGTCATCAAGAATTACGAGGAAAGACAATTAAATGAGACATTATGAATTTTCTAACTAACTAATTGATATTTTTTCAGCTGTATTTAAACTTGAAACAGATAGAAATATATGGCCCTTGATAAGAATCTATCGGGGTGGCTTTCTTCTGATTGAATTCCTTTTTCTACTGGGCATCAACACATATGGTTGGAGACAGGCTGGAGTGAATCATGTGCTCATCTTTGAACTTAATCCAAGAAGCAATTTGTCTCATCAACATCTTTTTGAGGTAATCAAAGCAAGACATAAAGTCGCACAAATATAGTTCACGTTAGCTATATCGCTGGTTTAGTGGGTATTGAAATCCATCTTTTACTTGAGGAAGATTATTGACTTAACATCTAAACATTTATCTTACCTTTGTTTTATTGAAGATACTTCTGAGTAATGGAAAAAATAAAAATAACAATTTTTCTCTTTTCTTTTCTTTCCCATCCTTTATCAGATTGCTGGATTCCTCGGGATATTGTGGTGCCTAAGCCTTCTGGCATGCTTCTTTGCTCCACTTAGTGTCATCCCCACATATGTGTATCCACTTGTCCTTTATGGATTTATGTTTTTCTTTCTTATCAACCCCACCAAAACTTTCTACTACAAATCCCGGTTTTGGCTGCTTAAACTGCTGGTAAGTCCAGAAATTTGTCTACCATTTTTAGAGTGGTGTATTGGTCATTGGCTTTGTCCAGGAGGAACCAAGGCTGCTGTTGCACAACTCCAGAAGGCATGGTTCACTTTGTAATCTATGTGAGTGGTGCTCTAGCTCCAAGGGTAAAGAATATAGTGTAATTGGTACACCTCATGTTGTATAGTGCAGTGGCCCTGGGAGAAATACTTATTCATGCAGTTTTTTTCCTCCTAAAAGGGAGTATGAAGTGTCCAGATATTGAAATTATTTTGCAAATTAATAATAAATAATTCGTGATCTATTTAAGTGCCTTATTATTTAGTACAGATTACTTAGCCAGCTGTGATAACATGTAGAACTCTGTGAATTTCTTTTTTTTTCCTTTTTAAAAAGTGGTAAAACTATTATTTTCCTGTCAAATTGATAGAAATAGTCAACCAAACATTTTTATTTTTATGAAAGATTCATTCTCTAAAATCAGTAAGCATATTTTACCAGATTACCAGGTTTAATTTGAGAAACTGACTTTGATTCTTGTTTATAATACATTCCATTTCTTCTTCCACTTTACCTATTTCTTAATCTCAAAATCTCTCAATTTAAACATTAGGATATAGAATCTCTTGCAAAAATAGTTGCTGTATTTTTTGTAATGGTGTAAAGATAGCTTGGGGAAGGGACTTCTCTTAAGTCCTGAATTAAACCAACTCTGTTTTGAAAATTAATTGGTAATGTTCTCCTGTAATTATTTATTAGGTTATGAATTACAACTAACAGTAAAGTGAAGATTAGTGATTAAATTGACCAATCTCTACACATACTTTCAGAATTCCTATAATAATTGCCTTACTCTTTTTTCCTACCTTAGAAAAGTATACTACCTTGAAAACTGGAGTATTCTTTTTCCTTTTGTATATCCCTTATGGTTAGCAGAACTTTTTTCTTTGTTGTTGCTGTTCTTAGCAGTACATTCCCTATATATAGCATTATTTAAATTTTTTGAATCTGAAGATATAAAATATGCTCTTGCTATTAAAAAAACATAGTAAGTAAGCACACAACAAGTAAAAAGCCACTTATATTCCAGTACAGGTAAGTATTTATAGCAATCAGGAAAAGAAAATGGCCTAGATCTCCTTCATGTTTTTTCCCCAAAGTTGATTGTTATTTATTTGTATTTCTTATTTATTCTGGTAGGATTTTTACCACAAATTGAGAATATCCCTATTTTCCTCTAATTTCATTAAATACTAATAAGTAAGAGAGCAAATCATTCCTGTTATGTATAGCACCACTAGGCCAAACTGTAGGTCTAAGTGTAGAACTTAGATGTACAAGAGTATTTTGAAAAGTCTTAAGTATATAGTCACCTTTAATACATTTTATCATCTAGAACACATGATTTTTAAAGGATTTTTTGTAAGACAGAAGAAATATTTGGACCATTTTTTTCTCTCTTGAAATTCATACTAAAAATAAATCATTTCCCGTTAGTACAGCAAAATTAGATTACCTTTTTTTATCTTGAGATTATTTGTCATTTTATTGCTAGATTTGTGGAGTTTTAAAACTTATTTGCACAAAAATGTAGTATTCTTCTGGTTACAAGGAAATAATGTTAAGATTATAAATACCTATTATTTCCTGCCTCAATTATTGTAAAATCTCTATAAAGTTATTTTGAAATGAGGTTTCAAAGACTCAGATGTTAATACGATTGCATCATTGCAATAACGGGATGATATCGTTGTGTGTTAAGTGAACATTTCCCCAGTACATCCTTCTCTGTTTAAATAGTTAGCTATGATTGATGCATGACCAGTTACTCTTATTAGCAAAATGATTCCCCATTGAGTAGACATTTATTAATGCATTTGCTGTATGTTAATAAATGAGAATTTATGGATGGAATAGGTTGGCAATGATGATGTAATAAGGAATAAGAATAATAAGTGTGCTGGGGCGCCTGGGTGGCGCAGTCGGTTAAGCGTCCGACTTCAGCCAGGTCACGATCTCACGGTCCGTGAGTTCGAGCCCCGCGTCCGGCTCTGGGCTGATGGCTCAGAACCTGGAGCCTGTTTCCGATTCTGTGTCTCCCTCTCTCTCTGCCCCTCCCCCGTTCATGCTCTGTCTCTCTCTGTCCCAAAAATAAATAAACGTTGAAAAAAAAAATTTTTTTTAAGAATAATAAGTGTGCTATCAGAATCAGTGAAATGCAGAAAGAAGCATTGTGGTTTGTTATATTTATAATAATAATTGTATACAGGAAAATGTTACACATATAAAGCATTTTAACATTAAGTGACCTGTGGACTTATTTTAATTCAAATCTTACTGAAAAAATTTACCCTGAGACTTATTTCTAGTGTTAAAAATATTTTGTTTCTCTTATACAGCTTTTTTAATAGCCTCATCATTAAGTAAAAGTACATTTCCTTCTTCAATTTTTAAAAAATGGAAAAGAACATGTATCATTTGGCCATAGTGGTACGCACTGGATGCTGTTTATATCCATATTTAAATTTGAACCTATGGAATTTATATGCTATACACCTCCTTCAAAAAAGCTAAAAAAATTTTTATTAGAAATTTATTTAGGGGTGCCTGGATGGCTCAGTCAGTTAAGCGTCTGACTCTTGATTTCACAGTGTGTGGCTTCAACTTTGGGCTCTACACTGTCAGAGTGGAACCTGCTTGGGATTCTTTCTCTTCTTTCCCTCCTCACTGTCCCTCTCAAAATAAATAAATTTAAAAAAATTTTTTTAAAGAAATTTATTTATTTTGATACTTAAATGCCAAATTAGGTACAGTTTATTTGTATTATTAGGTCGTAAATCTCTGTAGATCTATATTTGCCCTAATTGGAAGTCCAATTGGGGAACATAAGCAATGCCTCAGATTTTCTAAACAAAAATACCAATCAATTCTTCTAGAAGACTACTTAAAGTTTTCAAATTAAAGTCCTTTCCTATATAATTGGGGAATTGATTTTTTCAATATTTTCTTTGGTTTTATAGTAAAATTTTTACGTATGTCTCTACTATGATTACAGAGAGATAGTCTCTTTTAATAATGCACTGTTCTGGACATTTTATATGTGTTCATTTATTTCATCCTTTTAATAACCATGAGGTTGGAGCTGCTATTAATCCACATTGTATAAATGAGGAAACCCAAGTTCAGAGGAGTTAAATACACAGCCAGTAAGTAATGGAGATGAAATGTGAGCCCAGGCAGTCTGATTCCATAATCTGTACTCCTGACCACTACCATTTAGCAATTAAACCTGGTAGTCACTTTATTTAAGATACTTAACTTTGATCTAGTAGTTCAAACTAATAAATATATTTTATATAAAAATTGAAAGAGTGTGATTATTCACAAGCCTCTAAAAGCAGAAATTAAACTTCATCTTCTTTAATATTTATCAGCATTAACTTAGAAAATGATGTTAGTTAATATCCTTTCTAATAACTTATTAATGGCTTTTTTGTGTATGTGAGTAAAACATCAGATATTTTGAATTGTCTGTAGCTTTCTTAATACTGTTACTCGGTGAGTCATTGTCATTTTAAGCAAAATCACAACAATGTAGAAGTTGAAAGACCTTAGCCACAATAAGAAAAGAAAGAATTCTCACTCAAGGAGGGGAATTCAGATAAATTTAAGATGAATTTGACTATGTGTAAACATCAGGGAATTCAGTATGAACTCAGCCCTGCCCTGTCTCTGATGCAGCTACTCCCTCTCTCCCTTCTTTGTATTTCTAGGGTATTTTGCATGTTTATCTGTAATAGCACTTACTACACAGTGCTGTCGCTATTTCCTTAGGTATATATTTGCTCAACCAGACTGTGGGTCTTTGACAGAAGAAACTGTTTTATTTATCTCTGTACTTCCACAGTGCCTGACATGTGTTAAATGCTGAATGACTATAATTATATTCCTTCCTTTATTAGTTGTATTATACCAACATTTACTACTCCCTCCTCTTCCTTTTTCCATCTGCTCTCTTCTATAAATTTTCCCTTCCTTCCAGTTTCTATTTTCATGCCACTCCCTTTCGTAGTCCCATTTCCCTCTTTTCTTATTTAATGCATTCTCTTCCTCCTCTGCTCATATGGAGGTTTACTCTCTTAGCTAGCTTTTGAGGCTGAATTTGGCAGATTATGAGAGTAATGGTAGTCTGGCTCATGTCCATGAGAAATAAGAAAATTGCCCTCGGCTATAATTTTCACAAAAGTCCACGACTAGAGATTGAGTTAGACTTCCTGATCCTTTTGGTGTTATGTTCTAAACTCTTGTTTGTCTCTTTGAATTTTTAAAGTCCACTCTGCACCCCACAGTTTCTTAAAATACTATATAAACTGGCATCAGAACCTTTTCATGAATAAATGACTAACATCTCAACCACTAAGCCCCCAGTTCTCACTCCGCCCCCACCCCCTACCAAAAAGAGTTTGCTGTATCTAGACCTTATGGTTGCAAACGATATAGCTTGTCTCTCAGGCTTATTGCAAACTTATTGAAAGAGCAAGAGACTGATCACAAAACTGAGCCATGGCCTCAAAATATATCCGCTCTAGAAAATATCACAAAGCCTGTACTAGGTCCTGCAGATACCTGATCTAACGTCCAAAGCCCCAAGGCAATACCTGTCATAGATACTTGATATCTAGGATGGATTCATAATGTAGCCATTTATCTCCCTCAAATAATAAAGAGAAGTGTTTAGAGGTAGAATAGAAAGAACCAGCCAAGTCTGAGGGGAGAGAGCCATTAGTTTTCATGCTAAATATGTCTGCTAAATGAATATAGCTAGATGGCAGGAGAGCTATAGATTTAGACTCATTTTCTCAAAACTGCTGCTTAGTCAAAATTTCTTGTTTTCGGAGTTCATTTTTAGCTTTTAAGATAGAAAGGGTCTGACAGGGCGAGGATTAAAGCTGCCTTAATTCCATCTTCAATTTTCTCAGGGCATCTCAAGGCATTCTGCACTATTGGAGCCTGTTTCTGATGATTACGTTAGTATCTATCCATCCTCTCTCTGCAATGCCAGGAGATTTCCCTTTGCAGTGGTAAACAGTCTTCCACAGAATAGGTCAGGATGAGTTTGTTGTAGGTCCTCTGTAAAATGGGGATATGAATAGTGCCAAGCTCATAGAATTGTTGTAGTTAGTGGACTATGAAAAAAGCATTTTGAGAAAAATATGCAGCATGGATTAGTGCTCAGTACATTTAATCTGAATTCATTTAACATTTTTATAATAGTGGGGTGTGAGCTTATTTTTGTGGCATCATTTCAAGACAAATACAATTATTACCATGGCATTAGTGAAATTGACTTCAGTGAGAGAACGGGCAGGCATGCTTCAGCTGTTGCACATCCTTCCCTCCCTATCCCTTGTAGGCAAAGAAGAGCTTTCTATTCAGGTAGCAAAGCTCTCATCCCAGTTAAGAAGGAGGATATTCCAGAAATTTTTATAGAGCATGCGTCTCTAGCACAATTTACCCTAGAGCCCTAACACTACACATCCTCTCAGTGCTTCTCCCTTCTGCTACTCTCTGCTTTCAGCTTCAACTCTTTCCACCCTCTCTGCTTTCTGTTTTCTAACTGTAGCTATTCCTGTCTTCACCCCACTTAAATTTCCTTTCTTAGTTATCTATTCAACTCATTCCGTTCACTACTAATTCTCAACCTAGCCACTGTTGCCAGGTCCCTGTGTTTGTGATTGGCTCATTGGTTTCCATTTTATCAGCTAAAGTAATCATGCTGCATGGTCAGACAAGAATTAGAGAAATTTAATATGAACTTTCTTGTTTCTGTGTTTTTTTATTTTTTTCTTTCTCCCAGTTTCGAGTATTTACAGCCCCCTTCCATAAAGTAGGCTTTGCTGATTTCTGGCTGGCCGATCAGCTGAACAGCCTGTCAGTGATATTGATGGACCTGGAATATATGATCTGCTTCTACAGTTTTGAGCTCAGATGGGATGAAAGTGGGGGCCTGTTGCCAAATAATTCAGAAGGTAGGGTATGAATGTGCATCCATACCTCTGAACTGCCAGTGTAAACCAAGAAATATTGGGAATGATAACTAAGAAATGTAAGATCACGGTGAAAACTCATCCAATAATACAAACTTAATTAAATGTATTTGGCACTCTTTTAGCAATCTCTTTATCTGATACAATTTGGCTCTTAAATTAAATGTTAGGATTTCAGTCATCCATTTGCCAAGAGATTTGCAACTTACACTTAAGGAATTCTAAAACTTAGGAAAAAAAGAAAAGTAAAAATTTCTAGTATATTGGTAGTTATATCACATATGCTTTAGTGCCAACAGTTTCCATCACAGTATTGCTTTATAATGATCAAAAATACTTGAGTATTTAGACTTAGATCAAGGGCTTTGAGAAAGTCATTGTAGATCGTTTTTAATTCTTACTGAGGATCTTGGGGTGTTTTTTTCTGGTTCTTTTTCCCACTCTTGGTGTATGCCAGGAGTTCGAGTTATTAAGGAATTTTGCCTTAATGACAAAGACCAAATTTAGACAGATTATGTAACATCTGACTAGCAAAAAGCTAATGAAGCCAGTGGCAACACATTCATTGATTGCTAGCAGACCACAACTTTGTTGTAGGTTGATCCCACTATAATGCATTCCCAGAATTTGAAGAAAAATGTATTTACCAACTTCATTCTTCTCATTTAAAAATATAAACTCTGCTCTTCATTAAAAAGTAGGCTAATGAGGTACATTTTCTACCTATTGTGATATAGCAGTTTGGAGTTCATGAAATTAACTAGAGTCACTAGTGGCATTTGTATGTTTTCCAAGTATTTCAAATTACAGAGTAAGTTGTCTTTCCTTTGATTACTGTACTCATCTTCTAATTTTCTTACAGTTTTACCACATTCCAAAGAAAACGATTCCAGAACAGGTTGTCAGAAATCTGGGAGGACAGATTTTCCCCCATAGGTCCACCCTATATATTTACCTTCCTTTTTTTGGCTTTCATCGCTCATGAAAAGTTTGAGAATATAGTAGTTACAAAGAAGAAAGTGATTCAGAAACCAGGCTTCTTGCTTTTATGGACTTGAGAGTGGTTACAATATATAACAAAATGATGTGAACAAGTTACTTGTCTTTTGTTTTTTTTTAATAATAATTCTTCTTCTTTGAAATCTGCACAGAACCAGAAACTTGCCACAAATATTCGTATGGTGTGCGGGCCATCGTTCAGTGCATTCCTGCTTGGCTTCGCTTCATCCAGTGCCTGCGCCGCTACCGAGACACAAAAAGGGCCTTTCCTCATTTAGTTAATGCTGGGAAATACTCAACAACTTTCTTCACGGTGACGTTCGCAGCCCTTTACAGCACTCACAAAGGTATTCTACGATTGTGAAGAGATTTTTCAAAACGTGGGTTTTTACTACTGACATCTGCTTCTTACTCTGGTTCCTTTTCCATTTCTCATGCTCTTTTTTTCCACTGAAGTTCCAGTCCCCTCAGCTATACCATTTTGTTCTTGAACACAATTTGAGTCTCATTCCAGCATTTAATAACAAGTACCGTCAAAAAGTCATCCAGAATAGGAAGGATTTTGTGATATGTGAAACCCTGAATTATGTTCAGTGTGTTCTATCTTGGACACCTTGGGCTTTCCTTTGTTGTTGGTTTTTTGTTTTGTTTTGTTTTGTTTTTGTTTTTTTAGCCTTCTTGTTCATTAATGAGGTTGGAAAATGCTAGGTGAAAAAGATTCCCTCTGGCAATCATGTATATTTTTAATCGCTTTCCTTCACCAAGTAGTAAGGATTGTTTCCAGCCCATTTAACTGCAAATTGAGTTCTCTGATCTCTCTAGTTTCTTATCTCCATAGCAACCAGTTATTACTTGAGACTGCTCTTCTGTTGGGAGGAGAAAAAAGCTTTTAGGTTCTGAGCCACATGCAGTCAGTCCTTTTGAATTTTTAACCTTTTTCCAAGAACTGTCAATCAAAGATCTTGCTTCCTTTTACTAAAATGCATTCCATCTTTGTCTTTTTAAATCAGTATCAGCCCACACCTTAGAGGCTGGGTGGTAAAGAAATGTTACTTATTGAAATTATTGTAATTATTTTTAAAGACTTAAGTAAATTTTTTTCAGTGACTTTTTTCTTAATTGAGACACTGTATTTTAGGAGCCTGAGCTAGTACCTCTTAGCTACTTATCTAAAAAGTATGTTTGATGGTCTTGAAAGGTTGGAGCAGTGGTTTTTTTGTGAGGCTTGCAGTTTGGTCCAGTAGAACACTTTATAACATACTTCCACTTTTAGCAGTAGATTCTGCAATTACAGTAATATTGATAATGCAGCCAATAATTTTATCACTATGTAGGCACTCTTGTTAAATGATATAATTTAACTAAGTGCCTCAGTGAAGGAAACCCATCCTCAAAGCTCCCGTAATTTTAACTCTTGCTGAGGAATGCTGTTCTTTAGTCTGGGCATGCATCATGATTCACAAGGTTGTGATTAGAGAATTTATAAGTCAGGCAACGGATTTGATACATGGTACCCTATGCCTTAAGAACCCTTAACTTTTCTCCCATCCTGGGTAACAGTGGTTTGGGGTTGAATATTTTAGGACATAACATATCTTTAACTATACTGATACTTTTAAGTATGAAGCTGAAAATCTGAATTCCTCAAACCTGCACTGGCTTCACATTTAATAACCTAAAGCTAGAAGCAGTGGTTTGGATGGTATTGTGGTCGTCAGACTTTCTCTTTCTTTTTTTTTTTTTTTTTTTTTCTGGCTCATGTATCCCTTTAAAGAATTTTTAAAACTATATTATTATCATTTTTATTTTATTATTTTAAACTATTATTTAAACTGTATTTTCTGACATTTTAAAATTTACATCTGAAATTTTTCATCTTAAGGTTAAATAATTTTTAAAAATGTAGTTTACAATGTATTTATATATTTTTTTAATGTTTATTTATTTTGAGAGAGAGAGATAGAGCATGAGTGGGGAGGGGCAGAGAGAGAGGGAAACACAGAATATGAAGAAGCCTCCAGCCTCGCCTCTAAGCTGTCAGCACAGAGTCGGGTGCAGGGCTTGAACTCATGAACTGTGAGATCATGACCTGAGCCTAAGGTCATTCAACCGACTGAGCCACCCAGGTGCCCCCCTTCCCCCCCCCCCCCCGCTTATTTTTTTTTTTTAACAGTGTATTTTAAATATTCACATTTTAAAACAAAACTGCTAAAATGTTTCTACTAAATGTGTCCAAGTAATCTAAATACAAAAGCATGATACTCACCGTGATTTGTATGTTTATGTTTTAATGACTTTTGTCTGATACATATATATGTAAATTGAAATTAAGTTATTACCTATTACTAGAAGATGCTAAGAGATTTTTCTGTGTTGTAATTATAACTGGCCAAAGTAATGTTACAGATATGTTATAAATTTTAATAATTATCACATAGACATTTCTTATTGAGATAAATCTATATTACTTATTCTGTTTCCCTTTTGTATAGGGAAGCTCTGAGAAACCTTGTTAAATAGCTGTATACATGAGGGTAGAAGTTTAATTGTTGGAGCATCGCTAAGTTTTCTAGACAGATCCTTAGTTATATACCAAAAAATATGCACAGTAGTCCATCATCAGTAATTATTTTTGTTAATCTATCAAGTTTTCTTATTGAAAGCAAAAAGTTAAAAATAAACTGAAGGAAGTAAAATATTAAACATAAATTAAATGAAAAAAGGATTTGTTAACCGTTAGAATCATTCTCTTTCTTTGTTTATGGACAGTCAGTATCTTATGACATTGTTTAAATGGTGTTGGTTTTTAATCTTGGTAGTGCAGATTACACTCATCCAGTTTATAGAGATTATCTGCCATATCCCCTAATTGGAAAACCAGTCACCCAAATTAGAAAAAGTTTTGACTTAAATTAACATGTTTATAGACACCCCTGTGTAAACATCTCAATTCGAATTCTGAGTTGGGTAGGTAGATGAATGGGTAGCTGGGTGCATAGATAGGCAGATAGAATAAACATGCATTCAGTAAACATTACTGAGAATATTCTATGTATCAGTTGTGCTAGGCACTAAAAATGGAGCAACAAACAAAGTAACATTCTAGCCCTTAAAAATTTATGATCTAGTAGGGGAAGTAGGTAAAAAGGCATTAATTGGTTGCACAACAGTGTGAATATGCTTAAAACTTTTGAACGGTATGCTTAGAAGTGGTTAAGATGGTAAATTTTGTGCTATGTGTTTTGACCACAATAGGAAAAAAAAACATTAAAATAAGCAGGGGACCATAATAGCCTACAGACAGCATAAGTCTCAATCCGGCCCCCAGTATAGACTTCCCAGAGGTAATAGTTAAGCCATTTTATTGTTTATGTGAAGGAGAATTCCAGTTATCCCATTATGTGTTTTGCCCAAGGCTGTGTAATTTGTGAGTGGTGGAAGTGTTGCTGTTTCCCACTTCTGTTCTTCTTTTGCCTAGGGCTTCCTCTTGTCCCCTCAGGCAGAACCACACCTTTTAAGTGGAGATAATAGTATCTATTCTGTTTACTTCACAAATTTGTTGTAATGATTAAATAAGGTGTAGTGTACATGGAATCACCTTATAAACTCTAACGTGCTACACAAATGGATTATCATTAAATGAAATACAATTCTCTTTGCTGTCTAGAGCTGGCATATGTGTGTCTTTCTTTATGGAAATCTTTCTAAGAGAAACCCTTGTGATCCCTTCGGTAGGGGCGTTATAATGGACAAGTACCAATTAGGAATGTGTTTGGCTTCTTGTTCATGTAACACAGATGTTCACTCACTGAACTTGATTCAAGTCCCACAGTCAAATTTTTAAAAACCAAGCATTTTTTTTAGAGAGACCATTGGTTATATATCTTATCATAGCCATAAAATTAAAAAAAAAAAAGCCTTTGTATTGTTGATACATATTAAATATTTATATCACTAATTTTCTTTTTACCAAAAAAGTATAAAACAGGGAAATTTGGCATTTAGTGATGATCAAAAGTAGAATTTGCTTTCTATTGTTTTGTTGGACAATATTCCAAGAGGAAAAGTATCAGAAAACATACACTTTAAAAATAATCATTGAGCCAAAAGGATAGATTTTGTATGGTTAATGGGGTAGATCTTTTTCTATTGAATTTGTAAGTATTACCGTAAAGGATAAATTTTATGAGGAGAGGAAGGTGTAGAAGATGGTGAGGTATCCCTGTTCAGACTCAAGGATATGAGTCTTTTCAGAGAACTAGCCTACAAGAGTTACCATAGTAACTGCATTATTGGGGGTATTTTCAAGATTTTTTCAAAGGTTAGGTCTTATGATGAATGAAGGCACAAGTGTTACTTCTGTACCTAGAGTCATTTTTTTAAAGGTGAAGGAGGGGCTTAGACCCGTTTTAGGGAGACTACTTATTATATTTCAGCTAGCTGTCACTTGGTATAATAAGAAGGAAACACATTTTAAACATTTCAGTGTATTTTATTTTCCATCATTAATTTTAGACACAAAGGAATTTAGCTAGCAGCCAATCTCCATATTTTAAGAAATCACATTTCATTACAAGCCTAAATTTAAAGCCAACTCCTACAAGTTTTTTTGTTGGAATTAGGATTGGAGGAGACAAGAAAGTGTTTTAAATGTTTTTTGTATGTCCTTGAGGTTTCTTGGCTTTGGCAAGAAAAAGCCTGTGGGAGGTACAATAATAGAAAAAGCCATTGTGTTATTTCTGACCCGTTGATGGGGAGAGAGCACACTTCATTAGACTTTCTGTTTTTCATTTACAGTTTCCAACATTCTAAAATACTCATAAATTCTTAGTGGATTTTGCTCTTTTGCTCTTCTCTGAATATACAGAAGAAAAAAAAACCTTACTTTAAAAATACTTAATATTTTACTTTAGACTTTTTATTAGCATTTGCTAACACGCATTTGCTATTAGATTTTTAAAAATACTTACTTATGTTTGTTTGCTTGGTTGTTTTGCAGTACCAGTTCCCATCCAGACCCCTTCTTGTTTAACATTCTGTAAGGGGTGCTGTGCCCCCTAATGAGGATTCCTCAGCAGTAGTTCAGTGCCTTCAGAGCAAATAAGCATTTCATTGTTTTGAGTGGGCACACATAGTCCTGAAGTGCTTCCTCTCTGGGGTATGGCCAATATGTAACTGTTTTTACCCTGAATAATAGGCTGCTTTGCCAGACTTTCCAAATTTTAGTCTTGTTATAATAGAAACACCAATTTTTTAAAAATTCTCTAGGGAAACTTTTGTTTCATTAACTTAAAAAAAAATTTTTTTTAATGTTTTTTTTTTTTTTTTTTTGAGAGAGAGAAAGACAGAGTGCAAGCTGGGGAGGAGCAAAGAGAAGGGGAGACAGAATCCGAAGCCGACTCTAGGCTCCAAGCTTCAGCACAGAGCCTAATAGGGGCCTCAAACTCACAAACTGGGAGATCATGACCTGAGCTGAAGTTGGACGCTTAACCAACCAAGCCACTCAGGCACCCCTCATTAACTTTTTTTTTTTTTTTTTTAACATTTATTTATTTTTGAGACAGAGAGAGACAGAGCATAAACGGGGGAGGGTCAGAGAGAGAGGGAGACACAGAATCCGAAACAGGCTCCAGACTCTGAGCAGTCAGCACAGAGCCCGACGCGGGGCTCGAACTCACATACTGCGAGATCGTGACCTGAGCCGAAGTCGGACGCTTAACCGACTGAGCCACCCAGGCGCCCCTCATTAACTTTTTTTTTAAACACACACACAGAATTTTTAAAAACAATGCATTTAGGGTGCCTGGGTGGCTCAGTCAGTCAAGTGTCCAACTTGGTTTCAGCTCAGGTCATGATCTCACGGTTTTGTGGATTCAACCCCCACATCAGGCTCTGCACTAGTAGCACAGAGCCTGCTTGGGATTCTCTCTCTCTCCCTCTCTTTCTGCCCCTCCCCCATTTGCGCTGTCTCTCTCTCTCTCAAAAAATAAATAAAAACTAAAAAAAAAATTAAAAAGAAAACAATGCATTTGAATAAATGCTTTCACTTTTTTTTTTTTTTTTAATGTTTGTTTATTCTTGAGACAGAGAGTGAACAGGGGAGGGGCAGAGAGAGAGGGATACATAGAAACTGAAACAGGCTCCAGGCTCTGAGCTGTCAGCACAGAGTCCGACACGGGGCTTGAACCCACGAATTGTGAGATCATGACCTGAGCCAAAGTCAGATGCTTAACCGACTGAGCCACCCAGGTGCCCCTAAATGCTTTCACTTTTTGTCTTACTGTTGAAATAGCTCAAATCTTTAACCCTTTTGAAATTTGATATATTTGGCTGTAATTCCTCTAGCCTAACTAATGCAGGCAAGAAATAGATTTTTTTAAAGGATTCATTATTTGTCAATATTGGCTTAAATTCTGCCAGTGCTAAAATCAAATGTGATATTGTTTGTTTCTGATTATTAATTTGACTTTAGAAATATTTCTTGAGTAGCTTATCTACTTGGCATTGTGCTAATTTTAAACGGTTTTATAAATATTATACCAACAATCCCATTTATATTTCACCTTAAATTGCTTTGCTTTAGAAGTATTAATTACAGCTTTGAATAAATTACATTTCCTTTGTATCTTCTTTGTCATGTTAAAAAAAAAAAAACTTAAAAAAATAATACATATCCTTATACCCTGAGATCATTTTTGTCGTCTTTTCGGTAGTCACCTTACACCTTCTGTAGTCTACCATACAACTGGTAGATACAGTTTGTTAGCATTTCTGTATAAATTATGTTGTTTTGAAATACTCAAGCACAAAGTTTAAAGTTCAGAAATAACCTGTGTATTTCTTAGAAACAGGGAGAGAACTCTGTGATGCTTAAATTTAAGAAGTTGAACAGTATGAATTCAACTTATGAAACAATTTTACCTAACGGGAAAAGAATTTAAAGACAATTAGACAATTGCTTGCAAACAGAATTTTAAATTTTCATTTCAATTTATTATATATAATTGTACATGAGAATATTGGTGGAAAGTATACACATCAATGAAAGTTATTGTGTCTAGATATTTTCAGCAGAAAGAAAAGAATAGGAAAAAATGAATAGGCAAATATAAGGGCTTAAGTAGTAGATTATATATGAATGAATCTCTTTGCTTCAGAGTTTTATAGTATAATACAGTAAGTATGCTAATCAGCTATTGATACATCATAATTCGCCCCAGAACTCAGTAGCTTAAAACAGCAGTAATTTATTCTCATTTATGCATCTGTGGGTCAGCTGGGAATTGGTGGAACTAGGCTGGACGTGGCTGGGTAGCTCTGTTTTAGGCAACTGTTCCTGCTGGGCTTTTGACTTTTCCCTACATGTTTGGTTTTTGTCTGTTGTACGTGTTTCACCATGGAGCCCCAACTAAAGGGACAGTAGTTACCCCAAGGAAACTCGTCCCATGGTACTAGCAGAAACAGTTTCTACTGCATACACATTTTAAGCATCTGCTTTCTTCATAGCTGCTAGCCTCCTACTGGTTTAAACAAGTCACATGTCTAGGCCCAAAGGAAGTCTGCCCATCCTGAAGCAATTATTAAACCCAACGTCTATGGGGTAAGAATCATGAGAGAAGAGTGTTGGGGAGAATGAATACTTTTAAACTGTAACCTAATCTGACACAAAACAAATCAATTTTAACTAATTTTTTAATTGGAATAGGATATAAACAGATAATTTTGTAGGCTAATTAAACATGGCTAATAAACATATGAAAAATGTTCTCCTTTACTGATTGCAAAAGAGATGAAAATTGAAATATTTAATCAAAGAAGTGATGATGCTTATTGCTATCAAGGATGTGGAGAGATGAACACTCATTCTGTTGGTAGAGTATAAATTGGTAAGCAATTTGGTAATCCTACCAGGAGTCTTAAAATCATTCATACTTTTTGAACTAGTAAGTCCCTTTCCATAACTTTTTCTAAGGAAATAATTAGAGAAGTGGCTAGAAGTTAACTTATGTTTACAGCATTATAAAGTAAAGAACTGAAATAATCTAATAAATGTCCATCAACAGGAATATAATATGGTATGTAGAATATTATATAGTAGCTTGTCAAAAGTAATGCAAAGCACCTACAAACAGTAGATGAAGAATAATGATATTATTAAAAGGTAATATTTATTGAATATTTCTATGGGCCAAACACTGTTTTAGGCATTTAACATGTATTAACTCATTTAATCCTCATAGCAGCCCTGTGAGGTATTAGAATCAGAGCTGGATGTAATTAAAGTGGCGAAAGCACATTTTATTCAGGAAGTTTTGAAGTAGAGGAAAAGAGATCTCAGTAGAGAGGTAGGCTCAATTCTGAATATAGAACAGACAAATGGGGATTTATAGCCAAGAAGAAGGGTCAGTGGTTGGAAAATTACTAAAAGGAAACATCAGGGGTGAGGGTCGATTCTGGTTAAACTGACTTGACAGGAGGATTCTTGCTAAAGGAAGACCAGAGTGATTAGATGAAGGGTAGAGGATAAAGAATTTTGATATCTAGAATGATCAGATATTGAGGATAAGGGGTTCTTTCTAAAATGGCTTAGTGAGATTCTTGCTGCAACTAGGTGACATAGGCTTGACAAGAACAGACACCAAGTTTGAGGCCTAGACAGCTTGGAGGAGCCTAACTAGAGTTAGGTTAGGGAGTGCATCTTTGTCAGAGGTAAGCACTTGTCATTTTACAGGTGAAGAAATTGAAAACAGAGAGACTAAGTTACTTGCCAAAGTCATACATCTGTAAAGTGGAAGAACCCAGGTTATGAATCTTAATAAAACAGTGTAGCCCCCAAAATCAAGTAGCTGTTCAGTGACAAAGCTAGAATTCATACCCAGTGATTATTTTTAGTCTGTCATACTGCCTTCTAAGTTTATAGAATGCTCTGAGCTCTTCCCAAATGTTAAACTTGTGGTAAGCAAAGAAAGATCAGATAGAACGGTGTGGTATTCCTCCATTTTTCAAATAAATTTGTTTGAGAAAGCACAAAGCTACATTGGGAGAGAATAATTCAAGCAGTACTTTTAAGAGGATAGGCCCATTTTCTGATCCTTTCATCCTAACGGCTACCACATTCATGGAAAGCCAAAGACGTTGCCAGGAACAGGAGTCAAAGACATTTATTAGTAAGAGCAAAGTGGAGTCAGCCCAAATATGTAAGTAATTTCTCTGCCAGATAATTGAAAGTCATTCTTGAATTGGAAGGAAGCAAATACTAACATACTAGTATTGTTTCAAGTGATAAGAAAATGTTTTAATATGAATAATTAGCGTTGTATTTTTTGTTAGGGTTTTAAAATTCACTTAAGAAATACCTGAAGGGTGCCTGGGTGGCTCAGTCGGATGAGTGTCTGACTCTTGATTTTGGCTCAGGTCATGATTTTGGCTTCGGTCATGATCCCAGGATCATGGGATCAAGCCCTGTGTTGCTCTCTGCGCTGAGCATGAAGGCTGCTTAAGATTCTCTCTCTCTCTCTCTCTCTCTCTCTCTCTCTCCCTTTTTCTCTCCCTCTCTCTCCCTCTTTCTCTCTTTCTCTCTCTCCTCCCCTCATCTTCCCTGCCCCTCTCTCTTGCTCATGCTGTGCTCTCTCAAATAAAAAAAAAAAAAAGGCGAAGAAATACCTGTGGTAACAATTAGGTATTTGTTAAAGCTGGCTATATTCTTTTTTAATTTTTTTGAATGTTTATTTATTTTTGAGAGAGAGAGAGCACGAGCAGGGGAGGAGCAGAGGGAGAAGGACACACAGAATCTGAAGCAGGCTGCAGCCTCTGAGCTGTCAGCACACAGCCTGATGTGGGGCTTGAACCCATAAACAGCAAGATCGTGACCTGAGCTGAAGTCGGATGCTCAACCGACTGAGCCACCCAGGCGCCCAAAGCTGGCTATTTTCTTGATATATATTGTTAAATAAGGAATGTTGCCAGCATGCTTCTTAGAATGTTGTGAACAAAATAGGAAAAGAAAGACTACTGGGGCGCCTGGGTGGCTCAGTCGGTTAAGCATCCGACTTCAACTCAGGTCATGATGTCTCAGCTTGTGAGTTGAAGCCCTGCGTTGGGCTCTGTGCTAACATCTCAGAGCCTGGAGCCTGCTTCGGACTCTGTGTCTCCCTCTCTCTCTGCCCCTCCCCTGCTCGCTTTCTGTCTCTCTTTCAAAAATAAATAAACATTAAAAAAAAGTTTTGTTTTTTTTTTTAAAGAAAAGACTACTGAGCTAATGCTTAGTTTCATTGGTACTTTGAGGTATAAGATACAGTTTTCATGGAAATTTTTAAAGGAATTTTTCTTATATTGAAAGCAGTATTTTCTTAACATATTAAAAAAAATAAGGCTGCTACTTAATAGGAGGGAAGATGAAGCATCTACCTAGTGTTTAAATATCACATGGATGTGTTTCCTCATGTAGTATTCTCAAGACTGCCTGTAAATACTTTTTAGTTGCTTCTGAATAATAACCGTAGGCATAATTTCTTTTAAAGCAGAATTGTATTGCTTGAAACTATTTTGTCTCTACTCTCCTTAAAGGAAATGAACATCTACCAAACAAAGTGGAATACTGAAGCCTACTCAGTTTCATAGCTGGTGTAGAAAATACTGTATTACTGAGGAAATATGAACTGAAAGTCTAGGATCTGTTGTATAATCTTCTTTCCTTCTCAGTTATGAATACATAAACAGTCCATGACTTAAGATGGTTCAGTTTAAAGATTTTTCGACTTCCTGATGATGTGAGAATGATATTCCTTCAGTAGAAACCATACTTCATGTTTTGAATTTTAATCTTTTCCCAGGCTAGCAATGTGCAGTATGATACTCTTCATGATGCTGGGCTGTGGCAGCGGCCACAGCTCTCAGTCAGCCACGCAGTCACAGGGGTAAACAACCAACACATGGAAATGTTCTGTTTCTCACTTTCAGTAGAGTGTTCAGTCAGTTACATGAGATATCCAACACTGTGTTATAAAATAGGCTTTGTGTTAGATGGTTTTGCCCAACTGTAGGCTAATGCAAGTGTTCTGAACACAGTAGATTAGGTATATTGAACCCATTCTTGACTCGATATTTTCAACTTCTCATGGGTTTATTGGGATGTAACCCCATTGTAAATAGAGGAAGATCTATATGACTAAGTATACTTCCTTCCTCAAGAACTGAAAAAACTTGATATCTGAAATCAGTGTTTTTTAATCTTTCATTAAACCTTCTGTTGCAGAAAGTGCAGTGTCTCCACCTCGAGAGCTACATCCATCTCTGCTCAATTTAATCAAGTCTTCTGACAGTAGGAATTTCAAAAGCACCATCTTAGTGAAAGGCACTATATTGTGCTGAGGGAGAGAATGTAAGCTTTACAGCTAAGTGGACTAAGACTAAGTTAACTTAGTCCCTTGCTAATTATGTCACCCGGAGAAAGTGACTTAACTTCTTAGAGTTAGAGGTTATAAAATTGAGATAGGGGCGCCTGGGTGGCTCAGTCGATTGAGCTTCCAACTTGAGCTCAGGTCATGATCTCACAGTCTGTGAGATCGAGCCCTGTGTCGGGCTCTAGGCTGACAGCTCAGAGCCTGGAGCCTCCTTCAGTTTCTGTGTCTCCCTCTCTCTCTGACCCTCCCCCATTCATGCTCTGTCTCTCTCTGTCTCAAAAATAAGTAAACATTAAAAAAATTTTTTTAATTGAGATAATAATTCCTACCTCAAATTAATTATGAGGATTAAATTGTGTAAATATAGCATAATTGATGGTAGTTGGTTATTGGTATCCTTTCCATGATCTGTGATGAAAGTGTGAAAAAATTCACGTGTAAAATATTAGGAAAGGGGTTGCAACTACAGACATGGAGGAATTCAAAACAATTATGAGTAGATATCTGGATAAAATGCACAGTTTATTTTTAGGAAATTATAAATTAGCAAAATAAATGCAGGAAAACATAGAAAATATAAATTATAGATTAAGGACAGCTTTCCTTATTCCTGTGGTTCTTGTTGAAGTGTCAGACCCAAATGTTTTCACAAGTGAAACCTTTCAAAACTTTGAGGAACAGTTTGTGCCATTTAAAGTGTTTCAAAACTTAAAAAAAGAAAGCATCTTTTTTCTTTTAAAAACCTGCATAATTCAGAGAAAGATATTCCTCAGTAAAACTATATAACCCAGTCTTACTCATGAGTATACCTACAAAGATTCCAAATAAAACATTAGGAGCTAGAACCCACTGGAATATTAAAACAATAATATACCATGACTGAGATACTTTAGGGATAGTTTACCATGTCACCAGACTGGAGGAGAACAGCCATGTGATCATCTCAGCAAATGCCAAGGAGACCCTGACTAATTAAATATATATATATATATATATATATATATTTATACATATATATATACATATATATATATATTTAAGATGGATCCTCACAAATATATATATATATTTGTATATATATACAAATATATACAGGATCCATCTTATGAGGATCCATCATAAGGATGGATATGAGGATCCATCTTAAATATAGAAGTACTATATTTTTTATACACAGACACAGCTATCATGACTAAAGGTGAAATATTATAAACATTCTCATGGCACCTGGGTAGCTCAGTCGGTTAAGCGTCCAACTCTTGGTTTCTGCCCAGGTCATAATCTCACAGTTCGTGAGTTCGAGCCCTACATTGGGCTCTGCTCACAGCATGGAGCCTGTGTGGGATTCTGTCTCTCCCTCTCTGTGCCTCTCCTGCTTGCTCTCTCTCTCTCTCTCAAAATAAAATAAACTTAAAAAAATTGTTTTGATAAATAAAATCTGGACTAACAAAGATATCTGTCATCATCACTATTATTTAACATTCTTCTATTACTCTTATGCAAGAAAATGAAAGAATATTAAAAATTTCTAAAGCAGGAATAAAAATTAAATGTCAAAATTTATAAATAGTGATTGTCCAATGTTATCACTTTATTTTCCTTTCTATGAAATTTTTATGGTGAATGTATAATCTTTTTATAAACAGGAAAAACAGTTGTTTTCATTTAAAAAAAATTAAAAGGTCTGCTGGAAGCCTAGGCCTCTGGGCCTGAGAGGGGCCCTGCGACTGGGAGCCAGAGGTGGGGGTGGTTGGCATCCAAGGGAGTATAGTGAGTGTCATAGGGCAGGGACGCCCCGAGTCCCCGAGATAGCCCCCAATGAGTTCGCGGTATCTTCCTTATATGATCAGGCCCCATTGCTGGCATCGCCACTAACCCAGAGCCTGAGAAGATTATGAAAATGTGTCTGGCAAGGTGGGGCTGGGGACCGGGACCAGGAGATTAGGGGCAGCAGGTAGGCTGGAGATGAGGGAGCTTTAGGGAGACCTCTGCAGCTGTAACTGTGAGACCTGGTCAATGATGACGTGACCACTGCGCAATCTGAGTTCTAGGAACCTGGTGATGGAATGTGCTGAGAGCGGACTGAGACCGGGCAAAAAGATATTAATAATAATTTTAAAAAATTAAAAGGCCTGAACTATATTTCTGAAGCTCTTTTAGCTCCTTTTTTTTTTTTTTTTAAGTTTATTTGTTTATTTTGAGAGAGAGAGCATGAGCAGGGGAGGGACAGACAGAGCTAGAATCCCAAGCAGGTTCCATACTGTCAACGCAAAGGCTGACCAGGGGCTTGATCTCATGAACCTTGAGAGATCATGACCTGAGCCTAAATCAAGAGTTGGAGGCTTAACCGCTGAGCCACCAAGGCACCCTGCTTTTAGCCCCTTATATTTTATTATTCTAATAGAGCTGTTTGCCAGTACATAGCTTCTTGGCACTCATTATTTCATTTTGAATCTGATATCAACCCTGAAAGGAAGTAAAACAGATATTATTTATTATATTTTTTTAAAGCTAGGAAGGCTAAATTGCCTGACCCAGGTCACATGGCAGAAGTAGCAAAACCAGAATTCTCTGTCTCTGAATATACTCCTTTTTACACACTAAAAAGTTATATTTCCAACAAGGCAGCATGATGTATTGCTGTGATTCTCAAACTTTAATATGTATATGAATCACCATAGATTGTTACTTAAAAATGCTTTATTCTCAGGCCCAACTTCAGTTATTTTTAGTAGGATTAGGATGATGACTCCAAAATTTGCCTTTTTAACATGTGCCTCATGTTGTTTCTGCTGACCACACTTAAGTAAATACTAGTAGAATTTAAAGAATAGAGATTATAAATGGATATGGTGTTGAGGAAATATGGAAACTACTGAGTGTGGATATTGCTTCCTCCTACTGTACTGTTTAAGAGATCTTGGACAGCCAAGCAATGAATGGTAGGGAAGCAATAGAACGTATTAAATGAGAACGTGGGCTTTGGATTAGTACCTTGGACATGTTACCTGGTAACAGCAGTCCCCGTTTCATAAAAAGGCTCTAAGGAAATAGGTGTAAAGTTCCTTAGGGAGGAATGAGAAAGCAGGGCAGAGACAGACCAAAAGTGTTATTACTCTAATGGAAGTCTCAACAACAACCCAAAAAACTCCAGAAAGTATCAAGGATTCTTTACTGAGAAAAAGATTTTATGTTTTTCCATCAGCTTTTATTCTGCTTAAAGTAATTAGAGACTGTTTAAACTTTTTATTTTTAATTAAATCTCAAAGCGTATTGATGACTACAATTGATTAGATGGGTCCTAGAATAAGTATTTGAATAGATGTTTCAGAAGTACTGGTAAAGTTTGAAATAATATAGGTTTTGCTCCTAACATTTAATTAGACAGAAAAGGTAATTTGAAAGAAAAGGTATTTGAAAGAAAAGAAATGGTTTCTATAAAAAGGCATTACAGTCTTGGACTGTTTCACTCTGAGACTAAGAATTGTTTCAGATGGCATTTTTAGATCTGATATGTTATACTAGTATAGAATGTTGGCAAGTTGTATGGAAAATGGTGGAAAAGATTTTGGCATTCCCTCTCTCTCTAGGCATGCCTCATATTATATATATTCTCACTTCTTTTTAAATCTGTTAATTAGCCATAATGTAGAATATATATTATTATTTTTTACATTTCTAGATTCCATTTTTGTGATCTATATTCTTAATTCAACTCTAATTACTGTACCCTACTATTATTGCCACTAAAACCTTATCCAATCTTATTTCCATTTTTAATTGACTATAACTTTAGCTTGTGTTTATGACTTGATTTTTTCCAGTTCAATTAAGAAAAAAGTTCCTACTCATATGAATGTACTACCTGAAGCTTTCTTACAGCTTCATAAAATAAGCACTTGAGACCTTGTCAAAAGTTTATAGGATCCACGGGGAACCTGGGTGGCTCAGTCGGTTGGGCATCTGACTTCAGCTCAGGTCATGATCTCCCGGTTCATGAGTTTGAGCCCCACATCGAGCTCACTGCTGTCAGCCTGTCATCACAAAACCTGCTTCCCATCCTCTTTCCTCCTCCCTCTGCCCCTCCCCCACTTGTGCTCACCCTAAAATAAATATTTTTTTAAAAAGTTTATAGGATCCTTATATTGCCTCTTTTTTTTTTTTGAAAGCCAGAGAGAGTAGGGACAGAGAAAGAATCTCAAGCAGGCTCCACAGAGCCCAACACGGGGCTTGTCATGACCTGAGCTAAAATCAAGAGTTGTATGCTCAACTGACTGAGGCACCCAGGTGCCCCAGGATCCTTATATTTCTTTGTAAAGTGATTATGGTTGATAACATTCCATTTACTTAATAAATGAAACTGCGTCTCTTCGTAGGAGAAAAGGCAGAAACACATAATTTTATCCACTCCAGAAATATTGTTATTTGGTTGTACTACTAAATGAGTTTGGAAAGGCAGCAATCAGTCTTAATCACTGAAGAGATCCTTTTATTATTGACAAGCCAATAAATAAGAATTATAACAAATAGTAAATTGAATATAAATACAACTTAGTAGTTGAAGTGCCTTCTTGTTTACCTCTGTCACATCTATTTTATTCAACAAACATTTATAAAACACCTAGAGTGTTTTAGACTGTGTTTGATGCTAGACATGTATAGATGAACACGACATATCTTTTAAGACTCCTTCTGGAGCTCCTAGTTTCATAAGGGAGAACAACAAAATAGAACGTAAATTATCAGTATTATGTAATGTACTGAGGTGGTTCACAAGAGGGAGTGGTTAAGTCAGTAAGGGTTTTAGAGAAACAGCCAAGTTATATTTTTTAATTAAACTTTTTTATTTTGAGATAATTATAGATTCACCTGTAGTTGTTAGAAATAATAGAGAGCTCAGGGAGCCTGGGTGGCTCAGTTGGTTAAGCATCTGACTTTAGCTCAAGTCATGATCTCATGGTTTGTGAGTTCAAGCCCCGCGTTGTTGGGCTCTTTTGCTGACAGCTCAGAGCCTGGAGCCTGCTTTGGATTCTCTGTCTCCCTCCCACTCTCTCTGTCTTCCCAGGGCTCCCCTGCTTGTGCTCTGCCTCTCAAATATAAATAAACATTTAAAAAATGTTTTTAAAAATAGTAGCCCATGTACCCTTCATACAGGTTCTCCAATGATATTACAAAAGTATGTACAATATCACAATCAGGATATTGACATTGATACAGACTAGTACAGAAAGTTTCTATCACCACAACGATCCCTCATATTACCTTTTTGTCTTCCCTCCTACCCCCACTTTCTCCCATCCCCCTAGCAATCCATTTAATAATTTTATCATTTCAAGAGTGTTAATATAAATGGGATCATATAGTCCTTTTGAGATCTGCTTTTTTTCACTTAGCATAATTCTCTGGAGATTCATCCAGGTTGTTGCACAAATCAAACTTGTTCCTTTTTATTGCTAAGTAGTGTTTCGTGATGTGAATATACTATAGTTTAACCATTCACCCACTGAATGACATTTATGTTGTTTCTAAGTTAGTTCAGGCTGTTATGGACATAGCTGCTATAAACATCCATATACAGGTTTTGATGAACATAAATTGTCATATCTCTGTGATTAATCCCCAAGCGTGTGGTAGCTGCATGTTTAAGAAAAACTACCAAACTATTTTCAGAATGGTTGTACCATTTTACATTCTCATCAGCAATGTATGAGTGGTCTGGTTTCTCTGCATCCCTGCCAGCCTTTGTTGATGCCACTTTTTAAAATTTTAGCCGTTCTGATAGGTGTGTAATGATATCTTATTGTGGTTTTAATTCTGTTGCACATCTTTTCATAGGCTTATTTGGTATGTATATCCTCTTCTGTAAACTGTCTCTTCATGTCTTTTGCCCATTTTTGAATTGGATTGTTTGGTTCTTTATTGAATTATTAGAGTTCTTTATATTTCAGATACTAGCACTTTGTTGGATAACATTTCCAAGGATTTTCTTTCTAGTATTTTTAATGATTAATGGGCCTGAGTTTTTAGTAGAGTTTTAGATTTGCGGAATAATTGAGCAGATAGTACATAGAGTTCCCTATACCCGCCCCACCCCATCCCATCTCATTGTCATACAGTTACCTCGGTCATTAACATCGTGTATTACATTAAGGTTAACTTTTTATGTTGTAGAGTTTTGCGGGTTTTGAAAAATGCATAATGATACATATCTACTGTAACAGTTTCACATGGAATAGTTTCATTATCCTAAACATCCCCTTTGTTTCACCCATTCATCTCTTTCTTTCCTCCTTCTTCCCCCTGAGCATCCACTCATCTTTTTACTATCTCTACAAATGTGCATTTTCCAAAATGTCCTGTTGTTGGAGCCATACAGTAGCCTTTTCAGATGATTCCTTTCACTTAGCAGTAGGCATCTAAGGTTCTTCTGGTGTCTTTTTGTGTCTTGATAGTTCATTTCTTTTTATCGCTAAATAATGTTCTGTTGTACCACTTTTGTTCATTCATTTGCCTGCTAAAAGGCATCTTAGTTGCTTCCAGTTTTTCATAATTATGAATGAATCTGCTGTAAATGTGTGCTGGGTTTTGTGTGGTCATAATTTTTCAACTTAACCTAGGTGTACAATTATGATAAGGCTATGTTTAGTTTTTTGTAAGAAACTGCCAAACTGTCTCCCAAACTGGCTGTACCATATTGCTTCCTATCAGCAGTGCGTGAGAGTTCTTGTTGCCTGCACCATGTCAACATTTGGTGGTCAATTTTTGGGGTTTTAGCCAGTCAGGTGCATAGTGGTATCTCATTGCTGTTCTACTTTGTAATTTCCTTTTTTTTTTTTTTTAACTGTTTATTTTTGAGAGAGAGAGAATGTGAGCAGGGGAGGGGAAGGATGGAGAGAGAGGGAGACACAGATTCCAAAGCAGGCTCTAGGCTCTGAGCTGTCAGCACAGAGTCTGATGTGGGTCTTGAGCTCACATACTGTGAGATCGTGACCTGAGCTGAAGTCGGACGCTCAACCGACTAAGCCACCCAGGTGCCCATCTACTCTGTAATTTCCTAATGACATCTGATGTTGAACATCTTCTCATATACTTATTTGTTATATGTGTATCTTCTTTGGTCAGGTGTTTGTTCAGACCTCTCCGCCATTTTTTAATTGGGTTATTTGTTTCATTATTGTTGAACTTTAAGAATTCTTTGTATATTTTGGATACAAGTCACTGGGTAGTATCTGCAGATATTTTTTCCCAGTCTGCAGCCTGTCTTTTCATCCTCTTAACATGGTCTTACACAAATCAAAAGTTTTTAATTTCTATGAAGTTAAGCTTATCAGTTTTTCCTTTACAGATCATGCCTTCGGTTTCAAGTCCAGGAACTCTTTGCCTAGCCCTAGATCCTGTAGGTTTTCTGTGTTTTTTTTCCTAAGAGTTTTATGTCTTATTTGCAAGTTTGTGATCCATTTTGAGTAAATTTTTACATAAGGTGTATGACAGACTAAGGTTCGTATTTTTGCCTATGGATGTCTAATTGCCCCAGCACCTTTTATTCAAAGGGCTATTTTTCCTACATCAAATTGCTTGTGTGCCTTTGTCAAAAATTAGTTGGGCATATTTGTGTGAGTCTATTTCTGAGCTCTCTATTCTGTTCTATTGATCTATGTATAAGTGTAAGGGGTACAGTGTGTTACTTTGATGCATTTATATATTGTAATATGATTGCTGATACAGCATGATCACATATAATTATAGCACGATATTATTGTCTGTTGTTAGTTCCATGGTTAAATTTATAAGTATTTTATTTTATTGTTTTAATGCCATTATGGGTGGGTTGATTTTCCTTATTTCTTTTTCAGATGTTTCATCATTAGTGTAAAGAAATGCAATTGATTTGTATATGTTGATTTTGTATCCTGCTGATTTATTGAAATCATTGATGAATTCCAACTGTTTTTTGACTGTTGGGAGTTTTCTTTTTCTTTTTTTAAGTTTATTTATTTATTTTTGAGAGAGAGAGAGAGAGAGAGCACACGAATGGGGAGAAGAGGTAGAGGAAAAGAGAATCCCATGGGGATTCAATCCGGGGCTCAATCCAATGACCCTGAGATCATGACCTGAGCTGATAACAAGAGTTGGATGCTTAACTGACTGAGCCACCCAGGCACTTCTCCTGGATTTTCTGTATAGAGGATCATATCATCAGCAAATAATGACAGTTTTACTTCTTCCTTTCTAATTTTGGATGCCTTTTATTTCTTTGTCTTGCCTAATTGCTCTAGCTAAGACTTTGAGTACTGTATTGAATAGGAGTGGTCAGAGTGGACATCCTTGCCTTGTTCCTGATCTTAGGGGAAACACTTTCAGTTTTTCTCCATTGAATGTAATGTTAGCTGTGGGTTATGTTGTATATGGCCCTTATTATATTGAAGTCTGTTATCTTCTATACCCAGTCTGTTAAAGAGTTTTTGTCATGAAAGGATGTTATATTTTGCTTTTTCTGCATCTGTTGAGATGATGTGATTTTTATCTTTCATTTATTGATATGTATATTATCTTAATGATTTGTATATGTTGAACCATCCTTACAAGCCAGAAATAAATCTCACTTGGTCATGGTATATAATCCTTTTAATGTGTTTGTGAATTCAGTTTGCTAATATTTTGTTGACAGTTTTTCATCTATTCATCAAGGATATTGGTCTATAGTTTTCTTGTGGTGTCCTTATCTGATTTTGGTATCAAAATAATGCTGGCTTCTTAGAATGAGTGTGGAAGTGTTTTCTCCTAGATGTTTTGGAAGTTTGAGGAGCATTGGTATTAATTCTTTGAATGTTTGGTAGAATTCTCCAGTGAAGCTCTCTGGTCCTGGAGTTGTCTGTGTTGGGAGTTTTTGATTACTCATTCAGCCTCTTTACCCGTTATTAGTCTGTTCAGATTTTCTATTTCTTCCTGATTCAGTCTTGGCAGGTTGTATGTTTCTAGGCATGTTTCTGCATTATGTAATTTGTTGGCATAAAATTGTTCATAGTAGTCTCTTATGAGTCTGTATTTTTATAGTATCTATTGTAAGGTCTCCTCTTTCATTTCTAGTTTATCTGAGTCCTCTTTTTTTCTTAGTATAACTAAAGGTTTGTCAATTTTGTTTATTTTTTGAAAGCCGGCTTTTAGTTTTATTGATCCTTTGTATTGTTTTTCCGGTCTTTATTTCATTCATTTCTGCTCTGGTTTCTTATTATTCCCTTCCTTTGAACTAACTTTGGGCATAATTTCCCCTTTTTTTCCCTAGTTCCCTGAGGTATAAATTTAGATGATTTATTTGAGATCTTTCTAATTTTTTAATATATGCATTTGTTACAAATGTTCCTCCCCAAACTGCGTTTTGCTTTAACCCACAATATTGGATATGTTGTATTTTCATTTTCAGTTGAGATAATTTTTTTATTTCCCTTTTGATTTCTTTTTTGACCCAGTAGTTGTTTACAAGTGTGTTACTTAGTTCCACATATTTGTGGATATTGTTACTTACCTCTTGTTGATTTCTAGTTTCATACCATTGAGGTCAGAGAAGAAAATTGGCATGATTTTGGTCTTCTTAAATTTGCTATGATTTGGGAGTGCCTGGGTGGCTCAGTTGGTTGATCTTCCCTGTCTGAACACTGTCTTAAAGGAATTCTACCTGTCTGTCCTATTACCATTTTCTTTTTTCTTTATGTCACTTTTCACTGTGTGAAATTACCCTATTGTATATCTGATAATTGTCTATGCCCATTAAGTAGTAAGCTTCATAGGGGCAGGAAATTTGTTCATTAATGAATAAGATTTACTACCATGTGCATGTAGTAGGTGCTCACTCACTGGATGGATGGGTGGATGGATGGATGGATGGTTGGTTTCTACACTGTTTGACATGGCTCTCTTTCTCTGCCTCATAAACCTATTTAACTCAAGATTGTTAACTTTCAAGACTCCACTCAAGTAGTACCTCCTTCAGGAAGTTTTTCCTGGCTGTTACCCCTCCTGAAAGCCTGGTTTATTGATTGATTTCCTCCACTATGCACAGTTCTACATTTGTACTTATATGCTGTGTTTTTATTTTATAACTCTTTTCTTTTACACTTAAGCCCTTAATAGTTCTTCACTATATACATCCCCATTCTCTGAAATATACCTGGAACCCAGTAGGCATTCACCATATGTTTGTTGAATATAGAAATAAATTTGTCTTTTGAGTTAATCTTATAACTATATAGTAAACAATGCAGCTTATAGTAGACATTAAACATTTGTTGCATGAAAAAATGAATTCCTCTGTACTATTTTTTATTATAAAAACAATGTAGCAATATTAAAGACTTGTTTAAGTTTTCTCTAAAATATCACTACCCTAATAGCAACTATTTTCCTTAGCCCACTTTTTTCTTTTTCTTCTTAATTATACAAGTAAAACATGGATGTGTATATATCACTATAAAAATAGAATTCAGATAATTCAGAAATGCTTGAAAGTGACTCCCCTTAATAATCTTCCTTTATCAGGGATAGACACTTCTGTCTTTTTCTACAAACATAATTTTATATACAGAATGAAGTAATATATGTATAGTATTTAAATTCTGTTTTTCACAGACCATAGAAATGTTTTTAATATTACTTCATGGTTTTATAGAACTGCCTTTTCATTTTAGAATTGAGATGGACATAGAGAAAGCTGACTAGTACAAAAAAGTTCCTTGGATAAAGATTCCTATTTCTAGTTTCCTCATTTATCTGTAGACCTAATGATTTCCTTTTTTTCTTTAATTTTTTTAATGTTTATTTATTTTTGAGAGACAGAACATGAGCAGGGGAGGACAGAGAGAGATGAGGACACAGATTCCAAAGCAGGCTCCAGGCTCTGAGCTGTCAGCACAGAGCCCAACGAGGGGCTTGAACTCATGAGCTGTGAGATCATGACCTGAGCCCAAGCCGGATGCTTAACTGACTGAGCTACCCAGGCACCCCTAATGATTTCCATTTTTGTCTCAATCATTTTAAGATTATGGATTCTCTATAATCACAGAGTTGGAAAGAGGCAGAGTCTGGATTCAGACCCAGATTTTCTCACTTCAAATCCAGTTATCTTTCCACTTACTATCTCTAGAAATTTAAGCTTTCTTAACTATAAAACAGGAATAATAATGTCTTTCTTGCCTGTTCTGAGGATAAATATGATAATCACCTAAGAAGGTATAATACATGTGACCTCACATTTTAACTAAAACAGGGGAGCCTGGGTGACTCAGTTGAGCATCCAACTCTTGATTTTAGATCAGGTTATGATTCCAGGGTTGTGGGATTGAACCCCATGTCGGGCTCTGAGCTGAGCATGGAACCTGCTTAAGATATTCTCTCTCTCTCTCTCTCTCCCTCTCTCCCTTTCCCCCCCACCTCTCTCTCTCCCTCTCCCTTTCCCCCCCACCTCTCTCTCTCCCCCCCCTCCCTTTCCCTCTCCCTTGCTCAGACACTCACTGTGTCTCTAAAATTAAAAAGAAACATACATACACACTAAAGATCAAGGAAGTATTATATCTATTAATTTTTAGAGAACCATATTAATCTTACAGTGTAGTGTTTTGATGTTTTAGGTTATGGGACTAAAACTGGATTTGCTAGATGCCAAACTCGTTCATAACTCAGCTTGCCTGTGTAGGTTTGGGTTTTGAAAACAGTGTCCAGTCTATTTTGTTTTTTTATTTAATTTCAGATTAAAAACCAGTAAACTGTTATCAGAGTAGAAAGATTTTGGTTGAAAAGAACACCATTCGCTTTCTCTTAACACAGTCCCACTTTTTTCATTTTTTAAAATACCTTCCCTGAAAAAAAAAAATACAATAAAACCAAATGTCTTTCCTGAAACGTGGTTCAGGATGATTTTCATATGTAATTTTCCTGGTTTCTCTCTCAGCACTTTTCCTAACATGTTATTTTGTTTTATCCCTTTTATGATAATGATGGGTACAAAACCCTAAGAAGCTTGTTTTTATTTGTTTTAGATTCAGTAGATACCATTGCCATAAATATTTCCAGCATGAATTATGCTTCTAACATGGTGGGTGTATAATAGAAGCTCAGGGTAGAATAGCAATGACTTGATTTTCTGTGATTCTGAACATCACTAAAGTGGGCTACCAGAGTTAGCCAAGAGAGAATTAGATGTAATTGCTTGCCTAAAGTGATAATATCTTTCTAGTGCATTCCCTGAATACCAATAAAGGCAGATGATTTCAGGGAAAAGCACTCCTCATTTGGGAGATGGGAAAGATCAAATAAGGGTAATAATTAAAAAGAGACCAAAATGTAACACATGTAGACTAGGTATATGCTAATCATTATTTGAAGAAGTAAAGTAAAACATTTCTTATTCCAAAATAATCTGTTGGAATACCTGACTTTTAAAAAGTGAGTAAGGACTTGTATGTGTTTCACAGAAATTTCATGGAAATAATATGAGCTTAGAAAGGAAAGAAGCACTTGACCCATTATATCATTTTAAGAATTACACTCTAAGAATAGGACTTGTGTTTAAAAGCTAAAACATTAAAAAAACTAGCACATTGATTTTTGTTTCATTATTAATTCTTTTCTTTTGAACTTCCCCCACACACACAATCTTCTTTTATATAATAATTTGAATTTGATGATTTCTTTAGTAATTAGAAAAGAAAATCAGCTTTCAGTAAAAACTTGATGTTACCTGAACTTACTTGAGAAATACTAATTTTTTATCTCTTGATGAATATCTGTTTATTCTCATTTCATTACTTTTACTAGAAAACAGAAATATAGTTTATTGTGAAAATGAAATGAGATAATATATATAAAGTGCCTGGCACCTAGTAAGCATTCACTTTTTAATTTTAATTAATTTTAATTTTTTTTAATGTTTATACTTTTTTTTTTTTTTAATTTTTTTTTTTCAACGTGTATTTATTTTTGGGACAGAGAGAGACAGAGCATGAACGGGGGAGGGGCAGAGAGAGAGGGAGACACAGAATCGGAAACAGGCTCCAGGCTCTGAGCCATCAGGCCAGAGCCCGACGCGGGGCTCGAACTCACGGACCGTGAGATCGTGACCTGGCTGAAGTCGGACGCTCAACCGACTGCGCCACCCAGGCGCCCCTGTTTATACTTTTTTGTAGAGAGAGGTGGAGACAAGGCACAAGTGGGGGAGGGACACAGAGAGAGGGAGACACAGGGTAGGAAGCAGGCTTCAGGCTCTGAGCTGTCAGCACAGAGCCTGACGCAGGGCTCAAACCCATGAACCACGAGATCATGACCTGAGCCGAAGTCGGATGCTTAACTGACTGAGCCACCCAGGAGCCCCTTAAATTTCTTTTTTTTTTTTTTAATTTTTAATTAAAAAAAAATTGTTTTTGAATTTATTTATTTTTGAGAGACAGAAAGAGACAGAGCATGAGCGGGGGAGGGGCAGAGAGAGAGGGAGACACAGAATCCGAAACAGGCTCCAGGCTCTGAGCCATCAGCATAGAGCCTGACGCAGGGCTCAAACCCACAAACCACGAGATCATGACTTGAGCCGAAGTTGGACGCTTAACCAATTAAGCCACCAGGCGCCCAAGCATTCACTTTTTAAAGAAAGAGTTGCAGATACAATTTACAGTTAAGTTGCTTGTCTTTCTCTCTTTGTGTTGATCTTGTTTTGAAAATATAGAAACAGTGTGAACTTTATTAAAGTGCTGAATTTGCTTTATTCTTTGCAAACCTTAGTAGATAAGTTATAAAAAATTTTTAATGCAATCATGATGTTGATTACTGAATAATACTTAGCTAGACTCTGTCTATAGAGTGAAATAAACATGTCAGAACACATCCAACTAAACTAGAGAAGTAAATATTTTGTTAGGCCTTTTATATTGATAATTTATGTGGCACAATGTTGTAGTATAAATATTCAACACAATTCAACACAATTGGTGAAGAAGAGTTTTTGTGGAAATAGTTTAAACCTGGGGCAACTGGGTGTCTCAGTTGTTTAAGTGTCTGACTTCTGCTTAGGTCATGATCTTGTGTTCACGAGTTCGAGCCCCACGTCGGGCTCTGTGCTGACAGCTCAGAGCCTGGAAGCCTGCTTCAAAATCTGTGTCTCCCTCTCTTTCTGCCCCTCCCCTGCTTGCACTCTGTCACTCTCTCTCTCAAGAATAAATAAACGTTAAAAAGAAATTTAAAACAAAGAAATAGTTTAAACCTGAAAATGTGTTTATGTCTAAGCTTGACTGTTCATTAGTATCACTGTGGACCATTTAAAAAGTATTGGTTTCTGGGTCCAGAAGAAGCTAAACAGTGTTGTGCCAGCTCTTAGGTAGGAGTAGGGATAAGAGGTACTGATTTGTAGTGTTTGTTGATTTCCGTGGTGTAAATACTTCCACCATAGCCAGGTTAAGCTACTAAGATAACATTGAATGTTGGGAAAAGATGTATATCAGCACAGCATTATATAATATTCCCATTATACAGATAAAATAAACATACCATAATCCAAAAAAAAGATAAAAGCAAAATTTAGTAATGAATTTTGAGTTATTACCTTTGCTTTTAATAGAACTAATTGTAAGTTTATGTAATTTAATTTTTAATAATAACTTTAACAATCAGCTTAGTTTTGAAATTATAACAGTCAGTTCTTATGAGCTGGTATGAACTGATTAACACTAGAACTCTAACATATCTGTATTTTTAAAATCAGCTGTAATTCTGATGCAGGCAACCTGCCAGCTTATTTTTTTTAAATACAGATCTGATCTTAAGTGCCAAGAGAGCATTCCATAGTCAGACCCCAAGTGTCTTTTCCTGTCTCATTTTATTTATTTTTTAAGCCTCTTTTTTTTATTATTTACTTATTTTGAAAGAGAGAGAGAGAGAATCCTAAGCAGGGTCTGTGCTGTCGGCACTGAGCCCAATGTGGGGCTCCGTCTCACAAACGGTGAGATCATGAACTGAGCCGAAATCAAGAGTCAGATGCTTCACCAACTGAGCCACCAAGATGCCCCTCCAGCCTCATTTTAAATCAGACCCCTTATCTTATATCCTCCATATTTCACCCACACTATATTTAGATTACTTGCAGCTCCTCAAACACACCTTGTACTTTCCCACCCTTAGGACTGTTCATTATCTTCTTCAGCTTTGAATGTCCTTGCCTCATCTGCCTGACTTTTGTAACACTGTTTATTGTTCTACAAATAACTCAAATGCTACTTCCCCTTATTTCCTGCTGTTGGAAACATTCCTATTCTCCTTGATGTTCCCCTAGTGCTTTGTTTATACTTCATTTTGAGCTCAAGTTTATCAATAACAAATGGCTATTTTCACTCACTGTAATATAAATTTCTAAAGGGTGCCTTTGAATCATACTGTACTCAATTAATACTTTAATACCTAAAAATGATTAATAAAAACTTGTTTCAGTAGGAAGAATTTTATTTTTTTAAGTTTTATTTTTTTAGTAATCTCTACACCCAGTTTGGGGCTTGAATTCACAACCCGGAGATCAGGAGTCACATACTCTTCCAATTCAGCCAGCCAGGCACCCTTTAATTTATTGTAATAGGAAGGATTGTGGTTAGGGCATGATACATCCTTATTTTCTATGCCTTTGGGAAACTAACCAAAATTTTAACTTTTTTGAATTAGGTGTTTCATACCTCTTTTTCCTGATAATTGAGGACTATAGTAGTAGTTATATACCTATATCCTGCACCTAGAGAACACAAATAACATCATGATGACTCTCAAAACTTAGCAAAGAATTTCCTTAGAGAATATATGAAGTACTTAAGAGTGAAAAATACTAAATTATATAAGTACATACGCAAATTATTTTTATTCTGATTTAGTGTACTTTATAGTGTTCCCAGCATTTTGTATCTATAAACAACCTCTAAAGAAGCAAAAATATGCTTTGTGAATGAGAGAAATTTGCTTTTATATATGTCCTTAAGGATAAATTCCTCATCAGTCTGTTGCTTTCTGGCATTTTATCTAGAATTAAAATTATCTAGTTGCCTTCACAGTAAGTATTGACAAGATCTAAGTGTACCAAGGAAATGTTCTAAAATAAAAACAATGTAAGAATTTGTTGAAACACATGTGATACATTTCTTATTAGTGGGGTTTCATAATTTTTTGTCATCTTTGACCCTAACCTGCCACCTGATGGCAAAAATTAAAATGACATCTTTTGTAATATTCAAAACTTCCATTGCAGTTACTTGGATTTTTATGTATTCAGCATACAGCCTCCAAAAATGCACATCTGTACAAATTATATGTACTTGATAAATGCTTGGTGATTACTTTGTACTTCAGGAGAATCAGATTTACTATTTAACTTCTATTAGTGTCCCTAACCAGGGATATTTATATAAAATCTTACTTCCTTTATGGAGCTGTATAAAGAAAGAATCTGCTTTTTAAATGAGTTTATTTAATGAAGAATTTTACTTTAATCTAGTAATTTTCTCTTTTACTTTTCCATTTTCTTTAGAGCGAGGTCACTCAGACACCATGGTATTCTTTTACCTTTGGATTGTGTTTTGTATCATCAGTTCCTGCTATACCCTCATCTGGGATCTGAAGATGGACTGGGGTCTCTTTGATAAGAATGCTGGAGAAAACACCTTTCTCCGGGAAGAGATTGTATACCCCCAAAAAGTATGTACAAAAGTGTTTGTATTTGTTTTTAAAAAAAATCCAAAAACTCAAGTGTATCACCAGCTAAACCCTATTATGGTACATACCTAATCCCAACCTAATATACTTAGAAGAAAAACAACTAATTACCAAAAAATACTAATGCATTCTGTCAACAAAAATGTCAGGTTTTTACCAACTGCTGGGCACTATAGAAAATAAAAACAAAGTAAAGTTCTGGTTCTCAAAGAGGCCATAAACTATGTTAAACAGGTAAGTAGACAAATTGCAATATAATGTGGTAAAGTCTAGAACAGAGGAATAAATAACTTACAAAATTTGTGACCTAATTTTGACATGTAGTTCCTTCTATCTCAGATACCCTCTTCTCTCCCCTTTGTCTGCCTTGCAAACTCTTGCTCCTCCTTTTTCATTTTATTTATTTTTAAGTGAAGTTATCGACAGAGTGTTACATTAGTTTCATGTGTACAACACAGTGATTCAACAACTCTGTATGTTCTGCTATGCTCACAAGTGTAGCTACCATCCTTCACCGTGTAGCACTGTTATAATACTGTTGACTGTATCCCCTATGCTGTACCTTTCATCCTAGTGACCTATTTACTCCCTATCTGGAAGCCTGTATCCTTCCACTCCCCTTCACCCATTTTGTCCATTCCTTTACCTCCCACCGCTTTGGCAACTATAAGTTTGTTCTGTGTGTTTATGGGTCTGTTTATGCTTTTTGTTTGTTAATTTGTTTTTTAGAGTCCCCATAAGTGAAATCATATGGTATTTGTCTTGCTCTTCTGACTTATTTCACTTAGCATAGTACCTTCAGGTCCATCCATATTGTTGTAAATGACAGTATCTCATCTTTTTTATAGCTGAGGAATAAATTGTCCAGTGTGTGTGTGTGTGTGTGTGTGTGTATACATCTTTATCCATTCATCACCAATGGATACTTGGGTTGCTTCCATATCTTGGCTGTTGTAAATAATTCTTCAGTAAAACTAAGGAATACAGATATCTTTTTGTATTAGTGTTTTTGTTTTCTTTGGGTAAATACCCAGTAATGGAATTACTGAATCATATAGTATTTCTGTTTCTTTTTCTCCATACTGTTTTCCTCAGTGGTTGCACCAATTGCATTGCCACCAACAGTGCACAAGAGTTTCTTTTTCTCCACATCTTCTCCTGTTCCTCCTTTTAAAAAGTCAGCTTAAGTGTTACTGTCTCTAAAAAGACTATTTTTCCAAGCATATTTAGCCATTTGTCCTAATCCCATTTTACCCTCTACAAACTTCTGTTACAGCAATTATCACATTGTATTATAATTATCTACTTAGGTATTCCTATCCCTCACTGCCCAACATAGTTCCTGGCATATAGTAGACTTAATATTTGTGGAGTCAGTGAATAAATACTTGACTGAATGAGCAAGGCTTTGAAAGCACAAAGGAAAGGAAGTGCCTGACTCCTTCAGTGCATCAAGAAGACTGCTCTTTTCATTTACTTCAGCTGGTTTTTGTTAATGTGGAGTGCCAATGTAGTCTGAAAATATATGGATAATTCCTTAGGAATTATTTTAGGATTTTATCTGTATTTGGGTAGGAGGACCTGAATTAAAAAGTCAAAAGACCAAGAGTATCTTTACTCAAATACTGAAAGAAATTAAACAGGGAACTAGAAATCCTGGTAAGTGAATTCTGATCCCAGGTCTCTCACTAACTAGCTACGTAACTTTAGGCAACTATACTACAGTGTATTCTCTTCTATTAGATTATCTCTTGATCCTTTCCCAGTTCTAAAATTCTTTGATGGGGTGGGAGGGAGGGATGTATAGATTGGGTCACTAATACTTCATACTATGTCAAAATGTCATCACTACCTCAAAACTGTACTTTGAAAAGTGTGTAAAAATGTAATATTCAGTTGGTGAGTAGGGAAGGCTGTTTTCACATGTGACGACTGAAGATGGATGGTAGGAGAGTGGGTACAAAGAATGAGTAGGGTAACTTCACATAAGCAAATGAAGACAGAAAGGAGGATATTCATTAACACTGATCTTTTTTATATAAGCTATAGCAATAATTCCAATGTGCAAATTTGGAATATATGGCCTAGGTACTAGACATATCTTTGTAAATCTCGTTTGAAGAAAAAATCAGGGGACACCTGGCTGGCTCAGTTGGTGGGGCATGTGATTCTTGATCTTGGTGTTATAGGTTCGAGCCCCATGTTGGGTGCAGAGATTACTTAAAAAAAAAAAAAAAAAATCTTCAAAAAAAAAAAAAAAAAAGGAAGGAAGGAAGAAAAGAAATCAGTAATGTTAATAAGGTCAAGTCAGAGAGCAGACATGAGCTCAGGTTAATGATGGCACTTTTGTGCTCACCAGATGCATATGCCTTATTGCTCCTCGTGTTCTTGTCTTACTGAGCCATATGATACATTTACTTCTTATGCTGATTGCTTAGATGAACTGTTTGTATCTTTATATAAATGTTAATCCATGCCTCCTTTTAAATAGTTCTAACTTACTTGCTTCTATGTAATAAAATTAGTGAATAGAGTTTTTCAATCAGTTTCCTTACTGCATATTTTCATGACCCTAGAAAATAAATTATATGTTTTCCTCCATTATAATTTGCAAATTTATAAGAAAAATGTTCTGCTGGATCACCACATTCCTTTCAATTTTAAAAAGACAAATATTGGAATAAGATTCATTCTCCTTGAAAAGGGAAAAGAAACTTTTGGTGGAGTCCAGTGTAGCTTCATTTAAAACTTAAGAACACAGTTATATGAATCTTGAAATCAGTTCCTAGGAATTAACAGTGCATATTAGTGAGCACCACATCCAGGTCCAGAAAGTATCTTTGTTATCTCCATATTAAAACTTTTCTTTGTCTCATGACCTCATGTTAAGTTATTCCTCCCAAAAGACTTCCATGTTTTTGGTAACATGAGCCCCCACATAGTCAACTGTAGATCAGTTTAAGATGGGCTCTTAAAGTAACATGAAATTGTAGCTCTTTATTGAGGCCTAATAATGAATTCACTGGATGTGAATTTATCAAAAAACTGCATTATTGCTACATTGGTGGATGGGGAAAGGAACAGAGAGAAATGTAAATATGTTTAAATCTTCATAAGATTTATGATAATAAGCAGTGGATAACATCTACAATTGATTAACCAGGATATAGCAATATATACACATTATTTAGAAATATGGAGGATAAATCCTCGGACAGATAGCTACAAATTTTGAAATTGTCTGTAGAGAATGAGAGGAGAAGATGGCAAGGGGACTGCTTTTTTTTTTTTTTTTTTTAATAGCCTTCTAACATGACTAGTATTCCTGTGTTAATTTTTTTAAAAAATGAATGCTATGGTGTAATATAGAGCAGTTCTGGTTTCCAGTTTTTAAATGCATATATTTAAAGAGCTGATTATCCAGAGATTAAGAATGAGTAAATCCATGAATTATAGTTCTGGTCTATTGGCAGTTTGTGTACTTAAAACTTTTGTATAGCTAAAATTGGATGCCTAGATACTAGGTACTAGCACTTGAAAAAAATTATTGAATGCTGTCTTTCTCGTGTAAAAATAGAACATTCCTTAAATTCAACCATGTGTATGATATCCAAGTTTCATTTTATTTAATGATGTCAAAAAACAAGGCAAAAAACTTCCTTCAAATGCAGAGTGAAGCAATTTGAGAATAAAAGTACAAATGACAGTTAATGAATCTGCTAATCTTTTTGCTATTGAGTCATTATTAGTATATGATGTACACTTTATAATCTCAGTCAGATCAAGGATCTCATCTGGCTTATATTTCTAGGGTCTAAAAGAGAGCATGGTATACAATATGAGAATAAAATATATTTGTTAAGTGGTTAATGAAATGCAGTAAAATTTCATTTTGAATATTGTACTATTTATGAGAAAAATTAAATTGGTGAGATCTTCTAAAACAGTAAAATAAAAATAAAATCATTTTTCCTCTTTAATCTGTGCTTGTTGATGGGACATGTGTGAGTCTTGGTGCTGTGACAGGTATGCTCATTTGTGAGAAACATAATGGTAAGTGTACTCAATTTGCTTATTGTTCCTCAGGCCTATTACTACTGTGCCATCATAGAGGATGTGATTCTGCGCTTTGCTTGGACTATCCAAATCTCAATTACCTCCATGACATTGTTGCCTCATTCTGGGGACATCATTGCTACTGTCTTTGCTCCTCTTGAGGTTTTCCGGTAAGCAAACTTACCAAAAAGTCTATCAAAGTTTTTTCCCCTAAAAAAAAAAACCCAGTACTGACAAATTAGAATTCATTAAAACATATACTTGAAAGATTTAAATTTTCTAACTTTTCTCAAACTTCTCATTAGCCTCAGAGTTGGGAAATCCTACTTGAAGATCTAAAAGATTAATTCTTGGAAAGTTAAAATAATTACTAATGATGGCTTTTAAGCTTTTTTAGAATTGGGCTCCATTGGAAGGTTCATGAGTGGAAATTGGGAGGTAGAAAGTCTCAAAACAGGGGTGCCTGCCTGGCTCAGTTGGTTGAGTATCTGACTCTTGATTTTGGCTCAGGTCATGATCCCAGGGTCGTGGGATTGAGCCCCATGTCTGGCTCCACACTGAGCATGAAGCCTGTCTAAAATTCCCTCTCTCTAACCCTCTGTCCCTCTCCCCCACTTCCTATCTCTCTCTCTCTCTCTCTCTCTCTCTCTCTTTCTCTCTTAAAAAAAAAAAAAAAAAGTCTTAGAAATTAAAATAAAAATCTTTTGAGAATCATTATTTGCAATTTGGCATTCTGGGTTATTCAGGAGGCAGCCTTCTCACTGGAAACAATAAAAATTCCAGAGGAATTGTTTTTTTAAACCTTCCTAAAAACATCAGTAATCTAACAAGATAGCCCAAAATCTAAGTAAAAGCAGATACTCTAAAGGTAAGCAAAGCACTAAAGCTAATTTTGCACTAAGTATATTTGCCAAACCTAGCAATTTTGAGATTCAGTTGTGATAACAAGTTCAAATTTGTATGCACCTAATAACATAGCCTAAAAATATGTTTTAAAAAAAAAAAAAAAAGCTGACATTGGTAAAAAATAGAAGTAGGTGAATTTACAATTTTAGGGGAAGATTCTAACATACTTTTCTCAGTAATAGTTTAATTAACCAACTTGACCTAATTGACATATATGGAGCACTGCATTCAACTACTAAATACACATTCTTTTATTTGCATGTACAACATTTACCAAAATTAACCGCATGCTAGGCCGTAAAGTAAGTTTCAACAAATTTCAGAGGACTGAAGTCACAAAAAGATAACTGAAAATTTCCAAATGTTTAGAAATCAAGCAATACATGTCTAAATAACCCAGGGGTCAAAGTTGAAATTGTAATGGAAATTTTAAAATATTTTAAACATAATGAAACTGATAATGTGACAGAAGAAAATGCAGCTAAAGCCATGCTTAGAAGGCAATGTATAGCTTTAAGTGTACACATTGGAAAAATATACAACTTCAAGAAGATTTTTTTTTTTTAATGAAATTTAATGTCAAATTGGTTTCCATACAACACCCAGTGCTCATCCCAAAAGGTGCCCTCCTCAATACCCATCACCCACCCTCCCCTCCCTCCCACCCCCCATCAACCCTCAGTTTGTTCTCAGTTTTTAAGAGTCTCTTATGCTTTGGCTTCAAGAAGATTTTAAAACAGCAAATCAAACCCAAGTGAAAGTAGAAGGAAGGAAACATAAAGAACAGAAATTAATGGAATAGAAAACAAAGTCGAGAAAATTAACAAGCCAAAGTTAGTTCTTTAAAAAGACGAATAAAATTGATAAATGTCTAAACATGACTTTTTTATTAATGTTTATTTTTATTTTGAGAGAGAGAGAGTGCCAGCAGGGTAGGGGCAGAGAAAGAGGGAGAGATAGAATCCCAAGCAGGGTCCACACTGTCAGCACAGAGCCCAAAGTGGGGCTTGATCCCACAAACTATGAAGTCATGACCTGAGCCAAAACCAAGAGTCGGACACTCAACCGACTGAGCTACCCAGGCACCCCTAAACATGAATGATTAAGCAAAAAAGGAAAGAACGCACAAATTACAAATAACAAAAATCCTCAAGATATATTTTATGCCAGTAAGTTAAAAAATTTACATGGAGGGGTACCTGGGTGGCTCAGTCGGTTAGGCGTCCAACTTTGGCTCAGGTCATGATCTCTCAGTTCGTGAGTTTGAGTCCCATGTCAGGCTCTGTGCCAACAGCTCAGAACGTGGAGCCTGCTTCAGATTCTGTGTCTCCCTCTGTCTCTCTCAAAAATAATAAATAAACCTTAAAAATTGACATGGAATGGACACACTCCTTGAGAAGCACTGTTTATCAAAACCAATAAAATAGAAAATCTGATAGGCTTATATCTGTTAAAGAAATTATATTCATATTAAACTTCTCATGAGGAAAATGGTAGGCCCAAGGAATTCCTCCAGAAATATGAGGAAATATTACCAGTTTTACACAAAACTCTTCCAGAGAAAAGAGGCAATAAAAGGATCACTTCCCAGTTCCATTTTGTCCAACCAGCATGGCTTTGATCTCTAAACCTAGGAGGACATTCCAAGGAAGACCAGTCTGTCTCTTGTAAAGAAATGCAAAACTCCTGAAGAAAATATTAGCTAGTGAATCCAACAGTATATAAAAAGTGTAGTACATCATAGCATAGTACATCGCAAGTTAGTTTCATTCTAGGAATGTGAGATTTAATATTCAAAAATCACTAACATTTAAAAATTAATCTGTGTTAACTCACCACATTAACAGAATAAAGGGAGAAAAATCTTCAGATATGTAGAAAACAATACTGAGAAAAGTCAATACTTGTTCATAAATAATTTAAAGATTATCTACAAAAAACATAAATAAGGTCATAGTTAATGGGAAAACACTGTAAGCTCTCCCTTGAGATCAGGAATGAGATTATTATGCCTGTTGTTACTTGTTTTTAACATCATACTGAAAATGTAGGTAGTGCATTGGGGAGACAGTGTAAGAATTAGAAAGGAAAAAATAAAACTAATTACTCACCCATGACATGATTGCATATGCAGAAAATTCAAAAGAATTTACACAAAAGCTTTAAAATAAGCATAGCTATGTCCCTGAATATAAGGTTAATATAAATAAAAATGTAATGTTCTAACAAACAGTCCCAAGCAACTAGAAAATGAAATTTTAACAAACATACCACTGTGAGTTGCATCAGAATATATCAAATACCTAGGAATAAATTTAATGAATGATTATGTGTATGAAAATTGACAAGCCAGTTCTATAATTTACATGGAAACAGTAAGGATCAAGAATAGCCTAGACTAGGGGCACTTGGGTGACTCGGTTGAGCATCCAACCTCAGCTCAGGTCATGATCTCGTGGTTCATGAGTTCGAGCCCCACGCCAGGCTCTCTGCTGACAACTCAGAGCCTGGAGCCTGCTTCAGATTCTGTTTTTCCCTCCTCTCTGCCCCTCCCCTGCTCATGTTCTGTCTCTCTGTCTCTCAAAAATGAATAAACATTAAAAAAAAAAAAAAAAGAGTAGCCAAGACTATGCTGAAAAGAAAAAAGTTATAGGACTTATACTCTCAAATATCAAGACTTCCTATGTAGCCACTGTAATTAAAACAGTGTCTAGTGTTAGTGACAGAATAGGCAAATAGTCCACTGGAACAGAATAGGGAGTCCAGAAACAGTTCCACACATACATCGACATTACCTGATTTATGACAAAAGTGACTAAATAATAGTGGAGAAAAAGAGGTTCTTTAGTAAGTAATATTGAATCAACTGAGCTGGCTATCCATATGGGGGGAAAATGAATCTTGACTCTCACCGCATAGTGTATACAAAATCTATTCCATTGCAGAACTAAATATGAAAGGTATGGGGCACCTGGGTGTCTCAGTCAGATTAAGCATCTGACTTTGACTCAGGTCGTGATCTCACAGTTTGTGAGTTCAAGCCCTGCCATTGGGCTCTCCCCTGTCAGCAACAGAGCCCACTTGGGTGCTCTCTCTCTCTCTCTCTCTCTCTCTCTCTCTCTGCCCCCTGTCTCTCTCTCAAAAATAAGTAAACATTAGAAATAAATGAATGAGTGAATGAATAAGAAAGCTAAATCAATAAGAAAGGTAAATCAGTAAACTCTCTAGAACATAGGAGGGCACCATAAAGGCAGCTTTGGGGGTGTGATAATGTTATATTTTTTTATTTCTGAGTGGTAATTGTACAGTGTGATCACTTTATAATAACCAGGTTGCACACTTAACAATTTGCACACTTTTGTATATCTATAGTATACTTGAATTAAAATGCTTATTTTTTTTAAAAAGCAGCTCCAAAAAAAAGGATTATCGTCAAAGAAGTGGCAGTTTAACAGCTGACTTCTCAAAAGTAACAATGAAAATCAGAAGTCGTTAAAATGATATTTTCAGAGGCCCCTGGGTGGCTCAGTTAAGCATCTGACTCTTGAGCTCAGCTCGGGTCTTGATCCCAGGGTCATAAGTAAAAGCCCCACATTGGGCTCCATGCTGGTCATGGAGCCTACTTAAAAAAAGAAAGTATAAAATGATATTTTCAATGTGCTGAAAGAAAACAATTGCCTACCTAGAACTCTTTATCCACTGGAAATACGTTTCACAAGTGAAAATGAAATAAAGATATTTTCAGACGTGTATAGCGTTCCTCTGAGTCAGGATGGGCACATCTATCAGGGTGGTCTCATAAAAGAAGACAGCGTCTGGAAACTGGTCTTGCTGCTGTCAGTACTTTCTCCAAACCATGTGTCAACCCCCTTCTTCACTTTCCCAAATCTCTAGGTCTAGGACCTGAAACTCTCCATCACTACAAGACCTACTCCCTTCCCACTTCTTTCTCTTCCACTTAATGATGCTGCTTTATAAATTGAAAAAAAATGTTTTTTTCTAGATAAAAAAAAATTCCTTTTTGAGGTTCTTATTTCATTTTTCCTTTAAAATTATCTGCTTAATAATAGAATCAGATGTTCTATCACCCATTTAAAACAAAAGCAAGGAGCCTCCTTTGAATCTACTACTTTCCTCCTCCAATTCATGCCCATTTCTGTCTCCTTTACAACAAAACTCTTCAAAAGATGTCTGTACTTGCTGTCTCCGCTCTCACACTCCTCCCCCATTCTCCCTTTAATTCAACTCGTCTTTTTTCCCAATACTCAAACTAAATTGCTTGTGTTAATAATCTTGTGTTAATAATAACAGTAATAATAACAATAGCAGCAAACATGTATTGCCCATTATGTGCCTGGCACTGTTCTGAGCCCTTTATGTGTATCAACTTATTGACTCCTCCGAACAATCTTATGAGGTAGATACTGTTACTGTCCCACGTTACTCATGACACTGAAGCATAGGTTAAGTAACTCATCCAAGGTCATTACACCTAGGAAATCAGATGGAGTCATGATTCGAATCTGGACAGTCTTTCAGAATCTATGCTCTTGTATCATACTGCCTCTTTGTTTTGCTAAATCCAGTGTCTGTTCTTGGTACTGACCTTACTTTACTTTTTTCACGTCATTTCTCAGAAGCGAAACTCCTATGTCTCCCTGGCTATTCCTTCTTAACTCCTTTTCTGGTTCTTCTTCCTCTTCCCAAGTTATAAATGTTGGGAGTGTTCCAGGGTTGAATCCTCTGCCCTCTTCTTTCCTCCACTTACATTATTCTTAATCCCATGACTTGAAATAACTGTCTTTATGCAGTCTCCAGCCCTAGACTCTGCCTTGAACTGCAGACACATAGCCATCCAGCTGCTGTATTTTCCCCTTGGAATTTTCCTTTTGTCTATGCCATTCTTATTCCCTCCCCTCCCCACCACACCATCTTTTCCTGTTTTAATATTCTAACCTTTAATTCCTTGTTTTTGTTTCTTGAATGGATACTTGATACACTGGGAGGTTTACAGGTTACAACAGTATGTTCAAATTTTATAAGTAATTTACCTACCTACCCTATTTTGCTAAGGCGATTTGTGTGGAACTTCTTCCGCCTGGAGAATGAACATCTGAATAACTGTGGTGAATTCCGTGCCGTGCGGGACATTTCTGTGGCTCCTCTGAATGCAGATGACCAGACACTCCTAGAACAGATGATGGACCAGGATGATGGGGTACGAAACCGCCAGAAAAACCGTCCGTGGAAGTATAGCCAGAGCATATCCCTGCGCCGGCCTCGCCTCGCTTCACAGTATGTATGGCTTCCGCTTTTCTGAAACGAATTTCCTTCAGGTGTTAGTACTGGTTAACAATTAAGCTAAGATGGTATCAGGTTGAACCACATGAATTTACTGGCATTCAACCATTTTAATTCTTCTACATTATCTTTCATCAAAAAATTGAAATGAATATGGCCCCTGCTTATAGAGTGGTTATGATGGGATTTAGACCAGTTTCCTCACAGAAAGAGCTCTTATATATGAATAGCTTATATAAATATAAGCCATTGTGTTTATTTTCTTACTAAATACCCACAGCAGTATTTTTATAAGTCATTAACTTTGTATGATCCTAAAAGGAACAATAATGTAGAATATATTGTGGCTGCATTTGGAATCTAGAGATTTCACAGTGGATGGGAACGACGTTGAGCATGAGCAGTTTTCTAAAGCATAAGAGGTGCTTGACTAGGCCAGAGACACAGGATGAAGACATAAGGGTAGAAATGAGGGGCAGAGAGAAAAGCCATGTGACTAGAACTAGAGTAAGAAAATTTAGCCGAATAGATGAAGTATAATTGTAAAAGGCTGGAAAAAACAAGCTTGATCCTATAGGCAGGAAGGAGTCAGAGAATTTTTTTCATGAAAGAATGACAGGAAAGTAGTATTTTCATGAGTTTTAATGACACTGTTCAAAATATGTTGGGAAAGGGGACACTAAAGGCCAGAATACCAACTAGAAGGCCACTGCAGTATTCTTACATATCAGACATTGAGGACTTGGGTTAGAATGCTTTACAGTAGGACTAAAAATAATAGAAGGAGATGTTTTAGAGGAAGTAAAAAAAAAAAAAAAAAAATAGGAGGTGGTAATAGTAACCCATAGGTAGAAGGGGGCAGAGTACAAATTGCTCAGGCTTCAAATAGAATTTGGAAGTTCTCTGAAGAAGACAAAGTACAGAAAAGAAGGGCAGAAAACAGGAAGCTAAGCCTGAGGAAACACGGGCAAGAGAAAAAAGAAGTAAAGGACTGGGAAAGGAATGGCCAGGGAGGTGAGTGGGAAGAACATCAAAACAAAGCATTATAGTGAGGAAGTAGAGTTTGAAGCAGGAGGAGGGGCACTAGGAGTTGGTAGGTGGGGTCAGCAGGCTAAGTGCTGAAAAGAACTGGAGGACTAGGCAGTTGTCTCATTGAGCTACTAAATGTGGATGGCTGATCCTTATTAGTCACCAGCAGAGGGCAGTCTAAACATATGTTATTTCTGCTTCAGAAACCAGGAAGCTTTTTGGCACTAGATTATTACGTTCAGTTTCAGGTGTTAAGTGGAAAAACACTGAGATATTAGATTGCAACCAGAAGAAGACGTTTAAAACAGTGGAACAGAGGGGCACTTGGGTGGCACACTCGGTTAAGCATCCACTCTTGTTTTCAGTTCAGGTTATGATCTCATGGTTCTTGAGATCAGGTTCCTCACTGACTGTGGAGCTGGCTTAGGATTCTGTCTCCCCCTGTGTCCCTCCTCCCACTTATGCTCTCTCGCTCTCCCTAAAATAAATCAAAACTTAAAAAACAATGGAACAGGTTATGTGCAATGGAGAGAGCAGAGAATCTAAAATAAATTCTGAATTTGAGTACAGACTTTGTGACTCACGCAACCTTTAGCACACTCTTTACCTTTTTGAACATCAGTTTTCCACCTCTGTCAAGTGGGAGTAATAATACCCACTTCACAAAGTACCACTTGTACCTCATAGGACTTATGAATTTAAAAGTATCTTAACATTATCTTATCCCACTTTTCATCTAGTAGAAGAATCTCTTCTAATGCATCCTGATGAGATGATCATCATATGCTGATTGACAGTTGTCAATGATAATGAAGTTTATATAGATGGGGCACCTGATTTTATTATTGGATGGTTATTGTGGCTAATAGCTTATGTTGGGCTGAAATATGCTTCACTGTAACTTCAACCAGTTGATGCCAGTTCTAACATAACTTTCTAACCTAACTTCCTCCCTCTTCTACATTATACTTAGTCAACTTTTTGGAGACAAATGTCATGCCTCTCCTTAGGTCTTCTCTTTTGCTGGCTTACTCACCTTGTTTCATGTGTACCTCAAATGGCAGTATTTCTATCAACCTCATCATAATTTGTTTAATACTTTGCTGATGTTCATTTCATCCATTTTCTCACTTGATATTGACACTATCTCCATGAGGTAAAAGTACTATTATATAAATAGGTATTATTATTCCTGCTTTACAGAGATGAAAATTAACACTCCAAAAGTTACATCATACAGAGTCAATACTCAAACTCAGGTCTTTTCCTTTTATTTTTATTCAAGTATAAACATACAGTGTTATATTAGTTTCAGGTGTACAATATAGTGATTCAACATTTCCATGCATTACTCAGCACTCATCACAATAAGTGTACTCTTAATCCCCTTTATCTATCTCACCCCTCCTTCCACCCACCTCCTCTCTGGCAATCAGCAGTTTGTTCTCTATATGTAAGAGTCTGGTTTTTTTGTTTGTGTTCTATTTTTTTTTTTTTTTTTACATTGTTCACTTGTTTTGTTTCTTAAATTCCATATGTGAGTGAAATCATATGGTATTTGTCTTTCTCTGATTTATTTCACTTAGCATCATACCCTCTAGGTCCATCCATGTTGTTGCAAATGGTAAGATTTCATTATTTTTTTATGGCTGATCAACTCAGATCTTCTCATTTTGGATAATTTCTCTCTCTGTTGCACATGACCTGCCATTTTTCTTTTTACCTTCCTCTGGTTGCAGTCTATTAATGTTTTTCCAATAATACCTGAAATTGAATATGAAACTCCAAGAATAGTCCATCTGGTGCAGTATATAATGCCCTTTTACAATGTATTTTTTTAATGTTTGTTTATTTTTTGAGAAAGAGCAGAGAGAGCAGGCAGGGGAGAGATAGAGAAAGGAGACACAGAATCTGAAGCAGGCTCCAGGCTCGGAGCTGTCAGCATAGAGCCCAATGTGGGGCTCGAACTCATGAACTGTGAGACTGTGACCTGAACTGAAGTCGGACACTTAACCTAGTGAGCCACCCAGGCGCCCCTACAATGTGTTTTTAATGGTGGTAAGATTGGAAATGTATCCAATACCATGACACGTTTGTATTTTAATAATGGACTATGTGCTTTTTTTCCCCCTAGATCCAAGGCTCGTGACACTAAGGTATTGATAGAAGACACAGATGATGAAGCTAACACTTGAAGCCTCTGGTCTAGTTTAACATCTTTGGTTTTCCTACTCTACAATTCTTTCTTCGACCAACGCAACCTCTAGTACCTTTCCAGCCGAAAACAGGAGAAGACACATAACACATTTTCCGAGCTCTTCCAGATCGGATCCTATGGACTCCAAACAAGCTCACTGTGTTTCTTTTCTTTTCTTCTGGTTTAATTTTCATTTTCTATTTTTAAAACAAATATTTACTTCATTTTGCCAATCAGAGGACATTTTAAGGAACAAAAACATAGTATCTTATGGATTGTTTACAATCACAAGGACACAGATACCTATCAGGATGAAGAACAGGCATTGCAAGGACCCTCTGATGGGACGGTACCGAGATACCTCGGCTTCCGCTTGGCCCGGTTTTGACTGGTTGAAACCGGACGTTGGTTTTTAACTTTTTTGTCCGTTTATGTGGAGAATTTTTTCCTTTCCTTCATACCCAGCGCAAAAGCACTGGCTGCACTTGCAGGGAAAGTGCAACTTAGAGCAGTACCTTCATTCACGAAGCTACTTTTTAATTTGATGTAACTTTTCTTATTTTGGGGAGGGTTGCTGGGTGGGTGGGAAATATGATGTATTTGTTGCATATAGTTTTCTCATTATTTATGAAACTTAACCATAAAAGAATGATATAACTCCTGTGCAATGAAGGTGGTAACAGTGAAAGAAGACAGGGGAAACTAATGTTGGACCGCATTTGAGGGTTTAGTCCACAATACCTCTTTCATGAGATAACTTGCACCACTTTGACTTTGATTTTTCTTTCTTTCTTTTTCTTTTTTTTTAATTTTAAGCCAAAGTTTTATTACTGAGTTTTTAAGTTGCTGCTGCTTTAGAATCCTGCGCATGTCTCTCCTAACAAAGCATCTATATACTTCCACACAACTGGTTGAAATTTTTTAAGAGGTCTGATACTTTTTTGTTTAAGGAACAGATGTGGAATATATTTGCCCATACTCCAACCATAACAACTGAAGTTATGCCTTATTAAGCTTCAGCATTTAGGGTAATTGAAACCTTTCCTAACTCTGAGTTAGAAGATAAAGCTATTTCAGAGACTGCCTACACTTTTGTTGGATATTTTTTCATCTGGACTCACTACTTTAGCCAAAATTTGATCAAATTGAAAGTCTGTCTTGGGGAAACCGTATATTTGAGAGCAAAGAACAAATAATCCTTCCTCTTTCACATTACATTAATAAAACAGACCTTGGCAGCCATTTCTCCCAGCAGTTTTAAAGGATAAATATTGTATTTCATGCCCTCCTGTGAGAGAAAGCCTGCTTTTAAGATTTTGGGGGTCTAAACTTGGGTCATAAACAAAAAATACATTTCTTAGACATTTCAGACTCTCATGGTTTGTGCACAATGCCCATTTTTACTTTCTTGTCTAATTTCTTTCCTGTTTTCCTAAATCATCCAAATAAGCCCCAACCTTAAAGGATTTTACTTTCTTGAATGTGGTTGGCACTAAATTGAGCATTTTGTTATCTATCAAAATTAATATAAATTCCAGGAAAAAGTGAAGTGTGTTTTAATCCTCCCATCCCCCTAGATCCAGTTGAAGATTCCAGCATCAACATCAGTGGATTCGTGAAAGTAAATTACTTTTGTCGTTTAGACGAGAGACAAACGAGCTGTTATCACTTCCTTAGTCTTAAACACGTGGGTGTTACCCATTAATAAGCCCCTTTTGTCATCTGCCCTTCTGCCATGTATTGTAGGTCTTCACTCATACCTGTTGTGATCCAGTAGGTTATATTCAAGTCAACTGTTACTGCCAAAATTCCATCCACTATTTGTTAACTGACAAATAGTTCGTTTCCAAAGGAGTTTATTCCAGTTTTATTCTGATAAACTTCCAAATTTTTTCCCTTTCCAAATTGAGATTTTTTTCTGAAAAATCATACAAATTTTTGGCTTTTGTTGTTTTTTTATGTTTTGCCAAGCAATGTTTGTTGGCCCAAAAACTGAAGCAGAATAGTTTAATTACCTCTCTCTTTTTTTTTTTTTTTTAGTTTAAATAAATTGAATCATCATAATCAGTGGTAACAATTTAGTCACCCAAAATAGATTAAAGGTTGCATTATTTATACTTGGGATTTTTTTTTTTCTATTTTGTTTTTGTACTTTAAAACTATGGGGGAAATATCACTGGTCTGTCGAGAAATAACAGTAATTATTACTGAGTTAGATAAGTCCAGTGGACCAGTCATTTCTTGTACAAATAAAACTGGTGGTACTAATTAATGTGTATCCAGAGCAATTTGAATTGTCAACTTCATTTTCTATTATTAGTAAAACTATATAATGACACACATGAAGTCTTACAGTTGACTTTTGGTATTTGAACTCCCCAGTGTTTTTGTTTCAGTATATCCTATGGCCAATTTGGTCTTTTTTCAACTGTTACGATCCTAGGCCCTAATCAGTATTATTTTTTCATAGATAATACAATGTTAGAATTCCTTCTCTGATATGTTTGTCCTATAAGCGTAGTCTATTCAAGAATGATAAGATTTCTGTAACTTTCAGCTTACCATGACAGATGCTCAAATAAGTATTGAAACACACAGCTTCATTTTCCTCCTAAAGCTGTAAAGAGAAAAGAGGGCTATTCCTCATCAAGAGTAAGAGTTTGGGAGACAGAATATACATTTAAATTTTTTTCTTTGAAAAAAAAGGCAATGTACATTTTTCTCTTCTAAATTTTATATGCCCTAGCAGTTGCCAATGCTGTGTCCTACCTAATATTTTATTGGAGGCGTCTGTACACTGAAACTCTTAGAACTCTTAGGAAATTAATATCACAGGGTCATTTTAAAGGAGCAGCAATCTAACCAAAGGTAAAACTTTATCTGATTTTAGGTTTGGAAATTCTAGTTTTATTTTATTTGAGAATCAATTTATGTCATCAGTTTAAATACTCCCCAAAGGAATGAAAAGGAAGTATAAATAAAAGAATAAAGTTCGTTGACATGTGTAAAGAAATTGGAAGACCCAGAAAAAATGGCTTATTTTCTACTCACAAGTATGCACCTATACTTAAGCCTGCCTATGCCATTAGAATGGAATGAATAGTTGATGGTTTCATGCCATACAGAGAGACAATAAAATGATCAAAAATTAAGTCATTGTTAATTGGGTTATGATGGTAATTTTTAAATTTGGAAAGAAGTTGAAAACCCATAAACAACTTACTTTCCTAGTATCTCATTTTTCTTAAGAAAGCTGCTTAACTTCAGATTCAGAAGCAATGATGTGAGAGAATGCCTGACACCTCATCAGTAACCTATATGGACCCTTAAAGAAGGACCTAGTCCCTAGGATCCATAACTCCCCCAAATTTTCAACATGAGAGTTTTAAGATTTTAACAGATTTTACCAGAAGTAAGTTGTGGATATATGGTATCCTTTCACCATGGTTTGGTCAAAGTACATTCATGATAATGAGAAAGCAGTTCATCCTTTCTTAACAAGTGAAGTAAAACAAGTTAAGAATAAAAAAAAGTGACATCACTGAGTTGTACAGGCATCAGATTAACAGACATTTAGTTGAAGAAAAATAAAATAATTGTGGAGATAGCAGAGAGGAGCAGGAAGATGTTGGATCCTGGCAGCAAGAAGCAGGACAGTTAGGAAAGTGTGTGAGCTCAGTGCATTGGTGATGCCTTGCTGTTTCTCCTCTCAGTGGTTATGTTGCTGGTAGAGACCTGCCTTTATTTTCCCATCATTTTTCATTATTTTGCATTATTCAAGAAATGGTTCTTTATGCCCAAATGCAATTTTCTAAGCAATAACTGAAAACTTATTAGTCTAAGGAAAATAATTGAGAAAATAACCATATCCATGGCATTATTTTATTCAAAAACTTATTATTCTCTGAAGTGATTACACTTTGTTTGATAAACAGATTTCAGATTATGATTCTCCTTAATTTGCATGAAAGTTGCCTGTCTTAGAAAATAAGTACTACTTGCTATATAGCATATTTAAATTTTTTAAATTAAGATTGCTTCTCAGATTCAAAAAAAAAAAAGTTCAATCTATGGCCTTTTCAACTACAAAATCGTCACAGTTTTCTCAAACCTAATAAAAAAGCCAGCATCATTACATATAAGATCTGTAGTCACTAGGTTAAGACAATACAAATTATGGTAGAACTTGAGAAAATGGTGAAGAAGAATCAAATTTACCAGCTTAGTTCATTTTATGATGCATCTAAATTTTATTTCTTGATTATGATGATTAGGAGAGTTAGAGTTAAAATGAGATTTTATAAATTACTTAACACATTTCTGCATTTCAGGTGTCCATCTTGGTAGTAAATCTTAAAAGCTAACTTTCTGCCTTATATTTTCAATCTATATATACAGTGTCAGAGCACAGTGATAATGTGGGATAGAATTGATTATATTAGAGCATAAGACATTTGTAATGGTCAGTGCTACAAACCAATAATTTAACTGGCATTAAACCACATCTACTCACCAAACATGAAAAAGTAAAATAATCTCATTAGATTGGGAAGAGCTTAATTTAAGTGATGAGAGGTTTGCCTGGGATTGGAGATGAGCCTGCTGATTGGTACAGTTCATAATGGCCTTTCTTACGTAAGTTGGCAAAACTCTGATAGCTGAGTTGCCCCTTAAGAATCTTCCAGAATATATTTGCATACTTATGGTGGAAGAGGAAGTGAGAGGGACAAGATGAGAGTTTCCCCTGAAGTGAAGAGAAACATTATACTAATTTTCATCTAAAGTATGTTTCCTTGTGGCAGACCTTTGGTTTATTTTATTAGTATATCAGAGCCACCTTCAGTTTTTTATGGTGCCATCAACCTAAGGAGGACAATCAAATAACCAATTGTTTGCCTTGGATTTAGTGTGTCTGCTAATTACAGTCTCATCTTGTTTACCCTCAAACCAGTTACTTGACTAAACTTCCACCATATTACCTTAGTTCTATGCCCTTTCCTCTGTACAACCGCAAATCAGAGGGGAGACTTAGTACCAGAAAGGTGTGGACTTCTAAGAAAAAGCAAGGATTCCATCTCACTACCAAAACTTCCTGAAGTTCCTACCCAAATGTCCCTGATTGTCCTGTGGCAACACCAGCATGGTGGGAATAGGGAGAAAGATTGTAAGGAATCCTGAAAGAATCCTGTAATTGGTCATGACATTGTTATTCTTTTGAACTGTAAAGTAAAATTGTGAGCCACTCACATTTGCAAAAAAAAGCAGAATTCAAGCTTTATCACATTGTTAAGATTAATTTCTTGCTATATTCTGGATTAGCACAGAAGCTTGTATCAAGACTATTTAGGAGGGGAATAGGGTGTAAAATGTATCTGTCTTTTCAAACCCTCTCCCTCTAGTCATGTTTCCTTCACCCCCTACCACATTGTGTTGGTCAAATGATACTATCTATGAAACCCTGAGCTATAGTTGTCAAAAGTAACTGGAATGTGATTAGTTCTCTGTGGGTGCTTCTTTCCCTCTTTTTTCTCCCTTGCTTTCTTTCTTACTCTCTCCACTCTGGTAAATGGAAAAGGTGACGTCAAAGAATTGATGCTTGCTTGGACTCATGTTGTATCTGTGACTATGCTATTAGCTGTCTCCTTTTTCTTATATGGGTAGAATTCTTACGACGTGTGGAGTTCCCTTCTTGATAAGTAGGTTAAATGCACAATGTGGTACTGTTTTATAGTTTCTAGATGGTTGTATAAAGCAAAAAGTTAATGTGGTTTTGTGTTTTTAAAAGAAAATAAGTGATTGGTTACAAACTCTGTCCTTTTTTCATTATTACAAGCTCTGTTTTCCAACAGTTTGCTGACTCCTTTGTCATTGGTGAATGGCTTGTGTGATTGTGTTTTTCTCTCTGGGTTTCTTGGATTCCTGAACATGATTCTTCTAACTTGGACTAACTTGTAGGAGGGTTTAGGGCAAACAGACTTCAAGGGTGAAAAAATTTTTAACTCTTACTAAATTAAAAAATAATCTTAAATGGCCTTTTTTCTTTAGGTAATATTAGGCATCTATTGGATTGATGCAACAGGTCTTTTTTTAATATACACAGAATCTCAAGTATTAGGTGAAATGATATGTTGTATTTTGGAGAGCTGGACTCCTGTTACCACTACATATCCAAGTAGAGAGGAGACAGTAGCTGTAGGGCGATGAGATTGGATGGCTTTTCTAAGTGTCATTGATGCCTACAGAAGGATAATAAACAGCTGAGGGCAAGTACCAGACAATTGAAAGCCAAATGTGGAAACAGAGGGCCTTAGTTGCATACAAAGTTCATTTCGTACAGTGGAAGACAAAGAGAAAGGAAGAGAAAATGAAGACCAAGCCAGAACTTAATAGAGTAACAGAATTTCAGACAGTTACACAACCAAGGCAGGTCTGTTATGCAAGGTCAGTGTCCTCACTGGGAAAATGGGGCACATCAGATGCAACATCTAGTTGGATCCCTCCCCCCACCCCTGCAAAGATTTTGATTCCACAACCCCTTAGGAAAAGTCTGAGTCTATAGACATATTAACCCATAATCCTTACTAGCACACCCCATCCCCTCTCCATGATGGGAGACAGTAAAGAGGCTTCTCTTGTGCAAGACAGCACATGCACCCCTGAGGATTCTCGTAACTCAGCTGGAGACATGCTGGGCCAGCTAAGAGAGGATAGGGACTATACACTAAAGGAGCCATAAGACAGTCTACAGATATTGATAGGAGTTGGAGGAGATCCCGAGGCTGCTTGAAGAGAGGAGCCAGAATATAAGATTGAATAGAGAAGAGTTTTTAAATTGGAAGTGCTCCCCAAGATACAGAATTTAACTCCCTAGCAAAGATTCCAGGAGTTGGTGCCAACTTGCTACTAGCATGGCTCCTAGAAACATGGAAAAAGTGACGGCCCGTGTTATTGAGCGGAATTAAAATTCCAGAATTGCCTTGCAGACAGTGAAGGTGGGGCTAAAAGCTCAGGAAAGGGGGTGCTCTGGATACACTATGGCTGGAAGCCCAAGAGGACAGACCATGGACAAAGGTCCTAAGGGGTACGCTGTTCAGAGGTGCACTAGCATCACTAAAAATTCAGAGTTGACTCTTCTGTGAAGGTACCACCACAGAGCAATGTTGTTTGATAGCAGTGGGGATGATAAGACTCTGAAACATTAGAGCCAGATGGCAGCACAAAACCATCCAAAGCCAGGAAGTCACAATTACTGTCATCACTGGCAAGGTCAGAGTGGCAGCCGACAGGGTCAGAACCATAGAAAGTTAAGAGAATGATTACTAGAACAGTGTCCCTAGAAACAGTATGGGTGGGCAGTCACCCAGCTTGTACTACTCAGCTTATACTAGCAGAAGAAATAAACAATGGACAACTACAAAGCTGAGGGCAGTTGCCCCAGTAAAAGTTCACAATCCCTTGCCCGATTTCTGAACCTGAGCCAGTTTTCAGACCCACAACTGCTGACAGAAGAGGTGGCTGGGTCCATAGGAGGAAAAATACTGCAATATCATGGCAAGTACACACAATAATGATTGGTAACTGTGCATTAGGGAAAAGGAAATAGACATTTGATGACAGTTGGACATAGGGCCTGAGTTGTTATTGATGGCCCAAGACCTGAATCATCATGGCTCCCATGTTACAGTGGGTCTGATGATAGTGGCCAGATAATAAATGTAGTCCTGACCAATGTCCAGTTTATAGAGATCCACAGCATCCATGGTCAGTCTGCCAATATATAACTGGAATGACCTATTTTGCAGTTGGCCCAACCCCCACTTTGCATACTTGGTTGGCAAAATAACAGCTATCATACTGGGAAAGGCCAAGTGGAAGTGTCTTAAATTAACCTTCCACCCCAGACATATAAAAATGTAAAGTCATATTGTGGGGAGTGGAGAATAGAGATTTATTGCCATATTCTATTCACAATTCCTCTCAATCCTTATTATTTTGACTAGTCTGGTCTCTGAAAGAACCAGATGGAATAGGAAGGGCCACTAGACTATCACAATCTCAGATATAATAACCCCAATTGCAGGCCAGTGCCTGCATTAGACCAGATCAATATCACCTCAAGTATATAGTATACAGCCATTGATTTGATGACGGTATTCTTTTCTCTTTCAATCAGAACAAAAGATCAGAAAGAATTCCCATTTCCATGGAAGTAATATACATTACAGTTTTACTCCAAGGCCATATTAAGTTCAAACATATTGGTACCATCTGGACACCCACGGAACGTCACATTTATCTATTACATCAGTAATATTATATTGACAGGGTCAGATGGGCAAGAGGTGGCTAGCTCACTGGAGACCTTTTATAAGACATGTGTGTTTCAGAGAGTTGGAGCTAAACCCTGAGATAATTCAGGAGCTGTAACATGTTCAGGAGTCCAAGAATCAGGTCTAGTAACCAGGACATGTGTAAAACAAAAGTCAAATTATTACATCTTGTACCTCAGCATGAAGATGGAAACATGCCTGGTAAGCCTCTTCAAGTTCTTGAGTCAGCATATTCAATACCTAGAGATACCGTTTTGATTCACGGCACCTTGTGACATAGAAGGCAGCCAACTTTGAGTCCCAGAGCAGAAAAGGCCTCTGCAACCAGCCCATGCTACCATGCAGGTAATCCCACTCCTTGGGCCATATGATCTGACAGACCTCATGGGATTAGAGTGAGGAAAGACATCATGTGGAGTTTGTGACAAGCTCCAATGAGAGAATCACAATGCAAGTTCCCAAGGCTCCCAGCAAGGCCATGCCATCTGTAGTGAAGAATTGTATGCCTTTGGAAAACAACTCCAAACGTGCTAGGGGGCCTAGTAGAAAGAGTCAACAACTAATTTTGTCCCTAAAACTGCCCATCAAATACAGCACCCTATAAGACCCGGTGAGACCCAGGGACGATCCATCATAAAGTGGAAGTGGAAGTGGTACCTCCAGGATTGAGCACGAGCAGGATGAGAGGGCACAAGCAGGCTGTGCTAGCAGGTAATTCAGACTCCCTGTCATCTACCATGATTGCCCAAGAGTTCCTCTTTCAGGGCACATCTATAGCAGTATGAGGGATCCTGTAAGACTGACTGAAAGGAGGGAAAAACCCAAGTTGCTTCATGGCTGGGTCAAGTCCATGTGTGAAAGCTGAAATTGGATAGCAGCTGTACTACAGGCTCACACAGGGGTAGCATTGAAAGACAAGAATGAGAGAAAATCCTCCCAATGCTCAGAGCTTTGAATATTGCACTTGGTCATCCACTTGGTGTAGAAAAGAGAAGTGCCCCAAGGTTAGAATATATAGTGGCAAATGGCTTGGCTAACTGATGAGGAAAAACAGGAAAATTAGGGATAAGGGGTCCGGGGTAGGGGTATGTGGATGGACTTGTAGAAGTGGGCTTGGGGGAGGCACCTGGGTGGCTCAGTCGGTTAAGCATTCCACTTTGGCTCAGGTCATGATCTCACGGTTTATGAGTTTGAGCCCTGCATCAGGCTCTGTACTGACAGTTCAGAGCCTGGAGCCTGCTTCATATTCTGTGTGTGTGTGTGTCTCTCTCTCTGCCCCTCCCTGCTCATGCTCTCTCTGTCTCTCTCAAAAATGAATAAACTTCAAAAAAAAAATTTAGAAGTGGACTTAAAGTAGGAACATCTTTGTATCACATGATTACATCCCCAGAGAGCATCCGCCATTGATGAGGAAGAGGACAAGCAATTAGACAGATGACTCAGCCCACCACCCTCAACCAGCCTCTCTCATCGGCCACTCCAGTGTTGGCACATTGGAAATATGAACAAAGTGTCGGAGCAGAGATGAAGGCTATCCACGGGCCAATGGCACAGACTCTCACTTACCAAAGATAATTTGGCTACTGCTGCCACTGGAGATAACCCGCCTACTGCAGTGAGCAACACCAAGTCCCCAGTATGACGCCATATTGGTTGCTCTTCCTCAAGAGACAAACCCGTCACTTGGCAACAAGTTGACCGCATTGAGCCCTTTCCATCCTGGAAAGGTCAGAAGTCTGTTCTTTGTTCTCAGCATATGTACATATTCAGGTCACGGATTCCTGACCACAGAGTCTCAAATAGCACCACTATGTGAAGGCTTACAGAATGTTCAATCCACTGGCATGGGATTCCGTATAATATCGCCTCAGACTAGAAGACCAACTTAACAGCATAGAAGTTATGTGAAAGAGCTCATGACCATGGGATTCACTTTTTCGTAGCATACAATTCATCACCTAGAAGCTGCCAGCCTGACCTAGCTAAAGTGCCATATCAAAGGTAACATTCTGTGAGTATGGGTGTCACCCTCCAGGATTCAGTATATGCACTGAGTCAAAAACCTATATATGGTACCGTGCCCACAAAAAAGACAGAAGGGTCTGAGTACCAAGGAGTAGCCGCACTTACCATCCTATTTATTAATCCACTTTCTGCTTTCTTTCCCCCTAACTCTGAGCTCTGCAGGCTTTGCAGTCCTGCTGAATTGTGAGCTTCCTATGTCCAAGCAAGAGTAACCTTGTCAATAGTGTAACTGACCTGATCATCAGGAAGAGGAAGGGCTGCTATTACACGATGTGGGCAGAGAAGAATCTGTTTGGCACTCAGGTGTAGAAAAGATGTTTCTGTTTCAGTGGACGCTATGCATCATTTATAGCATACTTTTCCAGATTATCAGATTCTGGTCATGTTCCATGTCTTCAAGCTCTTTTTCAACTCTTTGTAAATTGTAGGTAATTATACGTAAATGCTGTCTCGTCTGGTAGTGATTTTGATTGACTTCCCCCTGTTGGAAAAAAAAAATTGGTCTCTACTTGAAATTCATCCCAACATTCATTAATGCCAAGTATGCCTGTGCTCTTTTGACTTTCTTGAATACACACATATAATAATACACATATAATTCATTCATCTTTGTGGCTGAGAGTCCTGATTTAAAAAAAAAAATAAAATAAAATTATCTTTTAACATATGTGACTTGGGCACATCTGGTACTCTCTTGCCCAATAGTGGCTGTAAATAGAGAGCTATAGAAACCTCAGCTTACAAAGGGGCTCGTGCCCCTAGAGATGAGGTATGGGTCCTATCAGACTAGCTTCTGAAGCCAGGAGGAATGGTAACTGATGATGAAAGGCATCCACAATGGATGAGCATCACTTGTGACCCAGAATCCCACTGCACCATTTGGGGCTGGCTCATCCTACTAATTTCTCTCTTCTGAGTTTCTTCTCAGGAAGAAAAGCTCACCAGAATCCTGAAAGAACTGCTGTCTGAACATGTATGGAAAAGCAAACTGAATGGCACAAAGAGTGAACTATGGTGGACACAGAAACGCACTGCCCAGACCTCTCTCCAAGAAAAGACCTGTTTCGCAGGTGTGGGCACAGGTCTGGGGGCTACGGGAAACAGTGTCTGAGCTGACAGCTCCTTCAAGGTCTGCCTCAGCGGCAGAGAGCTGCCTCACCCAAAACCATGCCCTTCCTGGGGCACCCCACACACGTTCAGTGACTAGACAAATCCACATGGAGTGAGTGTACTTTATACCGGGCACATAAAAGCACAGCCATCTTGTCCCCACACACGACATTCTGAGCTACCGCATTCGCTCCAGAGTTCCATGCTGGGTTGGCCAAGCTTTTGTCAGCCCTGCAGTGCAGTTCAACTTCTCCCTGTCCCCATCCTCCTTCTCCCCCTTCATTTCGCAGCTGCAGATCTCTAACAAACACCATCCACCCCCAACCTCCTCTCACTGCCTTCTTTTGGAAACCTACCCTGAAGTGCTAGTCCCTTGCTTCTAATCCATCTTGCCTCTACCCTCCGGAACGTCGTTTGGTTTGTTTGTTTTAAACACTCATCCAACCGTGTCATTTCATCAGTGACTCAAAATCATCAGTGACTTATCAAACCAGGGTATTTGTTCCTCTAGGTATGCCAGGAGATACGAGAAGTCAAAAATTGTACTCTCCCGTAATTTTAAACATTACCTACAATCAGTTCTATGCATTGTAGGACACGAGGCCCGTTGGAATCTTACCTCCGTCTGTTAGGCCACCCTCATCTCTGTCTGTTCTCAAAATGGAACCTCTAGGAAGGCATGTGTCTCTGTCTCTGTGCGTGAGGCTGATTCTCCAGAGAACTCTCCCCTCCTGCTCTTTACCTGCCCAGGCAGTGCCAGCGAGCACTACTTCTCACTTACTCCTTCAAGAAGATTAACGTGCCCCCATTATTATTCCCCATTAGAACGCTTCCTTATCTTTTTTTTTTATTTACCTTTTTTAATTGAAGTACAGTCAACATACAATGTTACATGAGTTTCAAGTGCATTAACATAGTGACTGGACACCTCTCTACATTATGCTATCCTCATCACAAGTGTAGCTACCATCTGGCACCTTACGACGCCATTGTCATTGACTGGATTCCTTATGCTGTACCTTTCATCGCCATGACTTATTAATGCCGTGACTGGAAGCCTATACCTCCCACTCTCCTTCACCCATTTTGCCCATCTCCCTACCCCCTTTTCTCTGGCAACTATCAGTGTGTTCTCTGTATTTATGGGTCCGTTTCTGCTTTTTTTGGGTTCATTCATTTGCTTTGTTTTTTAGATTCCACACAGAAGTAAAATTGTATGGTATTTTTCTTTCTCTGTCTGACTTTTGCACTTAGCATTTTACCCTCTAGGTCCATCCACGTTGTTGCAAATGGCAAGATCTCATCCTTTTTTATGGCTGAGTGATAGAGCACTCCTTATCTTTACTAAATCTGGTAACTTTGGGGGCGCCTGGGTGCCTCAGTCGGTTGAGCATCCAACTTTGGCTCCGGTCATGATTTTGCAGTTCGTGAGTTCGAGCCCCGCGTCGGGCTCTGTGCTGACCACTCAGAGCCTGGAGCCTGTTCCAGATTCTGTGTTTCCCTCTCTCTCTCTGCCCCTTCCTCACTCATGCTCTGTCTCTCTCTGTCTCTCAAAAATGAATAAACGTTAAAAAAATTTTTTTAAATAAAAAAATAAATCTGGCAACTTTTCAGTCTTCCCACCACTTCAACACCCCCCCCCCCCTCCATGCTAGGCTGTTCTCAAGGGCTAGAATGCTATCTATTTTTCTGTCTTTGGTGTCCAGCCATAATGCCTAGCTTACATTAGGAAAGATTAATTGAATAAATAAGTTGAACAAATTCACAAAAGATAACTTTTTGTGTATGAATGCTAATAGCTTTATTCATAATTGCCAAAAACTGAAAACAAGAAAATATCCATCTATAGGTAAATGAATAAACAAATTGGGTATATAGTCTTAGTCTGGTAAGGCTACCCCAACAAAATATTACACACTGTGTAGCTTAAACCACAGAAATTTATTTTTTATTGTTCTGGAGTCCAAGATCAAGGTATCAGCAGATTTGGTTACTCCAGAGGCCTCTCTCCTTGACTTGCTGATGACTATCTTCTTACTGTGTCCTCACATGGCCCTTTCTCTGTGGATGTGTCAAAAGATAGTTTTTAAAAGAGAGTGTAATCATGCCTCTCCTATAGCTATAAAATGGACACATGTCAGAAGTTTTATTTAGGTCATTAATTAATGAGAGAACCAGTACAATGTTACAACCTACTTAAAAGAGAATCCAAAACACGGGCAAACATATAGACATCTGGAATGTTGAGAAAAACTTATAAATAAATGCAAAATCAGCAATATTTGGCTGGTCAATATTCATGGGGCAATTTCTCTAAACGCAACTGGCATTTCTATGGATAAAAATCATTTGTACTACTATCCATTTTTCTACAACTTATAGAATTCTAAAGTAACTTAGATAATCTGGAAGGAGGCACTAGATGGTCCCCCCAATAATCTTTTTGGTCCATGTCAGCATCTTTCACGTTTACCCCTATAGTTTAATTAATGGCTAACCCCTCCACCCCACATTATACATTTATTTATCAAGCCGTGTGACACAATTTTTTACAAGCCACACAACAAAATGCTCTAGTCTCAAAAACCCTAGAGAAAACTCCTGTTTTTCAGCTTTAGCCAGTTAGCTAAAGCCTGCAGCCTGGTTGAGGTCCTGGGGCAAGTGGAATCCCCCTCAGTTGTCCTTGTTTCCTCTAAATCTTCACAGAAATGGCCCGACACTTAGTAAGAGATATCATCTCAATATCAATATTAGCAAGGGAAAGACTTTTTGTCTTAGATGCTCCATATCAAAGAGTGAGAAAAAGGTAACCATCTTTTTGGTGGTGTGTAGGGATCTACCAAACATGATTTTCACCACTGCTTTCCTGGGGAAGAAAGAAAACTCGTGGGCCCAGTTCCCAAGGCTGGTGCCGAAATGGAGCTGGATGTTGGGGGAGAAATGTCGGGGGAGGGACCCAAGGGAGAGAAGGGAGAATAGGAATCCAGAGGGGTGATTCTGAGTGAACAGCATCTTTTTTTTTTTTATGTTTATTTATTTTTGAGAGAGACACAGAGTATAAGCAAGGGAGGGGCGGAGAGAGAGGAAGATACAGAATCCGAAGCAGGCTCCAGGCTCTGAGCCATCAGCACAGAGCTGGACATGAGACTCAAACCCACGAACAGTAGTGAGATCGTGACCTGAGCCGAAATCAATGCTTAACCGACTGAGCCACCCAGATGCCCCTTAAGTGAACAGCATCTTGAAGGGAAAAGTAAACAGCAATGAACTGTACAGACTGCGTCTGTAGACATGGCTGCTTATGAAGAGGTGATGCGGGGCTCAATGGGAGCAGGACTTCGCACATATAAAATCAGAGCTTTCAAGGGCTTGAAAACCCCCAGACACTGGCCCTGCCAGAAGGCTTTCTAAGAAGTTGCACAGAATCCACTTGGGCCTGATCTCCGAGCCTACTTGACTCAGAGCTCTGCTTCCCTTAGCTCACTACAGACGGTACTTGACACCCCTGTCTTAGCCCACTGACACCCTTTCCCAGGATGCTCTGAAGAGGAACACTGTGTCACAGCCGCTCCATACCTTAAACACACACCTCCACACACAAGCCGAGACCTCTCCCAGGAGCTCCTTGAGGACACCCTAACGTCCCCGCTGTCCCACCCACTCCTTTGCTCCCTACCATAGCACTTCTAAATTGGTTTGGGGCCCCAACCTCTTGAGTCAGGAGCGCCTTACCTTTTCATTACCAGCTGATCTCTTTATTCCTTTTACAGATACTAAGTTTGTTAAAAAAAAAAAAAATCTGTCCAACAAACCTACCGTATTTATTGCATAATAATCCTTGTCCCCCTGACAACCAATGCTGCCATACTGACTTGATACAATACCAGTCAAAAGCAAAGACACTTCTCATGGTAAATTCCATTATAATTTCCATTAGACCTCTTTAAATATTAGAAATAGCTTATGCTTTTCTCCCCATTAGGTGTCTGAGGACCCCAGGTTGGGACTTCCGAGGGCTAATGCTGTATGGGTGCCAATCAAGTCTCCCTAGCTCTCCCTTTTCACAGATGGGCAAACTGAGGCTGTTAGTTTTAAGGTGCATTGACATAATCAAATTGACAAAGAATCAGAGTATAAATTGGGTTGTTTTTTTTTTTTTAAGTCTCCCCTTTTTGGTCTCTAACTCATAGTACTAGGTTTTCTAAAATAAATAAAATAAAATAAAATAAAATATAAAATAAAATAAATAAAATAAAATAAAATAAAAAATAAAATAAAATAAATAAAATAAAATAGAGCTGGGAGGGGCTGCTCCTTGGCCCTGAGGGAGGCTTCTCTGCTTGCAGTGTGGACCTTTCTGTGGGATCTTGGAAAGTTCTGTACAGCAGCTGCCTGCTCCCCCCAACCCCCGGGGTGGAGAGACCTGGCCGATCCTGATAAGAAACCTAAGAGGCCATCTGGTCAGGTGGTCCCAAAGTGGACATCCCAGGATGTCGATTGTTATTTTGAGGGAAACAGCTTCTATGGTCAATTACTTTTGAGGAAGGCAGGGTGATGAAACAAAGGCAAACTCATTTAGTCTGTTTTTGTTTTGTTTTGTTGTTAGTTCAAAACTTCCCTGAACCTCTGAAATGACTTTGGGCCTAATGACCTGCCAGGAAAATGAGATAGCCTATATTATTACCCAAGCTTATGGGACCTGATTTCTCTTTGTCATAGGAGACATACAATGATAAATAGAGACAGAGTCTTTGCCCTCATAAAGCTTACATTCTTGAAGGCGAGATAGACAATAAGAAAGAGAGTTGCTGAATGAAATCTTGCCATTTGCAATTACGTGGATGGAACTGGAGGGTATCATGCTAAGCGAAATAAGTCAGTCAGAGAAAGACAAACATCATATGACTTCACTCACATGAGGAATTTAAGATACAAACAGATGAACATAAGGGAAGGGAAGCAAAAATAATATACAAACAGGAGGGGGACAAAACAGAAAAGACTTAAATACAGAGAACAAACAGAGGGTTGCTGGAGGGGCTGTGGGTGGGGGGATGGGCTAAATGGGCAAGGGGCATTAAGGAGGGCACTTGTTGGGATGAGCAGAACCTCCACGAGTCAGACCTCAGAATCAACCCTTCGCCGTGTCTCAGGAGAGTCCCCACAGGCCCAAGGAAGTGGTGGGGGAGTTCTAAGCAGGGGAGAGGCAGGCACAAGGGAGACAAGTCCCAGGGCTCTCCTGGGCCTCTGCTGGAAAGATAAGTCCCTGGGGCTATGAACTGCATCCCCAGAAGCTTCTGCCAGGGTCCGTTGCCAGGTGTCTCATGACCGAGACAGGGGCAGGCACAGAATTGGGGTTTCCAGTTGGACAAGCTCCCCCAGGTAGTACAGTAGAGGGACGGGAGAGGTGTCCCTCCCACCCCATTCCCACGCCACTCACCCCTAACGGTGTCACCTTATAGGACCATCTCTCACCCATCCCTTCATCCTACATGAAACCGGATTTCCACATCCTATACGGCTCCTTATTCAAGCTGCGTGTTCAGAACGTGTTGGGGGAAGGTGAGGAGGAGGACTGAGGCCGTGTTTTCACCCAGGCTAAGGGGAAGGAGGCTTCTTGGGATGGTGGGTTTCCTTAGTTGTTCAAAGCAGTTCCCTAGTTGTACGAGCCCTAGGAAGAAGGCTATGTGATGGCTTCGTATCTCCTAGTGTGATTGTGTCCCTCCTCCTAGACTTCTCTCCAGAAAATGGTAATGACGGATTCTGATACACAGGACGTAAATTAGTTCTCCAGTCCAGAAACGTGCTGTGCTCAAGGGAGCCCACCTCCTAGGGGTTCCCACGACACAGAACAGCACCCAAGCTCCTCACCCGGACCCCAGAGGAGTCACCCCTGCTTTGCAGCTTCAGCTCTGCCCTTGCCTTTTTTTTTTTTTAATTTTTTTTTTAACGTTTATTTATTTTTGAGACAGAGAGAGACAGAGCATGAACAGGGGAGGGGCAGAGAGAGAGGGAGACACAGAATCTGAAACAGGCTCCAGGCTCTGAGCTGTCAGCACAGAGCCCGACGCGGGACTCGAACTCATGGACCGTGAGATCATGACCTGGGCTAAAGTTGGACGCATAACCCACCGAGCCACCCAGGCGCCCCACCCTTGCCTTTTAACCAGTGTAACTTTTGCACTTTAGAACAGTGAAACCAGGCAGTTTCACACCTGGATGCCTGTGGTTATGCTAATCTCTCTGACACAAATGGCTCTCCCACCCCTCCCCCTCTGTCTGGCTAACTCCAAGACCCACTCTCTGCGATACCCCTCCCACCCAACACACACCTCAGTCTTGCTGTTCCTGGGAGCAGACCTATACCTCCACCCTGTGCTACCCTGCCTGGGGAGCACTCATATGGAAGTTTTGGTTCCCTTCCCCTGCCCCAACTTGACCAGAAATTCCTCAAGGACAGGGCTTATGGTATTACACTGTGTCTTTTCAGTGCCTGGCGCGTAGTAGAAACTCAACAGATATTTGCTGAACCAGACAGAATCCAGATGAATGAGAAGCGCTCTCAGACATGTGAATGCCGTGATAATTTAATAGCTTGTGAGGATTTGCCTGTTGGTATTTTTAGATGGCTTTTAAAACCTCTATAGAGATGTGACACCCATTCCCCCTACATTAAGTGTAAAGTAACAAACGTAATGAGTCAACTGAAGGTGATTATTTGCATCTCAAAAGGCGGGGGGAGCAGGTTTCCTTTAAACATTAAGCTTTTGCTGGAACTTTCAGAAACTTGGCCTTACAGATCATTAACTTCTGGGGGTGGGGAGCAGGAGTCCTAAAGTTACCCTTAAGAGTCTGAGCTCTGAGAGCCTCTGGAAGAAGGAAGCAAGGCAGAAGATCGTGGAGCCATACAGGACTGGATTCAGATTCTGACTATATTAGCTGTGGGTCCTCAGGCAAGTCGTGTAACCTGTCTGTACCCCAATTTCCTTATCCCTAAAGTGGAGATGTACTATACTGACGTTGTGATTGTTGTAAAGACCTAAAGGATCCTATATTGAGTACCTTAGCTCATAGAAATTCCCCAATAACCGTAACAGTACTGTTGTTAACCTTGACACCGCACGTGGAAGAGAGGTTTGCAAGGTTTATGGGACTGTACCCTGGATCGCAGGAATAAGGATGGCAGAAGGTATCCAGACAGGGAGGGCCAGACTGGGCGGCAGCGTAACTTTGCTCTTACAGCACTTCACAAGTTTTTGATTCTTTAAACTAAATCCTTCCGTGCTGAATGTGCACAAGCAGAAGGCTGGCGACAGCGCCGGGCAGTGTGGCTGAGGGGAGGGTCTCAGACTCTAGAGAGCCTACCACTCACCAGCTCTGTGATCCTGGCGAGATCACCTCACTCAGTTTCCTAAGCTGTAGAAAGGATGCTCTGTACACCCTCCATAGACGGCACATAACCGTATTATGAAGTGATCAGGATTAATCAACAGCACAAAGTGCCCTATTGGAGGAACTGATTGCTCTGGGAATAATGGAGACAGAGGCAATGCAAGAGCTTTGGTCCCAGGCTTTGGACACCTGACAGTGGAGAGCTGTTTGAGCTTGCGTGTGTTCTGTAACACAGAGGGTTTGCCCTAGATAATCCCTTGGGTTCCTAAAGTAGCCCAAGGCCAATCTAGCACAGTTCCCCAAACAGCTGCTCTCAGGCCTGGGGGCTTGTGCCCGGATGCCCCCACCTGCTGCAGGATAAGTCCTGCTCACTCCAGAGCCAGGCCTCCTCTGGAAACCATCCTTCCTGCGCCCCCTCCACCCCCCACCCCCCGCATTGTGCCCGTGCCTGTCATCTGGATGGTGACGGTAGTGAGCAAGGTACAAACAGGAAAGCAAACCATTTTGAGTGAGAAGCTTGTCATCTGAAGCGAAGAAGGATGAGCACTTTGCCTTTGTAGAGATTTCTGGAAATCTCCTGGGTCCTAACTCTTTTGCTGTTTCCCGTCCTTTGTGTAGAAATGTTTGGTAACAGGTGAGATTCTGTTACCTCCCTCTGGGTGGAAAGAGAAAGAAAGCCCCGTTGGTTTGGGTCACAGCTGCAGGTAAAGCCCTTGGCTGCTACTTGCTCCCGGGTGTGGAAGAAGTGACCCGGTCTCTTCAAGAGTCCCCAGGACTCTGAGAACCGATCCCTATCCCAGGGGCTGGCAACGCAGGGACCAGGCTCTCCCCCTTACCGGGCAGGATGAGGGAGCCCGCCTCCACTCCGGGTACCCGCGAGCGTCTGGAAAGGGCACCTCGGGGAGGGCGGACCGAGACCTCGGGAAAAGTTGTCTAAACAAAGGGCATTCCTTAGCTTCCCCCGGGACAGCCGAGCCTGCTCCCCAAGCCCCGGGTGTGGAGTTGCACGCTTCCCCGGGGAGCCGGGGAGGAACGCGGGGTCTTCCTGGCCCTCGCCCGCGTGGAGCCGCGTCCCCCGCTGCGCACGCCCCGAAGCCTGGCCCGGCCCCGCGCCAAGCGGTCGGTCCCCCGGCGCCCGGGCCCCGCTCGTCCTCCCGCCCTTGGGACGCCCCGCCGCCGCGGTCGCGAGAAGGAGGCGAGCGGAGGGCGGCGGAGGCCTGGGTGGGGGCCCGGTCCCGCTCCTCCAGCCCCTTCCGCCGCCCCGCCTTTCTGCCCTCCGCGCTCCCTCTCTCCGCTCCCGGCCCGGGGCGCGCCCGGCTCGGCCTCTCTCCGCGCGGGCAGAGCCGGGACCTGGCAGCCCATGCCGCTTCCTTCCAGCCCGGGCCGCGCCCGCTTGGCCCTCGGACCCCGCAGGCAGGCGGCGGCCCGCACCCCACACCGCACGGCGGGGCCGGAGGGCAGAGGGCCGGAGCAGGGCCGCGCCGCGGGATGGAGGGGGTGCCGGAGGCGGCGGCGGCCCAGCCGGCGGGCGGCGGCCCCCAGTGAGTACGCGGGAGCGAGGCGCCGGGCGGGCCGGGGCGGAGGGGTGGGGGAGGGTGGGGGGGGGGATGGTGCGAGCAGGGGCGCGGGGGAGGGCGCGGAGAGTCCTTCCCGCTTCAGCCTGTGGGGGCGAGAGCCGGCGCCTCCCCGGAAGGCTGCCCGCGCCCCGGGGAGCCCCCGTTGGAGGACACGGGTTCTCCGGGGGCGCGGTGCCAGAGGCTCCCCGTCAGAAGTGCTTTTCCCCTGGCTGGGATTGCCTCGAACCCCCTGTTTTCTGAACTGAACTTTACAAGAGAGGATTCGGCGGCCGGGCTGCAGGAGAAAGTTGGTAACTTCTAGATCAACCGGTGGAGGAAATGATCTCGCCCGCCTGACGATACCCCTTGCGCTTCCCCGGCGTAAGGCTGATGTGACATTTGCACAGTGTCCTTTGCTTTATGAAGTGTGTACATTCCTGCAACATGTTTAAGTCGATTGGTCGTAAACGACTATTTCGGGGAATTCTGTGATGAACTTTTTTTGAAGTGAAAAATTAACTCCTAATTTGTAACTTAAGTAAATATGGATTTTTCTACACAAGCCGTTTACTTCAAGTGAGACATATATAAACGTATGGTGTTTCAGAGCATTTTCCCAGAGAGCGGGTGGATATTAACACGTCGTGGCACGTATGTGTGCACTGAACCACTTGGTGAATAAAATCCTGTGCTCATTTTCATTCCCTGTGAAGACTATGACATCAACCATGCCACCAAGGAGTGTTGTGATTCTGGCAAGTCACTTAACCCCTCCAGTCTGGATATTCTCCTGTACAGAATGAGGGGAGTGGGGGGTAAGTGATCACTTGATCACTGAGTGCTTTGAAAAAGCCCTGGCCTTGGAAGGAGAAGCTTTGCGTTGCAAACCCGGCCTCCGCCTGCGTGACCGAATCTCTGTGTGCCTCAGTTTCCCTGTCTGTGAAAATGAGGAAGATAATCCCATCCTGGCAGAGTGTGTGAGGATTATTTGAGAGTGTCTGAAAGCCCTCGCAGGCCTGCCTGGTACACAGCACATGTGGACAGGAGTCGGCGACTAATCGTGGCCACCCTCTGAGCTCAGCCCCATGCTGCAGTCCTGTGGCTTGTACACAGGTGGGCACCTTGAACCAGAGAGTCAGATCCTGTGGGGTATCTTCCTGAAGCCCCTCATCTGCACTGGCTTCCCTTAAAAAGGGAAGAGCGTGTCCGCTATTAGCAGAGGTTGACATCCTCTGAGGTCACTTGTCAGCAAAGCAAGAGGCCAGGGATTGGGAAATCTGGCCCCTGTTTTCACTCCGGTCCACAGTTGGCTGTTGTTTGAAGCTTCATTGTGCTCCATCTGTAAAATGGGGGTAGAAAAACTAGAACGCTCCTCAGACTTGGAAGAAAAAACTCAATAGTAACTTGTTTGTCCCATCCAATGATTTATACTTTTCAAAGCTCTGTCCCCACGTTTTTCTCATCTGGACAGAGCTCAAAACCAAGGCACTCTGGGGACCCAGGAGGGTGTTGGAGCTACTAGCCATATGCTGGGTCTCAGGAGCTTTGTCTGTTTTCTTTTCCAGAGGGACCAAAACAGGGAGCGGAACAGCCAGCTCCATGGAGATGACCTCAGGTGTGGAGAGAAGTGGCCCTGAGCCACGGCTGGATAATGGACACCTCCCAGGACCCTGGTCCTGCTCTCTGGAAGACAGAACACCCAACCTGATGGTCCCCCAGCACCCCGGTGCACTGGGGATACACCGCCAAGGTCCCTCTGTGCTGGAGTCCAAGGTGAGGGCCTTGAAGGAAAAGATGACAGCAGGCAAACAGGGGGTGAGCCCCTGCCTCACTTCTCAGGAGAGGCCATCTAAGAAATCCAAATGCAGGCGAGTCAGGGTGGGTGGAGCTGGGACTCTGTCAGAGGGGTCTTCCTTGCCGGATGCTGAGGTGGTCCTCCCTGCTCAGAACCTGACTGATGCGCAGCTGGACAGTGTTGTCAACAAGAGTGAACCTGCCAGGAAGGAGGTTCCCAGACCACCCAGGCCGCCTTCTCCTGGGCTTGAGTGCTGGAACGGGAAGAGCCCATGGCCTCCAGAAGCAGTGTGGGCATTGCCGGACAATGAGAGGAGCCTGCTGCCAGGGCCTGGCTCTTTGCCAGAGAGCCCTATCCACAGAGTCACTCCGGGCCGGCCTGGGGGCCCTGGTCCTTGTAACAAAATCACCCATGTGCCCCACCTGAGAAAAGGAAGGTCACATGCCCTTCAGGATGGTCTAGTTACAGGTGGAGACCTGGACAGCTTGTCTCTGACCTCCGAGGAAGACTTTGTCCCCAGGCCAGCCCTGCTCGGGGGGCTCTGGCAAGCTGGAGACCTGGGGGCTCTGGGCACTGGGGGCAGTGCCTTGTCCCTGTCTGACCGGGTGGAGAGGAACCGCCTTCTGCTGCAGGAGATGCTCAGTGTTGGGGGGCAAGGCCCCGCCAAGGTGGAAATCTCAGCCTGGACTCCATCCCGGGACAGAGGTATACCAGGTGAGGCTCACTCTGTAGGTCTGGGTGGTGGGGGCAGAAGGAGGGAGTCCAGGAGGGGACAAGGGGGAAGAGGGCACCTGCGGAGGGGTGGGGCGGGAAGGGGAGAAGAGCACAGCTGCCTGTCACCTAATTCATCAAGAAGTCCTTTTATTCTGGCTCTGACATAGATTCTCGACCTGTCTGCTGAAGACCCCATGACCTCCAGACCAACTGGAGGCCACCCTCTGCTTGGTGTGCAGGCTACCGTGATTTCTTCCCTTTCGTTCTCTCTTGTGGTCCTTCTGGAGTGGGATTTTGCACCTCCCTCCGCTGACTTGCCCTCAGCTCCCAGGGGACCTCTTTGCCTCCTGGGGGAAACCCTACCCACAAACAGGTCAGGTGTTCTATTAGGTGGGCCGTACTCGGGCAGTGGGATGTGAAGTGTTCAGGTCCGAGAGCTCCTTCTTTCACGTCCTTCCTCCCACCCCAAAGTCCATTCCTCACCCCACGCCTGACAGGATCCACACGGTCCCCTGGGCCCATGGCAGTGCCCGCCAGCTGTCACCGTGACAGGCCGTGCCTCCACTTCTTAGGCTGAGACACAGAGTAGAGTTGAATTTATCTGGGGAGCAAACTGCTTGTGAAGAAGACTGTCTTCTCCATGTTCATTGAGTGGCCCCTGAGAGCCCAGTTTCTGGCTCTGCCCTGATCTCTGCTTCTGTTCTACCTCCTAGAACGACCACCCGGGGACGTGGACTGGGACTCGGGCATCTCCCTGCAGGACTCAGACCAGAACAGGTAAGAGCCCAGGGTGCGCACCTCCTCTCCTGGCCTCCTTGCTGTGGTCCCCTCGCTTACCCAGCACCGGGAGAGTGGGAGACCTCGAGAAAGCAAGAGGCAGGCAGATCCCACACCAGCAGACCAGTGCACAGTGGGCCGCTGGGGATCCTCCTATGTGAGACCCCATAGAATGTGCCAGTCACCCCCAGCGCCCACTGGTGCCTGGCTGCCGCTTGAGCAAAACTGCTGGGCGCAGGGCACAGTGCCATGAGTATACCAGCAACCTGCTCTGCCTCCCTGGGTCATATCCCCTGTTCTGGGCTCTGTCTCTTTATCTTTAAAGTGGCCCAAATAGTATCTGTCTGGTTGACTTCCCAGGACTGTCGTGAGGCTAAAATGAGAGAAGAGTTTTGAAAATCCTTAGGGAGGGTACACAAATGCAGAGCTTTCACCCCACGGTCCCTTTCCCATCCGGGGTGGGTGCCGGCTCCTGTAAAGGATTTCACCTCCTCCAGTCTCTCCTGTGACATCCCACAGACTTTGCTCCAGCCCCTCCACCAGTGTCTCGGGGACCTGGCACACCAGGGTGGTTGGAGCAGTGGGGCCACTTTCTGACATGGGTAGTGTCCTGACCCTGCAGGACGTGCGCTCAGTTGGGGTGAGCGGCTCTCTCCGGCACCCACTCAGAGGTTGGCCTCGGCCTCAGTCTTTGCCGAGCTCTTGGCTCCAGAACGCCAGGTGCCGGAGAGGCTCCATTTCTCCGGCTGTGCAGTGTCGTCACTTGTTGAGGGTCTCATGGTTTCTGTGGAGGTCAGAGGTCGGAATTGTTACTTCTTCATCACCAGGCCATTCCATACATAAATTCCACTTCATCTGACCTGCCCTCCAGAAAATGTGGAGGGGTCCCCCTTGGCCCTGCCTTTACAAATTGAGGACTCCCCAGATTCAGGCGACCCAGCTCCTGCTTGGCTACTGGCCTTTGCAGTGGCCTTGGCCAAGGGCCTGGTGGACAGGGGGCTGTCTGGCTCCTTCGTCCCTCACTATCTATGACTTGGAATCATAGTTGACTCCGCTCTGCTAGGGTTCTCTTCTTCCGCCTCCACGGCCACTGTCTTCTGCCTCTCCTCAGGTCTCCCCGTAACCCGGCCACAGCATGGAGGGTTGTGACTGCAGAAAGGACTGTGGTCCTCAGCGACACCCTGTCCTCCTCCCTCTCCCTCCTACTTCCTCGGAGAGCCCGCAGAGAAGGCAGCTGAGGCAGGCAAAGGTGGTGCGTCCTCTTCCTGTGGCTGCTTCTGCCCCCCACCCCTCACACCCTTTCTTCCCGGGCTGGGAGAGAGGCCCAGCTGCAAGGTGCTGCCACTGGGGGCTTTGTCCGGACCTCTCTCTTGAAGGGAGAAGCCAAAGCTCCCAACTTGCATGTTGGATAATAAGTGACGAAAATACCTGTTTTAAAGGAGGAGAACCTCAACCATAGCAAAGGAAGGTATTCTCCCCCCAGCACCGTGAGGAGATGTCATTTGTGTATAATCCTCAGGATGGCGATTTCTAGACTGTGGTTTAAACTGCCAGGACACCTGCAGCATTTTAGGGTTCAGGTCGAGTGTATGTGTGCAGGTGCAGGATACATGGATGTGTGCATATATGTGTACTGTGTGATATGTAGGTATCTGCTGGGCAGGTATGGGTGTGTGGAGAGAAGTTGTGTGAGTGAGCTTTCAGACTGTGCCCAGCATATATCTGGGCGTAGAGTTGGCATGGGGAAAACTCCATCCTCTGGTTTGTTTGGAAGGTCAGAGTGCCCCACTGACCTCTATTGGCAATCTACAGTCAGGCCCCTGCTGAGTAGACCCCCAAGCTGAAGGGCCAGGGAACATGTCTAGTTCAAGGATGAGAGAAAGGTCGGCCATGTGTTGAGGCCCCCTCGGACAGGGCTCCTCATTTGGTTCTATTACTGAGTCTCCTGGCAGATATGAAGGTGGTCCCTAAGACACGGCAGGCTCCATCTGTCCCCTGACGGGGGTGGATTTACTGATGCCATTTCTGTATAGCTAACCTCCCCAAGAGACTTCCGAAGTAAGGCATGCTACTCTCCACTCTGCAGTCCAGGAGCACCACATGGGACCAGTGTCCTGGGGATTTCGCGTCTGTACTGAGAGGCTTAGGACCCTGGGCAGTGGGGTGTTCTGAAGCTATGGCTGGGCATCAAGATGGCCATCCTTGGGGCGCCTGGGTGGCGCAGTCGGTTAAGCGTCCGACTTCAGCCAGGTCACGATCTCGTGGTCCGTGAGTTCGAGCCCCGTGTCAGGCTCTGGGCTGATGGCTCAGAGCCTGGAGCCTGTTTCCGATTCTGTGTCTCCCTCTCTCTCTGCCCCTCCCCTGTTCATGCTCTGTCTCTCTCTGTCCCAAAAATAAATAAACGTTGAAAAAAAAAATTAAAAAAAAAAAGATGGCCATCCTTAAGGGGTCAGGACGTGCTCGGGCAGTGAGTCCTCTCCTCTGAGGGTTGGAGGCATAAATGGTCCTGCTTCACACTCAGGTTAGCATCAGTGCCGTTCAGTATTGCATCAAGTAACCATTTGATGGAATTAACCCAAAGTGTATTTAATTATAAAATACACATTAATCCAATGTGTATTTGATTATAATTGTCTACAATTGTTACTGCTTTGCAAGGTGATAAGACCAGAAGCTCACGAAATGCTGGTTACTGCAGAGCCTAAGACAGTCGTCACTGTCTGATGGTCAGGGGTGGGGATGTGTGGCCAGCCTGTTGAGGGGGGTGGTCACGGGGAGAGTCGGCCTTGGAGGTGAGGTACCTGTGATGCCGTGGGAACATCAGAAGTGCGCTGGGACCCTGCATGCTGAGGGCCAAATGCTGACCTCCATCCCCTGACCCCAGTGTTGCCCCCAGTGTTGCCTCTTGAGGGGCAAGAGAAGGTCCTGTCCTAGAGAGCTGGAACATCCCAGTGGCCAGTCCTTCCCTCCAGAGGACCATGCGAGGGAGGAGGACAACGTGTTGTTGAGGACCACAGCTCTTGTTGTGTGCCAGGGCCTGGGCTAAGTGCTCACCACATTCTCACTTTATCCTCATAACTAGCTGTATGGATTGTTCCTGCTTCGCTCACAAAGAGGCCCCTCTGGGGAGAGATTAAATGACTTGCCCAGGGTCATACAGCTATGAAGTATGGGAATGCAGGGCTGCTTGGTGCCGAAACCTGCGCTCTAACCCTCTTCCCACACTGCCACAGCTGTCCTGTCTGCGCCCCACAGGCCACTCCTTGAGTGGGGGTCTTCTGCCTCCCCCAGCGCTGGCCAGGTGTTCTCAGGGATAGGCAAAGAAGGGGAGGTGATGGGCTCCACAGGCCAATCTTGTTTCTTCCAAGCCACTGTTGAGATGATTTGGGAAGTGGGAATTTGGGGAGAGGAGGGGGGCGGTAAGCACTTCAGAGAGGGCAAACGGGGGCCAGTGCTGTCAGCCACCTGTTCACGGGCCAACTGGGAACTGGGCTTGTCAGAGACAGGAGTGGGGAGGACAGTGAAGCGTGTGCTCTGCCCAGGCCTGGCCCTGCCCTCTTCCATTCTTCGCAGCCCGCGAGCATCCCATCCCCACAACGTAAAATAGCCACGACCAGCTCAGCCTTTTCCCTATCTTGAGGCTCGGAGAGAGCAGATCAGGATTACAGATTGCCTCAGGATCTCAAGTGAAGCATGGGATCCCAGCGTGTGCAAAACCTGTGTGAAGCCAGAGGTGCCAGGGTGCCAGGGCGCCCTCTTGAGGCTGCTCCGGCTCAAATCAGGACCTTCTGTGTGCGCGATCAGTGCCCCAGGTCCTCAAGGGTGTCTGCAGGGCTTTAATTACCACTCTGCTGGGAGGGGGAAATGGAGAGGAGAGAGTCCCTGGGGCTGTGTTTTATTTGTGCTCTGATGATGAAGGAAACTCAGAGGATTCCCTAGGCTGTTGATTCCAACTCCCCCCCCTCCCCAACCCCATCCCTGTGGTAGAATCGTGCCCACTTCAGAAGCTGAGGCTCAGGGGAAGCCCAGTCTCCAGTTCCCACGCCTCTTCATGAAAAGAGAGGGCAGAGTGCCAGCCTGCAGCAGCTCACACTCTGGTGGGTCCCAGTGTTCAGGCCCCTGTTGGGATTGCTAGAGGTCAAAACTCCCCGCCCAAAGCAGTTTGTGAGACTCCAGTTTAAAGTGAGGCAGGCAGGGAGCCCCCGAGAATTTCAGAGGCCGTGCCTGTGGCTCTAGTGGTCAGACCCACAGCTGCGAGAATATTGCCAGCTTTTTAGAAGTTAATGTATTCACTAACACTTTTGGAGAGTCTCCTGTGAACCGACCCCTGTGTATAATTTCAGAGGGAATTGCCCGTTGTTGTGCTCACTGCCTTCTCTGCCTGCCTCAGCGTTGGCCGTAGATGTTGCTGGTGGGTCTCCTCCTGGAGCTCCTTGGGGGCAAAAACCGTGCCGGTCTTATCTCCGGGACCCGGTACCCTTATCTCCGGGACCCGGTACCGGCCAAGTAGCTGCACAGAACAGGTTTCTTGGCAGAAGCACATATGCATGAGTGTAGGTGGGCTTGATAGGATCTGGATGGAAACAGGAGAGGACACTCCCAGTGGGTAGGACCTACAGGAATGCTTGGGAGAAGGGTGAGGTGGAATGCGTGGGTACTATCGGGATACAGGGTGGGGAAGCTGGCTCTCCATAAGTGGAGAGCTTTGGAATTTAGATTTTAAGTAGGGCAGTAAAAAACGAGAGACATTAACCATCTTCCTCCTGCCACACCCACTCCCTCTGTGGTTAAGACCACAGCGTCTTCTGACAGTGCAGGACCGTTGCTGTCCCCTGTGGCCTAGTGCCCATGCTACAGAGCTGGTGAGAGAGTTGGAGATCACTCTGGCTTACCAGTCCAGTTCTGGATCTTCTGGGCCCCTAGGATTAGGAGGTACGTGAAGAGTCCTGGGGGTGAGCATGCGAGAAGAGCCACTCTTGCACATCCCCAGGATGCTCAGGGCTATAGGTGTACCTGAGGACACCGCAGAACAAGGGGTTAATGAAAGCTGGCAGAGCCAACCTGTCCTGCATATCCCCAGCCACCCGCCATCCTGCCTACCCAGATATACAGACATGGGGGCACCTGGGTGGCTCAGTTGGTTAAGTGCCTGACTTTGGCTCAAGTCATGATCTCGTGGTTTGTGGGTTCGAGCCCTATGTTGGGCTCTGTGCTGACAGCTCAGAGCTTGAAGCCTGCTTTGGATTCTGTGTCTCCCTCTGCTCCTCCCCCATTCATACTTTGTCTGTCTGTCTCTTTCAATATTAAATAAGGATTAAAAAAATTAAAAAATAAAAGATATACAGACACGAAGGAAAACTGGAGGAAAGCCCCCTTAGCAATCTCAAGCCTACCAAGAATAAAACTAAAAAGAAAAATTAAACCACCCACCAGTGTTTTCAAATGCTTACTGTGCTCCTGCTCACCTAGTGCTCTTAAGTCCTGGGTGGAGAAGGAAGGACACTAACACTGAAACCCTAATGCACAGCGGGTGCCACCTGGAGCTTTCTGCCACGCCATTACCTCACTCACATACACGCCACACATTCTCATTATGGTCCCAATCTTTGTGAAAACAGAGGCTGTAGAAAATTACTTTACCCTAGACCATCTGTGGGGGGTGGTCTGAAATTCAACAAGAGGAAACCCTCCTTCCTGGCCTCCAGAGTTGAGCCGGCCACTCTTCCCACTATGTGGGGGTGTTTCGGACACCTGCCTCCACGCAGTGAGGCCAGGCGGTGCTGACCAGAAGGGCAGCCCCATAGGGAGTTTGTTAGCCTTCTTCAAGAAGCCTTCAAGAAGAGTGGCAAAGCCAGCCACTCTACTATCCCCGGATAAGAAGTTGGCATCTTAAGAAAGCTCTGGGAGCCTCCACCCAGATCCTTTCAAAGGTGTTAAGCGAGGCAGGAGTATCCTACAGCAGCCATTCTGAAGGAGCCCGCTCCTCTTCCCTGTTGAGAAGAGAATAAGCACCTGTTTATTATCTGTCAGCAGCTTCCCTCTGCTACCAGTCTCCTCTGGCTCCCATTCTATGGAAGGTGCCTCTTCTGTGAAGCCCTGTCAGAGGCTGTCTGGAGCAAAACCACCAAGGCTTCTCTAGCCTCAAGATGGCTTCCCTTCCAAACATACCTTCCCCTTGCAGACCATGACAAGGTGAGCTCTTCGGCAGGGATTCCAGTTCATGTTTAGGGATTCCATCCTTTGTGCATAAGGGGGCGAGAGTAACTTAAAATAATACTACTAATAATCACAGCAGTGGTAATAGTGATTGCTGGCCTTGGTTGACTCTTACCCAGTGCCCGACTCTGTGATTAGCTCTTTTAAGGAGCTCAAGCTCACTTATCAGCTGAGCCCTTAGTTAGCAGATGAGGAAACTGAGGCTTAACCCCAAAGTAACCTGCCAGGGTGACATGGCTCGTGAGGGGACAGCCCAGAATGAGAACCTGGTTAGGCTGCCCCAGAACCATGCTTTAACCAGCACTGTGGCTGCAGCCTGTCAGTGTCCTTCAGCCATGGGAAGAAGGTGGCTGTGATCGTGCACCCAGGGTACCATCCTGCCCTCATGGCACATGCAGCCAGGAATCAGTTTCAGGCGCATCTTTTCTCTTCCCCTCCCTTGGGAAACTACACGGTATAACAGCAGGAGAGCTCGATCCTTGGTCATCTAGAGGCTTTATGATATACAGAGGTGGAAAAAATGGTGGGGGAAAAGACTTATATGTGTTCTGTACGCTATACATTTCCCCTCTACCCCACTGCATCCTGGAATCTGGGAAATATCAGATCTCTTTAGAGTCCAAATTATTTCCCTAATTCATGTTCTTGAGATGAAAGCGTTAGACCCGGACTTGCTGGAGCTTATTATTTTAATCCAGGATTATGATGGCTGCAGAAAGAGGCCAGTCTGTCCTGTTGACCACCCCTTCCTCCTTGGCTAGGAGAGGAATGGCGTCTGTCCTGACTTGAGACCTCGACCTGTCTGGCCCTGAGGGGAGCTGAGGTTGGAGCTAAGCCTGTATCTCTCCACCAGGAAACTGGCTTAGATGAACAAGCCAGATGGGGGGGGGGGGGGTGCGGTGCATGCTGCCCGAGTCCTTGAAATCAGCTTGGGACACTGGTGGTTGGAGGGGCAGAGGGAAGGGCCAGAATCCTTATGTGGAACAACGGTCGTCTCCCCAAATTAGTTTCTGGTAGGTGTTGCTGCTCCTTGGTGGCCAAACATCTGTGGTGTGGATCCCCCCGGGGAGAGGACCTCAAAATCCCTCCCCCAGCCTTGTGGTGCACCGGACTACCTGGGCAGACCCAGACTCACAGGTAGCAGGTGTGAGTCTACTCCCATATCCAACTCCCGCTCTTTACAGATGGGGAGACTAAAGCCCAGGAGAGAAAAGCACTCAGCCACTTTATCCCCATGCCCTGCCTGCTGAACGAATGAGTCTCAGACATGCAGGTTTTCCAGAGGGTAGCAAAAGCTGTTATTCTGAGATGGAGTTGCTTTAATCTAGCCCTGCACTGTCTGCCCCAGCCCTTCCAGGAAATTTTCACAGTTGTGGGAGCTGAGATTGTGGGGTATAGTCCATGATGGGAAGGGGTTGGCTCGAGGGCTGTGTGCCCTTGGCAGAGGCCAGGGCCAGATTAGACTGGAAAGCCTCCCTCAGGTGGAAGAGTCTGAACCTGTGTGCCTGGCAGGGCTGGCGCCCCTTGGGCGGACCAGCAGGATGCAGTGATGGATGGGGGCGGGGGGGGCGGGGGAGGTGGGCAGTCTGGCTGGGAAAGGCTCCGCATCCCACAACACCGCGGCTGCCTGCCCCCGCCTCCTGGGAGAAGACTGCTCTCCCCTCCACAGGGCTGGTCAGGGCCAGGAGTTCCTACCCTGCTGACCTTGACTGCCATCTGTGAAGGTGGCTGCCACTCCCCTCCCTGCTCAGCTTGTTACTGCATGGATGCCTTCAGGAGCCTTGCTTTTCTAATCAGTGGAGAAAGTAGCTTTGTCTGCCAGGAACCAAAGCAGGGCAGCTGATGGAAAAAAAAAAAAAAAGAAAGAAAGAAAGAATTAACAGCTCCAAGTAGAGGGAGTAAAAAAGAAACAGCAAAGCTGGAAAATGGCTTAAAAACCTGGGGGCAAGGCCAATCCTGGCAGCATCTGGCCAGCTGCCTGGGGGCCCTCCTGCCTGCCCACCAGGTCTTGTGACAAATGCCCTCAGACAGCCGGGGAAGCACAGCTGTCACCGGAAGGCTCCAAGTGTGCGGGCAGACAGCCAGAGGCCCGCGGCTGCAGGGGCGTCTCTCGGGCTGGTAACCTCATTATCTCTGCTGTTGGAGCAGGAGCCCCAGGGAGCACAGCTGCTCGCAGCCGTGTGTCGGAGGAGCTGCCTGCTTGGGAAGCTGTGCACAGCAAGGCCTCTCCTGCCAAAGGAGGCTCCACAGGGCTGCAGGCCTGGAGATTCGCTTTCACGTCACTCCAGTAAACCCTCCTGGTTCCAGAACTGTGCCTGGGCCCTGCCAGGGTTCATGGGCACAGATGGTGCCTTTATTCTGGCAGCTCTTTCCCCCCCTTGGGCCCCAAAGAAAGGTTAGGTGCAAATAATGATCAAGAAAGAAAAGAAGGGAAGGCAAAGGGAAAGAAAAGAGAAACAGAAAGAGAAAGAAAGGACCTTAGACTGCCCAGAGCTTGTCCGAGGATATCCCAAGGACGCCTCGGAATTATGCCATTTTCCACTCACATCTGTCCTCCATTATCCAGGAAACTACTTGGTACCTTCCCCCTGTCAGGCCCCTTTCTCCGGGTGACATACGGGGTGGGTAAGACAAGGGATTTGGGGCGCTACAGTCTGAAATCTAGGTATGCCTGGCTAGGCCTCTACCTGCCTTTTGTGGACCCTCCCTGGTAAGGACAGCCCCTGCATATATGACAGTGAGGACAGGGGAGGCCAAAGTCACATGAAAGAGCATGTCTGACTCCAGCTGCAAACATTCTCAAGCCTGCCCTGGGATCCAAGGAGGAGAGGAAGGAGGAGACAGAGGGTGTGGGAAGGATACTGGAAGCAGTGGGGCTGGCTATCGTCTGCTTTGCTCTCAATTGATGTTCGACCTTGAGCAACATGCCAAATGTTCCTCTCTGCTGCGGAACACCCTCATCTGTCAAGTGCAGAGCGCACCTGCCCTGGGCCAGCCTGGCTGGGGAGAGGGAGCTCTGTGAAGAGAAATGGCTTGTCAGCGGGAGGTTGTGGGGCTGCTGTTATTGCTGTAACCTGGCACTGGCTGTATGTCACTGTCTGCGAGACAGCTTTGAAAAAGGGCCACCGTCATTTTCCGCAGCTCTGGACTGGCTGGGGAGGCCGCACATCTGGTAGGTGGGGAGGGCTGGGAGAGGACCCTTATTATTATGAAAATCGAGCCATTTGCTGACTTGGTGTGGGTCCAGCTTAATTTCTCTCAGCCCTGAGCCGATGCCTAACGGGTTTGGATTGGGACTGAGGCAAGCAAGCACCAGGATTTATAGAAATGTCATTCCCCCAAAAGGAGCAGAATGTGACAGGCTGAGGCCTGACTTCTTGAGTCTGCGGTGGGGGCTTGCATGGGTACGTGTGGGTGCAGAGAGAAGCAGAAGGAGAGAAGGAGGTGATGTGTGTAAAGACCATCTGGCTGGGCACAGGCCCAGTCCAACACGCCGGGCCCTTCCCCCGTCCTCCCAGATAACTCCGGCTGCCTGCGCAGGGAAAGAACAATAGAATAATCTGGAGATTCCCCTACCCTTCTTAGATCCTCCTGGGATTTCTGTCTCCACTTCCTGAGCAGATAATCTGTCCAAGGTGGGTTAGCTCCCCGGCCCTGTCCAGAGACACTCAGGGCCATTGCCCAGACCCCAGGCCGGTGCCCTCTGTGTGGGAACTGGACAAGGAAGGCTGCACATGCAGGGCTTTTTCTGGCACCGCCATGCTCAGTGCTGTTAAAGCTCTTCTAATCCGTGTTATTTTCTTCTAATCCCTCCCCCGCCTGCTCTGGCCTGTGTGCCACCCTGTAGGACCTTTGGTCCCAAGCCGGAGTCCGTGCTGAGCCCCAGGCATGAGGAAGCCAAGCATCTGCTGCAGCGTGCCCGCATGAAGGCCAGGACCCGGCCCCTCCGTGCCAGCCATGATATCGTGCCCGCCGTTGCCCAGGGCAGCCGGTGAGTGGGGCCCTGGCCTAGGAGGGCTGTGGCAGGGAGAAGAGGTAGGATCCAGCCAACGTACTGCTGCTCACTGCTCCCTCTGTGTGTGTGTTTCCCATGTTAGGCGCTTGAGTTAATTCATTTAGTCGGTCAACACACCTTGACTGAGGGCCTACAGTGTCAAACATGGAGGATTCGAAGGTGAATGACACATAATCTGAGCTCCCTGGGGGACAGATGTCACAGTCTCCAGGGAGAGAGACTGGCAAACAGGTCAATACAGTTGTGGTGTAGGAGAGGATAGACATGAATGCGGGGCAGGAAACCCGTACCTCCACCTGGGAAGGACAGCAGAGGCTCTAGAGGACGTGGCTTCTAAGTTGGAGCTTGGAGGAGATGTATACCTTCCCTGGGCGGATGATGGAGGCCGGGGTGAGCATCCCAGGGCAGACACCATGAGCAGAAACACCGTGCTCACGGGACGGGAGGGAGTGGCTTGAAGGCCAGAAAGCTCAGTGCAGGCTGGTCATGGAGGCCTCCAGGCTTGCTGAAAGATTTGGATGTCTTCAGTAACAGCTAGAAGCCACTACAGGATTTTAAGCAGGTAGATAGCATCATCACATTTGCATCTCAGTATAGCTGTCCTGGCTGCAGGGATGTGTTGGATCTGGGGGCCTGGGCGGTAAGGAGGCTTCATGGTGGTCCTGGTGAGATGTGATAGGGAGGGCGGGGTGTGGAGATAAGGAATTGCCAAGAGCCAGAAGGATGCAGGTTTACTGAGGCAGCAGCAAAGTGGTTAAGATTCTGGAACCAGACCCCTGGGTTTGAATTTGGGCTCTGCCACTTGCTGGCTGTGTGCCTTTGGGGAAGTCTCTGTGCCTCAGTTTTGTCATCTGCAAAATGGGAATTGTAATGGTGCCAGTCTTACAGGGTTGTTGTGAGGATTATATTGAGTCAGTACGTGTAAGGTGTTCAGAACTGTGTCTGGGGCATAGCGAGTACTATGTGAGTGTTACCTCTTACCAGTAATCATTTAGTTAACCGGGTGTAGGAAATGTGAGAAGGGAAGGCATCCAAGGGGAAGCCCAGGGTTCTGACTGGGTGTCTGGAGGTTTGGTGGGGCCTTAGCCAAGGAATGAAGTTCAGGGTCACGCTTTAGAGGAGGTTGCCCTCCAAATGGAGGAAATGTTCATCAGGCATTTGGATACAAGATCTGCAGAGGAGGAAAAGAGGTCAGAATGGCAGAGTTGGGCATTACCCTGCTTTCCTGATGCTAGAGCCATGGGTGAGGGCAAGTTCACTGGGGGTGAAGAGGCAGGCAGAGAACAAGTTGAAGGACATTCAGACCAGCCCTTCACATATGTGGCTGTTCCTGGAGTGACATCCCATCCCCATCCCCGCCTGCCATTCCATGTGCCATGCCCCTCCTGGAACCCCCTGCACGTGGAATGCACACCCCAAGGCCGGTACACCTGGTGGACCTGACACGAGGCTGCCAGCCCATGCCAAATTGTGCCTGCCCCAAGCAGGGCACCTGTGCTTTTTCACGATGATGGGCATGCTGGGTGTGCTGGTTTCCATCACTGTGTGATACTGGAGGGACAGAGGATTCTCAGTGGAACTGGGCCATATGCTCTTTGATGGGAGACACTGAGCCTGTGCATTGAAGGCCGTGGACTGTCATGGCACCATTGAGATGACTCCAGCATAAGCAGAGGGCTGAGGCCTGCCTCTGAGTTCAGTGTCATTATGACCCCCCTATGAGAGGGGCTCAGGCGATCCTAAATCTGGGCAAGCTGTGCCAAAAAGACTACCCTTTTCTTTCCACATTTTTGCCTTGTCTCACTCTGGTTGGAGGAGACTAGTTAGGAATGGGCATGGCTTCTCTGAAGCATCCTAACTATTCTTCTCTTCATATATATGGAGCTCAGAGCCTTACACTTTCACAGAGCCCTCTGTTCCACCTTCTGTAGGTTACTTAGGTTGGGCTGGGTAGTCTCAAAATTGGCAGGACTATTTGCAAAACAGACGTGACTGTGTAAATGTGCTCTTGGACACTTCCTCTTCCCCAGATTAGGCGAGCAGCTCATCACAACCCCAGTCGCCAACCTTAAAGTATGTTCCTTTTTGTCAGGCTGTCCCCTGGCCATAGAAATGCTATAGAAATGCAAGGTGACCCACTTTAGCAGCTGCCGTGTCCAGAAAAGAATTACTTTGACTTGGCAGCCCTGGTGAATCCTCAGAGGGTGCAGCTGAAAAATCAACGCCAGATGGCTTGCTGCAGATGCTTCTAAAGGTTATGCTTGTCAAATCACCCTGGAGAGCCATGCTGAGTTAACATGGTGATGCCACACAGGCCCCAGGCCCGAGTCAGATGCAGGAGCACCCCCGCACCCTCCCCGCCCCTCAGCCCAGGGGCATCACTCCTTCCAAAGAGCAGCTTGGTAAAAGACGGATGGAAGAGTGGGGGCGGGCAGAGCAGTCTCCAGAAGGCCTTCTTTATCCTCGGCCAGGCTGGAGGTGGCCGGGGCAAGCATGGACAGACAGGCTTTTCCAGGAGGTGAAGACGTATCAGTAGCTTCATTTTCTGGAAGCAAATCAGCGTAGGAATTGAGCAGCTCCCGGAAACACAGTCTCTTGCTATTTTGGGGACAGGCACACCTAGATTGGAATTCCTAACACCAGGAGGGCACAACACGTCAGCAAGATGCAGGACCTGGGAAGGTGACCCACGAGAGCTGTCATCCTGTGTCAGCAGCAGCCGTGTTAAGACAGTAGAGCTTGTGTAGGTTGCATTGATTGTGTGGGTGGCACAGCGTTGCTGTAGGAAGTGGGCCTCCAGAAAGGGGCCTTCCCACAGAGGCCATATCCACTCCAGGTACTGGGCCAGACGGTCCTCTCCGAGAGGGGTGATGGTTGAGGCAGCTTGAGGAGCTTCGCAGGTATGGTTTGCTACAGAAGGGTCTTTGCTGTGCAGTTGTCTCCAGAGCCCTCAGCGTACCTGTGTGGCGTGTTCCCAGCACTGCTGGCAGAGGCCTCTGGTTTCAGCAGTGGAGTTGAAAGTACCTTCTGTGATCAGACTCCCCTTCATTTCTCCTTTTAGAACAAAAAATGTTATTTCTACCTTTGGCATGAATTCCAGCATGACTCAATTCACCATCTTGTATGGAAAAGTTAAGGTCACTGATGCGGCTGATGGCACCTGGACTCCCTTATTAGGTTAGAAATGTACTGCCTTTGGGGCGCCTGGGTGGCGCAGTCAGTTAAGCGTCCGACTTCAGCCAGGTCACGATCTCGCAGTCCGTGAGTTTGAGCCCCGCGTCGGGCTCTGGGCTGATGGCTCAGAGCCTGGAGCCTGTTTCCGATTCTGTGTCTCCCTCTCTCTCTGCCCCTCCCCCGTTCATGCTCTGTCTCTCTCTGTCCCCCCCAAAAAATAAATAAATGTTGAAAAAAAAATTAAAAAAAAAAAAGAAATGTACTGCCTTTAAAGCTGGGCTTTCTTCTTCCTCCCCCAAAGTGTAGCCCACACCCTGTCAGCATAGCAGGGCAGTGCCATCTGGGGCCTACAGAGGGGTTGCCGTGTGCCGGCCAGTGTACCGAGTCTCCTGGGGAGCCTCTCCCTGCATTGGGTGGGCCTGGCCACCAGGGTATCCTGCCTGTGTGTGTGTGTGTGTGTGTGTGTGTGTGTGCGTGCACGCGCGCGTGTATATACGTGCCTGCAGATATCGAGGGGGGGGGATTCTGCTTAGTCGGGTGCCTCTTGTTTCTGGGGGAGGAGAGGTGATGCTGTTTCTCTGGCAGAGCCTCCTGTTCCTGGGCAAGAATGCCCTGGGGAGCTGACCCAGGAACCCCACATGCACATGACCAGAGTGATTGTCCCACGGTGCCTTCCTCAGATCCTGAGAGGCTGAAGACATACAGGTGCAGGTGGGATCCTCAGGGGCAAGAGTTTGGGGCTCCAGTGCCTCATAGTCAGCAACAGAAAACTGTCACCAGCACAGGGATCAGGGGGACCACCCTAGCCATATTGAGACAAGCAGGGAGACCCTGAACCATCCTCACCAGGGGTGATCTAGTGAAGAACTTCACATCTCTGCTGTGAACCCCTTCTGAATGCAGACCCACATTATGACTTTTGGGGGGTCCTAGGCACTCTTGCCTTCTCTTCCTTCCTCCATAAAAAAAAAAGTTAAAAATTCTAGTTTCTGACCATGCTGGTTTAAAAGGTATTATATGTTTTCTTGGACTTAAGAGTTTGTTTTCTTCTGACTTGAAGACAAATGACTTTCATGGGTCCCTGGAAGTGTCCCGGCCCATAGACACTGTGGCTGCTGTGCCTAATGGATAAATTGGCCCAGGCTGAATGTGAGTTCCAGAAAACAGGATGATGGACAACTCTGCAGTATTCCTCAAAGCAGCCCTTTTAAGCACAGGCTCTGCTCCAGTCTCAAAGCAGGAAGATCAGTTGCTTAGCAGTAGTTCTTTAAAAAAGGAAATTCCTCCTGGAGCAGTGCTCATTGAGAGAAAACACTGGAGTCAGGAGTATCGGCAGATGTGCAGGCCCCCATCACCCACGGCCTCCTAGGGCAGGGTAAACATTTAGTGAACGCGTAGCCGCAGCCTCCAGGGAGGGTTCCAGGGAGTGGCACTTTAAGCTGCATGATTTAGGAAGTGCTCACTCCTCCTTAGTGTGCACTGGGGGTGGGGACACAGTGCTATGGCATGGTGGAACCTTGGCTCTAGCTTTATCCTGCCAGCTCAGCATTCACAGTTAGGTGACCACCAGCCCTGCCCCTCTGCAATCAGAGGCCTGGGGTCCAAGGTTTGAGCCTCTTGTCTGTCTGACATGGCACAGGTGAGGGAGTGCCTTAAGCTCCCAGCCATAGCTGGCTCCCATGGAGCTTTGCAGAGAATCAGTCTTGGACAATTTAACTCTAACCTTTCAGTCCACCCATTGATTCCAAAGTGTATACATTTTTTATATATCGTATTCCACTCCCTCGGCAATCCAGACCATTCTAATCCGTCTGGATTGTGAGGCTAGTCAGTGGCTTTGTCAAGGCACAGAGGGAGGGGATGGTCAGCAATGGCCAGTGACACCCCCAGGGCGCAGGTCATGTTCACCTGAGCCAGACAGGCAATGCCATTGATCCATACACAAAGTACAGCTGAGAAGGGACACACTGGTCCAGTAAATGCTGTGAATAGGTTTAGATGTCAGCCGGTTCAATGGCTACTCTTCCCATTGGCTAGCATGTTTTAATAGTAATTGTTAAGCATGTATGTTTTCTTCCTGCTGTTATCTGAACTGCTTTTCTTTTAATTGCGTACCATATTTGTCCTTCTGTTGGGTAGCTATAAACTTGGTGAGGGAGGAACTCATATTAAGACAGCCTTTTTGAAAGCACTGACACCCTTCTTCCAGAATCACTGAAGCATCTCGTTAGGGGAAGGATTAGTAAATCCACTAATTGTCGACATACATTTCGTTATAATCAGTTGTTGGGAGTCTAGGCAAGCTTGAGCAAACAGTGCTATGTACATGCAGTGTGCTATTGGAGGAGAGTTCACTTCTCTGGGGAGAGGAGGAGGAAGGCAAGGATAGGAAAGGCTTCGTAGACACTTTGAGGACTAAAAACAGCAACATAACACATGAAATATGCCAGCATAGGTAGTTGTGTATACACAACGGGTATACTTCTGGGTACTTGGAAAGAAATAGCAAGTCCCTAAAATCCAGGCTCCTCCCCAAATAAAACTTGACCACCAGCATGGTCAGTGTCTAGTTCTATTTTGCGGCTCCTTCTAAAGGAGAAAAAATATCCACAGCTTGCCTTTTCAGCTGCTCAGGTGCCGGTCAGCCTAGAAACTGGTCTTGTGTGGCCTCTCCTTTATAGGAATGAGGAGGGACCATGTGGTCATGGCAGTGCCTTCCAGCACTAACATCTTGTGAGTCTGTCCTAACAAATGAGTGGTACAGGTGTTCATGGGAAGGAGATAATATCATGGTGTATTAGGTTTCTTCAGAGAAAACCATCAGAGAAAGAGCCAACAGACTGTGTGTGTGTGTGTGTGTGTGTGTGTGTGTATTTCTCCATATATATATGGGGAGAGAGAGAGAGAGATTTATTTTAAGGAATTGACTCATGTGATCATGGAGGCATGGTAAGTCCAAAATCTGCAGGGTAGGCTGGCAGGCTTCAGACTCAGGGAAGATAGCAACTCAAATCTAAAGGCAGTCTACTGGCAGAATTCTTTCTTGCTCAGGGAAGATCAGTGTTTGTGCTGTTAAGGGCTTCAACTGATTGGATGAGGTCAACCACCTCGTGGAGGGTAATCAGCTTTATTCAAAATCCACCAATTTAAGTGTTAATCTTATTCAAAAAGGTCTTCACAAAAACATCCAGAATAATGTCTGACGAAGTCCCCGGGCATTGTGGTACCAATGAAGTTGACACATAAAATTAACCAGCACACGTGGTGTCTATACAACAGGTAACATTTAACGAATAGGATTCAAATGCAGGCAGGTCAAGAAAAAAAGTCTGCAGGATCTGATGCAAGAGTGCTGCACGAGGTGCACGAGGCAGGAGTCTGGTGACCATACACGTGGCCGTGCGGCAGGACAGAGCTGGGGAGGAAAACAGTGAGGAATGTGGAGGGCCTCTGTTTTTACCATAAAGATCTTGAACTTGATCCTGTGCCCCCTTGGGGGATGGTGTGATGAAGCTGTGCTTCGGGAAGACTGACAGGAGGCAGTGGGGGCTGGATATGAGGCAGGGGTCCAGTGCGAGTGATAAACGATAAATGAGAGAAAAGGTGTGAGTCCCAAACACTTAGCAGTAGATTGGTGCGACATCACTGTAGGGAAACGGAAGGGAAAGAAGAGCCCTACTTAGGTGGCCTTTGATAGGAAATGCGGGGAGACTCAGGTTACCTGGCTCCAGGGGGCCCCCAGGGTGAGATTTAGGCAGGTGTTTTCCAGAGTGGACAGGACTTGATGGCCAGCACAGTATTTCCCAGAGCAAAGGTTGGTGACAGAATGCAAAGGTTCTTCCTAGCACAGTACTTGTCCTCATAGCTTTTCTCCAGCATGGAAGGGGCTGGGGGGGGGGGGGGTACAGAAGGTGGGCACTGAAACAGACAAGACAGAGAGTCCAAGGAGAAACATGGGTGCCATTGTCTAAATTCTGTCTAACCAAGATGATTAGGAACCCAGAGTGGACACTTTTGGGAGCAAGAATGCTTAGAAAGCCTGACATCAGGTCCCACATAGTCTGTGTAGAGACTTATAATTCACTCTTCCCATTAAATCTTTTTTTTTTTTTTTTTTAATTTTTTTTTTCAACGTTTATTTATTTTTGGGACAGAGAGAGACAGAGCATGAACGGGGGAGGGGCAGAGAGAGAGGGAGACACAGAATCGGAAACAGGCTCCAGGCTCTGAGCCATCAGCCCAGAGCCTGACGCGGGGCTCGAACTCCCGGACCGCGAGATCGTGACCTGGCTGAAGTCGGACGCTTAACCGACTGCACCACCCAGGCGCCCCTTCCCATTAAATCTTAAAAAAAAAATTTTTTTTAATGTTTATTTTTGAGACAGAGAGAGACAGAGCATGAACAGGGGAGGGTCAGAGAGAGGGCGACACAGAATCCAAAGCAGGCTCCAGGCTCTGAGCTGTCAGCACAGAGCCCTATGGAGGGCTCGAACTCACAGACCGTGAGATCATGACCTGAGCCGAAGTCGGTCCCTTAACGGACTGAGACACCCAGACGCCCATTCCCATTAAATCTTTATAGCCAAGTACAACATTGGGAGAATTCATTACTACCAGATGCCCATGAACGCCAGGCTCACTTCCTCTTGAGTGGAGTGTGTGTATGCAGGCACGTGCACACACACACACACACACACACACACACACACACACACCATGAGGATTTTGCTATCATCCTTCCGTATATCCCGTGTTCAATGTAATGTTTTATTTTGGCTCAGGCTGAGCCAGGCAACAGAAGGAAAGCCAAAAGTAAAGAAGCTCCTGTTGATTTTGTTTAGCGCCATGTCTCAGCTTCAAGATGGGCTTGGAAGCTACTCTGGTTTACTGCCTGACTCCCCAGAAACGTGGTGTGGGGTAACTGGAGTCATTACCACGGAGCACCTTGGAAGCTCTGTACCCCGTCGTGCCGTCCTCCCCATCTTCTGTCACCTGTCTGCTCCTGTTTCCCCCCGCAGAGACGGCCGGAGAAGCCCAGCCCTGGACCCGAGGATGACCTTCGCCTGCAGAGACAACCTCCAGAACGGGAACACGAGTGACTCCTCCAGCGGGGAGTCCACCAGCGGGCAGTGGCCGAAGCGGGGCACCTCCCCGTCCCGCGTCCGCTTTGAGGACGAGTCCGCCCGCGATGCCGAGTCCCGCTACCTGGAGCGGGTGCAGCAGCGCCAGGACCAGGCGCGGAGCTGCGCGTTGCAGGCGCTGGCGGGCCAGGGCCCCCTGCGCTCCAAGCCCGACCTCGCTCACTACGTCAACAGGGGCTGCGCGCGCAGGGCCGCCGGCGAAGGGGCGCTCTGCAGGCTGGTGGGCCTACTGGACCGGAAGGCCGTCCCGGACGGCGAGAGGAAGTGCCGAGCCTGCGGCAGCCGCATCGACGACCGACGGCCCACCCAGGCGAAGGCGAGCCCGGACCCGAGGTCCCTCCAGGAACGCGACCGTGGGGCGCAGGGGGTGCTGGCGGAGCCCCTTAGCTCTTGGGCCCCGAGTCCCCCCTCCAGGCTCGTCCCTGCCAAGCAGGGGCTCCACACGGAATGGATCCGGGAAACGCACATCGGAGACTCGGTGCGGCCCGAGGAGGTGGACTCTGCCCTGGACAGCACGGACACCTCCGACAGCTGCAGGACCGACAGCGAGGAGGCTGGGACCTCGCAGCCAAGCAGGGCCCGCGGCCCGGCCCGAGGCAGCGGCCCGCGTCTGCGGGGCGCCAGGCCTCGGGGAGGCCCCAGGTGGTTCCGGAAGGCTGAATCTCAGCTGCCCAGCAGCCCTCAGACCCCTCACTACTCGCCTGGGGTTGATCACGTGGAGGTTGCAGATGAGGTGAAAGAAGGCAGAGGACACCCTGAGGGGACTCTGTTTGCCAGAGAAGATGCTTTCCCTAAGCCTCCTGTCCTGGAATCTAAAAGGGCTTCCCTGGGATCCCAGTGGCAGCCTGAAACCGGGCTGGGAAATCACTGGGTTCCCCCGGTGGATTCCAGGGCTCTGTGCAGGACAGCCTGTGCCCCGGCATCTTCCATGAAGCTGGGGTCCTCAGCGCCAGCCAGACAAGCCCGGGATATAGAAAATCATGAGTCTCTGGAGACTGTCTCTGCTTCCTCCCTGCAACAGAGCCATGCAGAGCCCTCTGCCCTGCACCAGGCCCAGCAGCTAACCTCTTTCTTCTCCCCTGGAGGCTGGGTGCCAACCCCTCCACCTTCAAGGAAAACCACCTCACCTGTGTCTCACAGGAAGGCAGCCCTGCCTGGGTCCAGCAGGCTGGGTGAGCAGGGAGAGCCTGTGGACACCCCTCTGCCTCCTTCAAGAAGTGCAGTTCCCAGGACCTGTGAGCTCTCACCCACGCAGACCCAGCCCTACAGCCCCCAAGTCAGTCACCCACTGCTGGCCCTGTCCACCAACAGCTGCAACAAGAGCATGCCTCTGGGGCTGCAGGGGCCCTGGGGAGGAGCCATGGGTGAGCGCAAGGTGGACAGGGGCTCCTGCAGCCAGGAGCTGCCTCTGGAGAAACGCAGCGATGGTAAGCAGAGACCCCAGGCCAAGCACTCTGAGTCATCCTTTACCTTTCATCTTAATAGATGACATAGCTGTGCACACTCCCAGCAGCTCTTCAGAGCAGCAGCAGGTGTTCCGGAAGCTATGGGGTCTGTGGACTGGCTGCAAGACTCAACATCAGCCTGGAGGCAGATTAGCCAACTCTTGGTGGGGGGAGGCAGAAGGCAGGGAGCAGGAAGAGGCAACAGCTCCAGATTTATTATTTGCCTAGAGCAGTAAATGCCTAATAATCACATGGTTGAGGCCCTTTCCTTCAATATCTTCATTTCATTCATTCATTCATTCATTCATTCAACACTGAGCACCTATTACATGCCAGGCACCATACCAGGCACTGTAGGGAATGCATAAGTGAATTAATTCAGCAGGAGTCCTGCCCTTGAGACTTTCTGTGGCCGGACAGACGTGCTGTCTGGAGGATACAGTGACCAGTGGGCAGAGCCCTTCCAGACCCCAACTAGCCCCCCTGGGCAGGCTCGTGGTTTCAGCAGGCAGGGCTGCAGAAGTGTGTCGGGCATCAGTAGCCTTAGGCTCTGATCCCTGATGCTGTGATGTGAGGTGAGCGACTTGGCCATTCACTCGTAGGCAGAGATAGCAGGTCTGCGCCACATAGCCTCTCCTTAATGTGTCCATGACTTGATGTGTCCCCGGGGCTGGGACGGCTTGGGAGGGAGCCAGGGCTTGGAAACACAGTGGAGGAGGAGAGGGCGGAGAGCTGACAGATTGTGCTGACCTTACTGAGGATGTGGATGCCAAGCACCGCCACCCCCAGGTGTGTTGGCCCCCCCTCGCTGCGCAAGGGGACATAGACGTTTTCCCTCACCCTCCCTTGCTCACGTGAACCTGAAGAAAGCAGGCACTACCTTGAGCTGCCTTCTGCCCTGTTCTAAGGTGTAGTCTCCTTCCATGGGGTGGGCTCTGGGCCAGCTGCTGACCACCTCTAACCACTCCTGAGGAGCTTCTATTCCACCAGCTGCTGGCCTTTCTGGGCAGCCTGGCCATTACCTCCTCAGACTCCTCTTGTCATTAGCCAGGAGGTCCTGGGCACGCCACATAAGCCCTCTGTGCTCCAGGCTTCTCTGTGACCCGGGGTAATAATAGAACCATAGTCTCTGCAGAGGGTTTCATTCATTGCCTGGCACATCAGAAATGCTCCAAAAATGGCACTTGTCACTAAAACTATTAGACATCACATCCGGCAAGACTGTAGTTTTCACCCCAGGAATGCAAACTTTCCCTGTTCCCAACTGTCTTGATGCGTTTTCCCGTGTCTCCTGATACAGGAGGGACACGACTTACCACAGCTCCATCGCTGCACAGACATTTCTGAATCATCTGTGTGCCAGGCGCTGTGCCGCGGGTGATGGGTTCTGGCAGTAAACAAGACCCCTCATGCCCGGCCTGCTTTGTGGGTGCCTGACCACTGCCTCCACTGCTCTCCTGGGGCCCCCAACTCTCTCCAGCTTCCTCTGGCTCTCTTGCCTCTGTTTTTGGGCTTGTCCCCTCCCCTGACCATGACCTGTGGTGGTGGCTCTGTGACAGGGAGGGCTGCGGCTGTTGCAGGAGGACTCCAGGGCTTTCTCGGCTCAGCAGCTGTTGGCATTGTCAGCTCTGTGGGCATCACCCTCTCCCTGGCCTCAGAGGAGTCAGAGTCCAGCCAGGAACCAGAGGGAGGCCTGCAGAGGACAGAGTTGAGTTCCAGAGGGCATGTGTCAACCCGGTGAGTAACGGGAGCAAGAGCCCTGGCTGCAGGAGGTGGGGGAGCAGGGGCACTGGGTGGGAAAAGAGACCCTCCCCCCCCCACCACCCCCCCTCCCACCGGCATGACTAACCTCACTGCTCCCAAATCCTTAGAGGGTTCCTCAACGTATTCTGGACATGGCACCATAACACTTCTCTCCCAGCCATTTTTCAGTCTGAGGTATTTGCTTATTCATTCACCAGGCCTCACGCTCCAGGTACTGTGCCCGGCACAGCTGAGCGGTCAGTCCCAACCCTCAGGGTGCTCCCAGGATGAGGCTGTTTGAGAGGGCTTGTTTCTGACTTGGACGCAGAGGAAACAGGCCAGCATCCACCTTTCCGTTCTGTCCTTTAGTGCGGAGGGTCTGAGTCCTGGCCCTGGGGCCCCGGAGCCTCGGTGAGCCAGTGCTCTGGCCAGGCCCTTCTTTTCTGCACTACACGCCATTCCTGGCACCCCCGAGAGCCAGCTCTCCCTCGCCAGCGCTGTGTGCTCCCCAGAACTGCAGACCCCTACCTCCGGTTTCCCGGGACGCCTCCACGAGGGTGCCTGAGACACCCTGACGCAACCGCTTCCCAGGTCCTCTTCCCAGCAGACATGCGATCCACGCGGTGATCCTATCCACGTGCTGTCATCTTGGCCACTCCCTCTTCCTTCCCTACCTCCCTGACCCACTGGCATGTCGCCTCCAGCTCCTGCATCCTCCTTTGTCACCTTCCTCCTGGGTCTGAGCTGCATTACTTCCTTCTGACAACTGTCTGCTCTCTGCCTTCACTCTTGCCTCCACACTTCCATCTGCACACAGCAGTCAAAAGATATCTTTTTAAAACTGCAATGAAATAATGTCATTTCTCCTGCTTACAACCCCCGGTGATTTTTTTTTTCTCCCACTTGGGATAGAATCCCAGCCCCCTTCCTTGGCTTAAGTGCTCAAGGTAATCTGGCACACCTGCCTTACCTCATCCGGTCCCTCTTTCCCCCCTTGCTCGCTGCGTCCCAGTGCTGGTGGCCTGGCCCTGTTGTGTTCTGGAACTCTGAGAGCCTCTTCCTGCCCCAGGGCTATGGCGTTGCTGTGGCCTCGACCCAGGATTTCTCACCTCCAGCCTCGGCAGGATGGCTCCTTCTCATTCAGCTTCCGGCTTAAACACCATCTTCTCAGAAAGACCTTCCCCGGCCACCCTGTCACTCTCTGCTCGACATTTCTCAACAGTCGCTGTGGTTTTTCTCCTTTGTTCACTAGTCTGTTGTCTGTAAGCTCCTGAGAATAAGGGCCTTGTCTGTTTACCACAAGCCCCAGTGCCTAGAAGGCACAGAGGCTCTGAGGGTCTTGTCTGAGCTCTCTTCCCTAAAAGCCACCCTAGCAGAGCATCCTGCACACGCCCTCTCAGCCTCTCTTTCTGCAGCCACAGTCTCGGCCTCCACCAGGCCTGGGTGCTGGCCCAGCCGGGGCCCACGGGGCCCTGAGGTGCTGTCTGCCCTGGCTTCTGCCCCTGCCCCCCGCTGTCCCCTTCATGTCCACCCTTGCATTTCAGAGCATCACCGGGGGTCAGTGCAGGACCCGGCGTGCCCTCCGCTACCCCTTCGGACAGGAGCAAGAAAAGCAGCAGCAGCTTGGCCTCTACCCTGGGGCTGAAAAAGCTCTTCTTGGCCCTGGGCCAGGGCACAAGGCCCAAGCTGGGCAAGGCCCGCAGCTACAGCGTGGAGCAGCTGCGGGCCCCTGCGCCTGGCCCGGCGTCACACACCAGCGCTCCCAAAGTGAAGAGAGCCCCATCGTTACAGTCCCTGCATCTGGTGAGTCTGAAGGGCACGAGCCAAAAGGTGGGCGACACCAGCTGCCCATGGAGTGGAAGGTGACAGGAGGAATGAAGTGCAGAGGAGGCCACCTCAGGGAGCCCAGGTGGAGAAGGGGAGGCTACTGGGCTCCCCACAGTTGACCCATGAGACCTGGCTTCCCCTGGACACCATGGGGTGGGCAGCATCCCACGGTTCTGTTCTTCCAGCCAGCTGCCCCAGCACGGGCTCATCCTAACCTCCTCCTCCTCCTCCCCCCACTTCTCTCCCTCAACTCTGCCCCCTCTGCCAAGACCTAGAGTCTACTGCCCGATCATTTCGGAACCTTCTCCATGGTCACAGTGACTCTGTTAGTCTAGCACAAATCACTCCACACCCAGACCAACACAACAGCCTCCTGACTGACATCCCTGCCACGTCTGTCCCCACCTGGTTCCATAGGGGTCCTTCTGATGGGCACATCTGGTCATGCTGCCCCCTTGCTGATCATCTGCCTTTGGCCCCTTACCACCCACAGGATAAAGTGCAGATCACCTGACATGGGTGAAGGGCTTCTGTGATCTGCCTTCATCTCTCCTCAGTTGCCTTCTAACACCTGACCCATTATCTTTGACCTTGCAGTTCTGTAATCAGGCCATACACTCTCTGACTTTGAACCTTCACTTGAAATGTTTCCCCCACCTTCTCTCCCTGCTAACGTCTGCTCATCCATCAATACTTCAGGAATTGCCTCCTCCATGAAGCCACTTCCAGTCCTTTCTTGGGCTGAGCTAAGGGGCCTCTGCTCTGTGTTCCCATCTCATCCTGTGCTTCCCTCCTTTAGGGAACTTGCCACATAGTATTTTAATTGATTTTTGTCTGTCTCCCCTCACTGGGGTGTGAATTCTTTGAGGGAACACTGCTTGATCTTTCTCTTCCTAGGACAGGTTCCCCCGCTGTCCTAAAGTAGAGCATTTCCTGTGAAAACTTCCATAAGCCGAAATGGTATACATTGAAGAAGCAATTACCATTAAGTTATATGGAGAATTTTTGAGCACCCCCTGACCCAAAAAATAACCTCTTTCAGGCTTTTCTGATACCCTAGGACACATCTTGCTAATGGATACACAAAATAAATCGAGATGAAGCACAGATGCTCACACTGTTCAAAGCTATTGTGGCTTGATGCTAAGATGCTGAGTGGAGTCCCTGGGGAAGGAGCTTGGTGGGGCCACTTTGGGTGCACTGCCCCATAATGGCTCACTGCAAAACAAATGCTGAATGCTATTTTTGCTTTTCACCTCTTTTTGTAAAAGTGAAAATCCTCCGGATTTCTTTTGGTTAGTCAAAACAGGTACTAATGTAGGTCTTTCATAAAAGCAAACTTTCAAAAAGTGGGGGATGCTCCTGTGCTGAGTACAATGGCTAATACATAAATGTATGTAAGACACAGTGAATGAACAGGTGAGTCAGTGAGTGTATGAATGAATGCAGGGCGGCTAGCCGAAGGTCTCTCTCCATGTGCTAGCAGATAAACCAACAGCAAATCAACAATGGTGTGCTAACTCCCAACTAATTTTCTGAAAACCCTGCTCTGTTCCAGGTGTTTCCGGGTATTATGTTTGTTCTTTTGTTCCCTGCCCCTGTCCTTTTTGCAGAGCAACGGCAGGTGATTGTGGTTTGGGGCAATGCAGACTTCCATTTTTCAGGCTGCAGTGGGGGAGAGAATGCAGGCTGAATGAAAATGCCATCAGTTTGTCTTGTACCAGGAGCCGTACCTAGTATCCGGTCGGTGCTCACTACGTATTTGCTGGATGAATCAATGGAAGGCTAAGAAACAGAAGCAAAGAGATAGTAAGCAGAAAAGTCTAGAGTGACGCCGTGCTCCAGGAATTCACTTTCCTCGTGAAGTTAGGTTTGTCCCTTGTGTGTCTGAGCCATGGCATCCGGATGTATCACCATCAGAACTTCGATCTCTGTAAACCCTCGAGGGAAATGACCACGCCGTTGGTGTGGCAGTGAGGTTATCAGCAATGTAAGCTGCGTGGGCAAAGATAGAAAGGAAGCTGGCCAACAAAGGGTGGGAACAAGTGCAGGGCGGACTGAGCATCACAGAGAACTGTTCAAGGAAGATAAAACAAGTCTCTGTCTCACTCGGAAATATTTGTGATAAATCTCAGGGGTAACTACCTCCTTTAAAAGACTGTCTTTTACTTCCTTAGACTCTGGAGCTGCCAAATGTGGACAGGTGCTGGCTGGATCTGATGTTCATGTTCATGTCCACCTCCTGGGTGGGCAGTGGCCCCGTTCTCACACCCAACCACACTGGTGGCTTCCACGACACCACCCCCCTCCCCCCCACAGCCATGGCTTTTTGACAGTTGACCTTGCATCATCTGGAGTGCTGTCCTCTGTCTTCTCCTTGGGGAACTCCTCGTCTTTCAGGTCTGAGTTAAGCAGGACTTCTCCCAGGAAGCCTTCCTTAATGCTAATATAAGGCTAGGGCCCCCTCTAAACCTCTTGATAACATCACTTACTGCTTGAGAGTGTGGGTTCCAAATGTGATAAATAATATGCATTGTATTTGTTTAAAAGTCTGCTACTCCCTGCCTACATCTCCACCACCCCCACCCTCACAGTAGCCTCCTCATTGGGTCAGTTTCTAGAGCGCAGATCTAATCTTACAACCTTCTGATTAACATCACTCGTTGGCTCCTTAGCAGGCCATATAAGGTCCTTCCAGTTCTGGCCTCAGGCTCCAGCCCATCTCCTATCACCTCTGCAGCCCAGCCACCCAAACCGTGTTCCAGAACATATGCTTTCTGTCGTCTCTCCATGTCTTTGCACCTGTTTCTTCTGCCTGGAGCACCCTTACCAGTCTTCACCCGGGGAGCTCATGCTTCAAGCCTCACTCAGGCGTCAGTTTCTCTAGTGTCCCCAAACTTCCTAAACTGGAGTCTCTCTCTGCTTCCCTGCACATCCATCTTTTAGCCCAGCACTTACATGTATTTAGGGCTGTTAACTCACCTGTGCTCACCCCACCTCCACTGATGGGTGAACTCCTTAAGGTATGTTTGTCTTGTCCACCTTTTAATGTAGAATATTTTAAGGTGCATACTTACATTTTTTAAAAAATTCCAGTATAGTTAACATACAGTGTTATATTAGATTCAGGTATAGAATATAGTGATTCAACAATTCTGCTTAATACCCAGTGCTCATCAGGATATGTGTACATGATATGTGTACTCTTAACCTCCTTCATCTATTTTGACCATCCCCCTACACACCTCCCCTCTGGTAACCACCTGTTTGCTCTCTATAGTTAAGAGTCTGTTTTTTGATTTGTCTCTTTTTCTCTTTGTTTATTTGTTTTGTTTCTTAAATTCCACATATGATTGAAATCATGTGGTATTTATCTTTCTCTGACTGACTTATTTTGTTTAGCATAATACTCTGTAGATCTATCCATGTTGTTGCAAATGGCAAGATTGCATTCATTTTAATGGCTGAGTAATATTCCATTATATATATAACCATTTATCTAAGTACCTATCTATATTTATATTTATCCATTCATCTATCAGTGGACACTGGGACTACTTCCATAATTTGGCTATTGTAAATAATGCTACAGTAAAATAGGGGTGCATGTATCTGTTAGGATTAGTGTTTTCATTTTCTTTGGGTAAAAACCCAGTAGTGGAATTGCTTTTCTATTCTTCCTTCGTTCCTTCCTATTCTATTTTCTATTCTTTTCTGTTCTTCCTTTTCTATTTTTTTGGATTACTTTGAGAAAAATAGTATTAATTCTTCTTTAAATGTTTGCTAGAGGGGCGTCTGAGTGGCTCAATTGGTTAAGCATTCAACCCTTGATTTTGGTTCAGGTCATGATCTCATGGTTTGTGAGCTCGATCCCCACATCAGGTTCCATGCTGACAGTATGGAGCCTGCTTGGGATTCTCTCTTTCTCTCTCTCTATCTCTTTCAAAAAAATAAATACACCTAAAAAGTAAAAAATAAATAAATGTTTGGTAGAATTCACCTGTAAAGCTTTCTGGCCCTGTACTTTTATTTGGAGTTTTTTGATTACTGATTCAACTTAATTGCTGGTATTCAGTCTGTTCTAGTTTTCTATTTCTTCCTGATTTGGCTTTGGGAGGTTATATGTTTCAGGAATTTATCTGTTTCTTCTAGGTTGTCCAGTTTGTTTCATAATATTCCCTTATAATCCTTTGTATTTCTGTGGTGTCATTTGTTATTTCTCGTCTTTCGTTTCTGATTTTGTTTATTTGAATCCTCTCCTCTCCCCCTCTTTTTTTTTTAAATTTTTTTATGAGTTTGGCTAAAGGTTTATTGGTTTTGTTGATCTTTTCAAAGAACCAGCTCCTGGTTTTATCGAACAGCCAATAAGGTTTTTTTTTTAGTTTCTATTTTGTTTGTGCTCTAATATTTATTATATCCTTATATATTATATCTAATACTTATATCCTTCCTTTTGCTTGTTTTGAGTTTTGTTTGTTGCTCTTTTTCTAGTTCCTTTAGTTGTAAGGTTAAGTTGTTTATTTGAGATTTTTCTTGCTTCTTGAGGTAAGCCTGTGTTGCTGTAAACTTCCCTCTTAGAACAGCATTTGCTGCATCCCAATGATTTTGGACCATTGTGTTTTCATTTTTATTTCTCTCCATGTATTTTTTAATTTCTTCATTGATTTCTTGGTTGACCCATTCATTTCTTCTTAGTTGCAAGTTATTTAACCTCTATGTATTTGTGTTCTTTCCAGATTTTTTTCTTGTGGTTGATTTCTAGTTTCAACTAGAAACTAGAAAAGATAAGAAAAGTGGTCAGAAAAGATACATGGTATGACTTCGATCTTTTTGAATTTGTTGAGACTTGTTTTGTGGCCTAATATGTGATCTGTTCTGTAGAATGTTCCATGTGCATTTGAAAAGAATGTATATTTAGATGGAATACTCTGAATATATCTGTTAAGTCTGTTTGGTCCAGTGAGTCATTAAAAGCCACTGTGTCTTTGTTGATTTTCTGGTTGGACAGTCTGTCCATTGATGTTAGTGGGGTGTTAAAGTCCCCTACTATTATTGTATTACTATCGATTACTTCCTTTATATTGTTATTAATTGCTTTAAGAATTTGGGTGCTTTCATGTTGGCTACATTAATACTTATAATTGTTATATCTTCTTGTTGAATTGTCCCCTTAATGGTGATATGGTGTCCTTCTTTGTCTCTTGTTACAGTCTTTGTTTTCATGTCTATTTTGTCTGATGTAAGTATTTCTACCCTGACTTTCTTTTCACATCCTTTTGCATGATAAATACTTCTCCATCCCCTCACGTTCAATCTTCAGGTGTCTTTAGGTCTAAAATGAGTCTCTTGTAGGCAGCAGGTCTTGCTTTTTTATCCATTCCATCACCCTATGTCTTTTAACTGGAGAGTTTAGTCCACTTACATTCAAAGTAATTATTAACACATATGTACCATTTTGTTACTTCTTTTGGGGTTGTTTTTGTAGTTCTTCTCTATTCATTTATGTTGCTTTTCTCTCATGGTTTGCTGGCATTCTTTAGTCATATACTTGGATTCCTTTCTCTTTATTTTTTGTGTATGTGTTACTGGTTTTGATTTGTGGTTACTGTTAGGTTTGTATATAACATCTTCTGCATATAGCAGTCCATATTAAGTTGATGGTCACTTCAGTTTGAACCCATTCTTTACTCCTCTCCCCACTCCATGTTCTAAGTATATGGTGTCATACTTTTCAGCTTTTTCTTTTGTGAATATCTTGACTGATTTTTTATAGATACACTTAATTTTACCGCCTTTGTGCTTCATAGTTTTCTTACTCCTACTTATAGTTTTTCCTTTCAACTCACAAAACTTCCCTTCAACATTTCTTATAGGACTGATTTAGTGGTCATGAACTCCTTTATCTTTTGTTTCTCTGGGAAACTCTCTATCTCTCCTATTTTGAATGATGGTCTTGCTGTTTAGAGTATTCCTGGCTGCAGATTTTTCTTTCCAGCACTTTGAATATATCATGCCACTCCTTTCTGGCCTACAAAGTTTCTACTAAAAACCAGCTGATAGCCATATAGGGTTTCTTTTGTATGTAACTGTTTTCTCTTTACTGCTTTTAAAATTCTCTTTATCACTACTTTTTACCTTTTTAATTACTAAGTGTCTTGGTGTGGACTTCAACATTTCATTGGGTTGATTTTGTTGGAGGTTCTTGTGCTTCCTGGCTCTGGATTTCTGTTTCCTTTCCCAGATTTGGGAAGTTTTGTGCCCCCTTTTCCTTCTCTTCTCCTTTTGGGATCCCTATAATGAGAATGTTTTTATACTTGATTGTGTCGCTGAGTTTTCTAAGTCTGTTTTCATTTTTTTTTAATTTTTTTTCTCTCTGCTGTTCAGCTTGATTGCTTTCTATTACTCTGTCCTCCAGGTCAGCGATCCATTATTCTGCTTCCTCTAGTCTACTATTTATTCCTTCTAGTGTGTTTTTAATTTCAGTTATTGAGCTTTTCATCTCTGATTGGTTCTTTTTTATATTTTCTATCTCTTTGTTAAGGGTCTGAGGTCCTCCACTCTGTTCTCAAGTCCATTGAGTATGTTTATGACCATTATTTTAGATTCTTTATCAGGCATTTTACTTATCTCCATTTTGTTTAGCTCTCTTGCTGTGATTTTGTACTGTTCTTTCACTTGGGACATATTTCTCTGTCTCCTCATTTTGTCTAATTCTCTGTGTCTGTTTCTGTGTGTTAGGAAAGTCAGCTATGTCTCCTGCTCTTGAAAGTAGTGGCCTCGGGGTGCCCGGGTCATTCAGTTGGTTAAGCATCTGACTTCAGCTCAGGTCATGATCTCACAGTTTGTGAGTTTGAGCCCCACGTCGGGCTCTGTACTGACAGCTCAGAGCCTGGAGCCTGCTTCAGATTCTGTGTCTCCCTCTCTCTCTGCTCCTCCCCCACTCATGCTCTGTCTCTCTCTCCTTTTGAAAATAAATAAACATTAAGAATTTTTTGAAAAGAAAGTAGTGGCCTTATGAAGAAGAGGTCTTGTAATGTACTGTAGTGTAGTGTCCCCTGTTCCCCAGAACCTGGTGCTTCGGGGGTGTCTCTTATGTGTGTTGCATTTACCCTTCTGTTGTGGCTGAGCTCTTTTTGCCTTTAGTCCAGTTGTCTGCAATGACTGTCTTTACCTGTTGTGGGCAGTGTTTGGCCCCTGTGGTATTAGTGGCCACTCCTGACCTGCCTTAGGCTTGAGCTAAGTCAGAGTAGGCATTTGCCAGAGATGCAGTAGCACTGAACTACAAGGCTCTTTCTCTGCATTGTCCTCTGAGAAGCTTTTGTTGGTGGGTGGGGCCTATGTCAGACCAGATTGTGGTGCTAGGGCCACACACTGTTGTGTGTGGTTGTTTTCCCCTCTCTTCAGGGTAGGAGTCACTGTCAGGGCTTCTTTACACACTGCCAGACTTGTGGCACCACTTTTGGATGCACTACGAGGCTTATTGGAGGGGGGCAGGGCCACAGGAGAATGAGGGGGTGGGCAGTGCTGTTAGCAAGTTAGGTGGAGAGTGTCAGCACTGTGCTGGTTCCCCCAGCTGTCTGTGTATCTAGGCTGTGGGGCCGGGGAGGGAAATGGTTCCTATCAACTTTTTTGTTCCTAGAGAATTCTCCCAGAGATCCCTGCCCTTCTAGCACAGGCTCTGAGATTAGTAAACAAATCTCCCTCCCATATACCCCAGGCATTTTTCAAATTGCTGCTTCTCTATGCTGTACCTCAGTGGGGCTTTTGTTGTGCTGTCTCTTTAAGGGTGGGGATTCAGTTTCCCATCATCTTCCCAAGTCTCCCAGATCCAAGGCCACTGATTTTTCCAGGTGTTAAGCCTCGCTGATTTTAAGAACTGGCAAAATTAGGGGCGCCTGGGTGGCTCGGTCAGTTGAGCGTCCGACTTCGGCTCAGGTCATGATCTTGCGGTTTGTGAGTTCGAGCCCTACCGCGGGCTCTGTGCTGACAGCTCAGAGCCTGAAGCTGCTTCGGATTCTGTGTCTTCCTCCCTCTCTTCCCCTCCCCTGCTCATGCTCATGCTCTGTCTCTCTCTTTCTCTCTCTCTCTCTCAAAAATAAACATTAAAAAAAATTAAAAAAAAAAAAACTGGCAAAATTAGGCCCATCTGGTTTTCAAAGCCAAATGTTATGGGGATTCATCTTCCCTGTGCAGGTTCCTCATGCCTGATGTACCTGATGTGAGGATCTGGTCCCCTTGTCTCTCTGCACCCAGCCTCCCTCCCTCCTTGGGACAGTCCTCTAGGTCCATTTAGCTCCCACGGAAATCTCTACCCCTCCTACCCTCTTGGACATGGACTCTTCTCTACATTTAGCTGTGGAGAGTCTGTTCTACCAGTCTTTGGGTTGTTTTCTGGTTATCTAATATGGTGTTATATAACTATATCCATAGGACTAGGTGAGTTTAGGATCTATGAACTCTGCCATTTTCCCTGGAAGTCCTTAGATAAACATTTTTAATGTGAATAACCATAAAAGGGATACTAAACAATCACAAAATATTTAATATTTTAATTCTAAAATCGTATTTATTATTCTGTAGTTAATTTGCTTTCACTTTTTTCTTAGAGAAAATTAGATTTTCATAATCAATGAAATTATTAGTATTCTAGTAGTACTAAGTTATTTCAGCCAAAGAAAATTGAGCCTGCAGATCACCTGTATGGGTCCATCTTCTTAAGTAAATCATAGTGATTCCTGATGGGCACTTTGAAGTAGTGACAAAAACTTGTATCATTACTGTCTTAAAAAACCCTCAGGTTCATGGATGGGGTAAGGTTTCTGTCGACTCCCGCATCTCCCCCCCCCTCCCCCCCCCCCCCCCCCGCCCTCTCCATGGCTTTTCTCACCTGCAATATTGGACCTTTACCACCAGGTGTCACCATCTCACCATCATCGGAAAGCTGTCTCCTTTCAGAACCTCCATTCTCTGCTGAGTGGCAAGGGGGACAGGTCCAGCCTCTACGTGGTAGGAGAGCCAGGGGACTACAGTGCAGATGTCCGGTAAGAGTGGGCAAGTGGTGTAGGAGTAAACTCAGAGCATGGGCAGTGGAGCTATGGGCTTAACTCCTTCCTGCCTCGGGAGCCAGAGGAGTCTTGGAACCCACACCTCAGTGCCTTGCCCTGTGCAACTGGGCTCTGAGAAGGTGTGGAGTTGGTGGAATGGGTAGAGTTGGAAGGTTCGATTCCTCTATCCCTCTGCTATCTAACAACATCCTGAGATCAGAGAGCTTCCTTAACCCAGTTAAAGATCAGGTTAGAGATCCAGAGACGGGGCCCCCAAAGAAGCACTTGACCTGGGACCCTGCCTAGAGAAGTCCCACCCATTGATGAGATCCTCTAGCTGCTCTTACCCGGGGCCCCATGGAGGGTCTTGAGGTGGCCTGTTCACCCCTGGAATTTTTATGTAACATTATAGCTTTGTTAGATTCTCGGAGAGGTCTCTGCACCCACAAAGATTTGAAACACGTGTCCAGGCGGGGGTAGCAGGGGGCACCGCTGTGACAACCCTCCAGTCTTGATCCTAGCAGGTTGTTTTTGCTGGTTGAGGCCAGTCAAGAGGCATCTGTCACCTTTAAGGTGGGGAATGGTGGGGTCCCAGTGCCCAGTCCTCCTTGCACTCACTGTCTCTGGTCCCCTGGCAGGCCAGCCAAGGCCCCACCCCAGCGTGCCCTCAGCGTGGAGGATGTGAGCGCCCCCAGCCAGGCGCGCACAGTGGGTCGTGTGGTGGAGGTGTTCCCAGACGGCACAACCCAGCTGCAGCTACAACGCTCCCCGGAGGGCACTTTTGGCTTCTGTGTGGCCTCTGGGAATGGGCGCCGGGACTCAGGTAAGCGGCCCCCCCCCCCCCCACCTTTCTGGGCTCCACATCCCTGGGGCCTTAGTAAACCACAGCAATGCCTTTTGGCCGTGATCATTTCCAGTCTGTGGCTGAGAAGTGGAGCTCTCAATGCAGACAGCCTCTTAGCAAAAGGACTGGAATTCTCCCTTCAGGCACTCTTCTGGAAGGGTCTGGTGTGGGGCTGCTGGAGGGGGCAGAGATAGCAAGCCTGACTCCAGTGCCCCTCTGCTCTCTGCTGACGTCTTGAAATCAGAATCTTGAAGGCCATCTTTTTGTTGTAGTGCCCAAGGGAGACTGTGCCTGCTGGTTCCCGGCGATCCCTTTGATGTGACTGATGTGTTTAATGGTTCCCTTCCTCCAGCTGCTGAGTATGTCTGGGCATGTGGAATGTGCCTGCCTGTCTGTGCGTCCAGGTCCCTCCCTCGGCGCTGGCTCCAAAGGGTGATGTTCACAGGGATCCTGCCCTGGCTGTACTCTGCTGAGGAGGGTTTAGTCCTGTGCTTTGATCTCCTAGGTCAAAGTCATTTAACCTGGGAAAAATCTGCTCACTGCCAGATATGCAGACCACAGCAAGTTCTGACATCTGATCCATCATTCATTGTTTCAGCACGTTTATACTGAGCACCTACTAGGTGTTTTAGATGCTGGGTATCTGGCAGTAAACAGAACAGACAGAACTCCTGTCTTCAGGAGTCCACATTCCAGTGAGGGAGATAGACTATATCTACAAAAAGGTTTGCATTTGTATACGTTTTGCATTATATGTGCCAGAGAGCCGAAAGTACTGAGACACAAACCCAAACAAAGCAGGGTAAGGGCCCGAGAGCGGGGGGATGGGAGTGCCCGTGGGAGCAGGGGGCGACAGCTTTTCTGTGCAGAGGACACAACAGCACTTACAGGAGTGAAGGAGCAGCAGTATGGTGTCTGGAGAAAGAGCGTTCCAGGCAGAGGGAAGGGGCTCGAAGAGGCCCAGAGGGTGGGAATGAGCTTGGCTGTCAGAAGACCTGCAAGGAGGTGGATCTGGACAGAGTGGCAAGAGGAAGAGACAGCGCTGAGCCCAGAAGGGCTTTGGCTTTCCCGCCAAGTGAGCTGGGAGCCACCAGGGGCTTGGAGCAGGGACTATTATTGTGCCCTGATTTGTGCTTGTAACACTGTTGCTGACCAGCTGCTGGACTGTGAATGGACGTTAGTGGGTTAAAGGTGGACCAGGGAGACCGGTTTTAAAGTTATTTCAGTGGAAAAACTTGATAGTGGCGACTTGGGCTGGGGGGTGGGAGCAGCGGAAATGGTGAGAAGTGGTTGCATTCTGGTTGACTTGAAGGCAGTTTGACTCAGTTTGCTGATGGATTTTCTATGAGCGTGAGAAGAAGAAAATGAGTTTCTCCCCACTCTAGACCTTAGGAGGGTACAATGACCTCACAGGGAGATGGCATTTGTGAACCTATACTGATCATCATACAGCAATCAGCAGACTGTTAGCTACTCCACCTTTTCCCTCAGCTTCCTCCCTCCTCAGGTGAGAGGTGGTCGGCCTCCCAGAGGGGCGGTACAGAGGCATAGAGTTAGACAACACGGCATGGTTCGTACTCCAGAGCCTCTGCTGGCTGTGTGACCTTGAGCAGGTTACTTAACCCCTCTGAGCCTCAGTTCTCTAATCTGTAAAATGAAAATAATAAAACCTACCTGGAAGAGTCATAAGGAGCATCCAGTGATGTGCATAGGAAAATGCCCGGCTCTTTTCTCCCCTTCCCTCTTCAGAAAGAGAACTTGTATTTGGGGAGCAGAACTCCAACAGGGACCACCGTGATCTGTACCGCCTGTCCGTGTGAGGTCACACACAACCAGACATGGTGCTATGTGCCTCATGCTCCCCAAAAGTCCCGTTAGGCCCCTTTGCAGACCGTGGGAGCCCCTCCCCCACCTGTCATGGAGTTGATGTCGGATGGGCAGGGGTCTGTAATGATCAAGGGCTCCTTGGGCTCCGCCCTGGCCTGCCCCCCAGGGCACCCCTCCCCTGGGTTGGTACGACCTCTCCCCTGCCCTCTCCTGCTACAGTTGGCCATCGGCTATAACACAGAGATCCGCAGGCACCCGGAGCATGACTGGTCCTGGGGCCTCCTTGCCACAGACTGGCCTCCAAACGCCACGGCTCCACTTCTGCTGGGCCTCAGGCGGGCCGTGAGCTGGGGCTGGTCTGCATTCCCCGCTAAAACATCAGGATGCTGGGGTTCACTTGCTGGCTGTCACATCCGATTGTATACAAGCATTTGAGAACAGCAGGCTTTGTCTTCTGCTTCTGAGTACCATAGAGACCATACATGCTTAACAAAGGCCATTTCCAGCAGGCAATAAATACCTACAACAGCGGTCTCTCTGTCACATTTTTGTCATGACTTTCCATTGTGAAGCCTACCTCAGAGACTCCTCGAGAACGCTGGCACGACGTCAGTGTCTGTCTGGTCCAGCTTTGGCCGCTACATGCTTCTGGGGTTTCTCATCACTCTGCACCCGCCTGTCTGCTGTAGGGCAGCCATTTCTGTAGGCAGCACACTGCCTCCCCCACGCTACCAGCACACTGACGAGGCAGGCAAGCGGGTAGAGCCCCCAGACGGAAGAGGTGGAAGATGGGGCCGGGAGAAAAGCTTCACGCAGCGGATGGCAGGCAGGCGGGAGGGCAGGGAGGCGACCCTGCGGCAAAGGCACCGATCGGCCAAGAAGCACCTAGAGGGAGTTCCACGACTCAGCCCCGGGAGAGGGAATGTGTCAGAAGATTGGTTTTGCTAAACTCAGAGTTATCAGCCTTCAGGTGCTTTAAAGGAGATGGTGGTGCTTCCAGACTCCCATTTCAGTGGGCAGCTTTGGACAGCTTGCTTTCTGTTGGGGCCAGAAGCTGGGCTGAGCAAAGCTCCTATGGGGCTGTGGGGAGCAGAGGGAGGACCTCCCCTGGCCCGAGTGTGTTAAATGCCTTCAGGCCAGAGTCGGAAGAACCGGGTGAGGTGCCCTATGCGGCCCTTTCTAAGGACGCTGATTCCAGGAAGAGGAGTAGAGAGCAGCGTGCAGGCCAGGCCAGCCCGGGCTGGGCAGCAGTGAGGGTGTCTCTGGTGGGGCTGAGCTGCCCACTGAGTTCCACAGGTGATGTCTGCTGCACACAGTCCGCACCCCAGGCTTGTGCTCTCAGATACCTGCGTGCACTCAGCCTGTGAAGCGGGGTGGTGGCCAGCTTTCCCTGAAAGACCCTTTAATCTCTAAGTCCAAGGGGAGTTTGGAAGGTTTTCGGCAGAAGTTGAGGTGAGAAGGGTCCTTCAGCAGGACTCCCTGCACTGTGTAGCCAGGAGAGGCAAGGGGAACTCAGCCTCGCCAGCCCCAAGCCTCCACAGGGCCTGCTCCACTGACGTGGGTTTGCCAAGTTGGACCCAGGGAAAGGGGAAGAAGCAGGCTCTCTCCAGCTCGCTCTGCACCTAAGAGACCCAGGGGATGTGGTCATACTGGCCAGCAGGGCCTTCTTAGGGGCAGTGTGGGGGACAGGATGTGTGTGAATAAAGGTCAAGTGAGCCACCACATCCGAGGAAAATTGAGGCTAGTGCTAGTCCTAGACAATAATAGGAAGCAAATCAGATTTGCATTTGACCTCAGCCACGTTCATTACTCCAGTGAGCCTTCCCACCACTCCAGCTACTTGAAGGTAGCAACTTGATCGTATTTATGAATCCTACCTAGCACAGTACCAGGCACATAGTAGGTCTTTTTCTTAATTTCCAACATCAGTTTCCTCCTTATTCTACAATCAAAGCTCATCCCAGAAAAAGATAAGGTTAGCTCATTCACACCGGGGTATACACAAATAATAACAGCTTAAAGGGCATTTTAAAAGAGGAGACAGAAAAATGAAATTATACCATGAGGGCAGGCACACTGTATCTATGTAGAAAGCCTTGTGGTTATGAGGTAGAATAATGAGGGTGTGTGTGTATGTGTGTGCATGGAGAAGTGCCCTGTGTGAGCACCTGCTTCCCCACCCCACGCTAACCAGCACCCACCTGGTCAGCGTTCCACAGAGCTGCGTGTCCTTGGATTTCACCTGTTAAATTGTTCTGTTTTCCTTTGCAGGGTTCTACGTGCAGGAGATAGCTGATTCGAGCATGGCCAAGCTGTACTCAGGGCTGCTGGGGGTAGGGGATGAGATCCTCGAGGTAAATGGGGCCAAAGTTGCAGGGCTGGGCTTGGCTCATATCAAGGAGCTCCTGGCCCACGCAGACAGCTTGTCAATCCGTGTGCTGAGGCAGAGGCCTGTCCCTCGGTGACCCAGCGGTGCTCCCGCCCCACACAGTCACTCCCGCAGAAGCCCTGAACTGGCCTAGGAGGAATGGAAATGCACTGCACAAAGCTGCTTTGTGGACCAAAGACAGATGACAGTGGCATGTAACCCCTGTGCCAGGGCGTCCGTGATTGACCACCATACGTGAGGGCAGGAGCCTGCTTGTGTGTTTTAAGGATGTTAATTTACGTGGAACTGGGGAAAAAAGACCTGGATCTCCTTCAATGCAAGAAGCGGGGTCAGCCTCTTTCCTTACCTTTGTTGGCAAGAGGAGAGAGAGGCGGCAGGTACTGGGGTTGGACCCTGACCACCTCTTCACCCCCAAGTCCTGTCCCACTCTCTGTCAAGGGCTCCCCCAGCCTTCCATACTCCAGAACCAAAGAAAGTTCTTGGCCATATTGGCCTTGAGCCTGCCTTTAAAGTCTCATTCCTTCCACATCCCATTGAACACCTTTGTTCTTTTTCTGGAAATGGGCAAAGTGTCCTGGAGTGACAGCCTTACAGCCCTTGGCCATATATTCCAAGCCAAACATTGGAACATGTGGTCTGGTGTGAGAACATCTGGGAGATGTTATCTGGTAGCCAGAATATTAAGAGTTTCTGGGAAATTTTTGTGATATATAAAGTTGAAGGGAAAAAAAAAACCAGACGAATTTCCAGGAAGAGCAGCCATGGCCAGTAGGACTGGCCAGCCCCGCCCCCACCAGCCTGCCCTCTGCCTCTGCCCAAGGCAAAACTGGAGCTGGCGGTGAGGGCCTGTCTTCCTTCTCCTGTAGAGTGTGGGCACGACTGTGGCTGGTGCCAGGCTGTCCCCAGCCACAAGCTCTCTGCTCAGACTCCCCGGTGGCAGCTGTGGGTGGGTCAGCAGGAAGTGCAATGACAGGGTACAGGCAGGTGGATGGGCTGTCTCACCAGGTTGCTTCCCTGCTCTAGGCCCAAAGGGTTGGGACTCTCTGGGAATGGACGGCCGTGTGTCAGTCTTAAATTATTAAAAAGCAAAGCTGAAGCTTCTCTCCAAGTCGCTAAATTCTGGGCTGGATGTTCACTTGACCTTGAGTGGCCAAGAGCAGGGGCCTGAATTGGGGGCAGAGGGAGGGAGGACACAGGGACAGAAGTGAACTGTATTTAGCATGCCAGAGGGAAGGCTAGGGTAGTCCCCCAGGGTTGGGGTGACAGCCAGGGTGGATGCAGAAGCCTCCAGGGAAGCCTCTCTCCAGTCCTCTGGCTGAGAGAGGAGCCTGGGGCAAGGTGCGTTTATGAACAGGGGAAAGAATGGAGCTAGGGGCCTCCGGTGGGTGATGCTGGGGTGAGGGGTGCAGTGAGCAGTTCAGTACTGTTTTAGAACTTGATAAAACACACAGCCTTAGTTAAAATGAGTGTTCATAGCAGCTTTCACTGGGCAAGGTCACTGAAGGGTAACATGTGGCCTGAGGGAAAGGTGATTGTGGGGGAGGGGACTGGCAATCCTGTGGAATGTATAGTGAATGTTCTCCTGGGTCCAGGCCTTACCTGCAGGAGCCAGTTAAAACTCCCTCTTTACTGCCCCCTGGAGGCTAGGGGGTGAAGGGTGCTCCCAGAGCCCCAGAGCGCTGCAGGATGGGGAGACTGAGCCACCTGGGATGGGGAATGAGGAGGGTGGCTCCAGCAGGTGAGCAGAGGGGCCAGTGAAACAAGTGTTTGGGCCTTCAGGGTGTGAAGAGGATGCTGGAACATCTCAGAGACCAACCTGGGGCCCCCAAAGCTTGCAAATGGCCCCATGGCAGGACAGGAAGTAGTCATGGGGAAAACACTGGCAGCTCCTATACCCCCAATTCCTGGCCTTGAGCTCATGAAACTTGGGAAATTTCATATTGAAAAAAACTTATGGGAGCAAAGGCACCTCTGTTTTCTCTTTATGGTGAGGACAACGTGCCTTTCCAGCTCCAGCCAGGAAGGAAGGGAAAGTAGGGGGCTCTGGCCAGGACAGGACTGGGAAAGGTCTCTAAGCAATACTGGGCATCTGCTTTTGTTACCTCCCAGGGCCAGGGCCAGGCTCTTGACACATCTTATTTAGTCCTTAAAAACAGACCTGCCATTTATGCCCTGTGTATCATCTGCCTTTACACAGATGGAGAGCTGAGTTGAGCAACAGTGACAGGACATTCAGACCTGGCCTCTCTGACTCAAGGCCACTCTTCCAGCTGTGACATCTCCCACCTCCCCCCCCCCCAAAAAAAAAAAAAAGGCTTGACAGAGGGGAGTAGACACTCTGGACTGTGTGAACTAGACCTGCACTTCTTCCTGAGTAACGTGAGGCCAGGGGCCCTGACTCGTGTAGGTGGGTGGGGACTTTGGTTCCTCCAGACACCTGCCTGACGTCCCCATCTGCTCTGTCTGGGGAGCTGCTAACCAGGTCAGCCCTGTGTCACCCACAGGACTGTCAGAAAGCGCCTGCTTAGAACCTAGTGGAGTAACTAGGAGCCAGGCCCTTTGACAGGCAAGGATCCCCTGGAGATGAGAAAGACAGGCTCAAGCTGCCATAGTCTCAGGGAGACACAAACATGCCCACATGGCCTGGTGTGTGCGGCAGGAGAGCCTGGCACCTGGCCTCTGAGGTAGACAGCCTGAGTGATCAGCTGGGGGGAGGGAGCTTACCGACAAGGGACACCCACGCAGGGTTTTGTAACATGAGTAGGAACTTACAGGAAGGATGAAGAAAAGGACGTCCAGGCACAGAAGATAACAAGCGTGAGCAAAGGTGGCTTTTTCCTGTACCTAACCTATGACCTTCCCCCATCCCCCCACCCCCCAGGGCAGTTTATTGGTATTCTGTGTCCAGAACTCTCTCCACAGAAGCCATCAGATTTGGGGACTACACAGAACAGAAAGTGGCTCCAACGTGGGCCTCAGACATGTCAATATCCTTAGGGTGACAGGTGGGGGTGGGGCGCAAGGTCAGAAGTCGCTAGCGGAAGCCGGGGGTGGGGGGATCTGGGAGGGAAGGGCGGTCCCTGGCCAACCTCCCTCCCACCGTCGCCTGCTAGAACCTTTTTTTTTTTTCAGGGCGCCTCTTCTCGGTGGCGGAGGGGCCGGCGGGGGGCGAGAGCTCATCTCCAAGGCGGAGTGCGGCCGGCACCAGGGAAGGGGGACCGAAATTTGTCGCGTGTCAGCGACCTGGAGGCGACTGTTCGCAGGCAACCGCCCCGCGCCCTCCCCGCCAGGCTACTCTGCTCCGACGCGCGTGTCGCCTGCAAGTCGGGACGGCCGGGCGGGGCGATCCCGCGGGTCCGGGCAGGTCGCACAGGCGGCTGGCTCCCCGCGGGTGCGCCCTCCCTGCCACTCGGCCACCCGGGAGGTGCCCTCCGCGCCGGCCTCCCGGCCTTTGTTGCGCGCCGCCCGCCCTCCCACTGTCGTGTCCGCGCTGTCCTTCCTGGCGTCCGCGGGGGCCGGCGCGGGAGACAGGGCTCTGGCCGCACTGCCCCGCCCCGGGGCCGCCCGGCCTGGCGCGGGCTCGGTTGGAGGCGCAGGACGGCTGGAGCCGGCAGTTTTCCAGAGGCTGGGGGCGGGGTGGGGACGGGTTGCACGCTCCCAGCCCCCAACAGACACACGACGCAGGAGCCCTCGCTGGGCGCCGGAGGCCGGGAAGAGGCTGGCTGGCCCTCACTTTGCCCCGGAGGGACGCACGGCTGGGGACCGCGGGAGCGGACAACCGGGAGGACTGGCCTGAGCAGGAGGGAGGGATGGGACGGGAAGCGAGGCGACTCAGGACTGGCACGCGTGGCGCGGGGCGCAGAATGGGGACCGGTACGCGCAGTGTTCCGAGTCTCACTCAGGATGGAGGAACCACAGGCGCAGCTCGGATTTGGGAAATGAAGGTTAATTCAAAGGCGTGCAGTCACTGTGCCGTCTCCCAGCCTGCTCTGCTCCTCCGATCTCCCAGAGCTCTGTTGGGGACGTTAAGGATTCAGTACTGAATCCTTGAGGCAATTCTGCGAGGAACGGACTACTTATCTCTGCTTGCAAACTGGCAGCCGAAGACTCAGGTTTAAATTATTTATCTAAGGTCACATTGCAAATATTACTAGGAGAATGGATTTGAACCTGGCCCTCTGTGACGGCCAGCCTGTGCACGTCCTCCCTCCTAGAACCCTGTGGGGCTCACCTCATCCGGAGGCCCTCGAACACCCGGGTTGGGCCGACCCCTGCCCCCAGCACCCCTGTCCCCCATCTTCACCAGGGCGGCGTGAGGGGTTCGGCTTCAGTTTTTCTGCAGGGAAATTGCCTTGGCGCTCCCATCTCCCCGCGGGGGGCGGGAGGAAGTGGGGAAAAGATAATTTTCCAGAACAGAGTTTCCGAAAAGCAGGCGTAACCCACTCGTGGGTCATGTCTTGTGGGTCGACACCAATATTTTAAAAAGTAGCGTTTCGCACAAGGCACATGTAGGTTTTGAGAACCAATTTTTTCAGAGGGGTGTGTGTGTGTGTGTGTGTGTGTGTGTCCTGAGCTGTAACTTAAAGGATCCTTCTGACCCCTGCTCTGGAGCGCGCTGAGAACACGCCCTCGGCACGGCCTGGGGGAGTGATGGTTGGAGGGGAGGCTGCCTCCGTCCTCTGTTACCTGGAGCTCCACATCCGACCTCCGCGACCTCTTCCAGCGGTGCGCTGCCTGCAGAACGCTGCTGAACCTTCCTGGACTGGTGGCTCGTCCGTATGTGCGTGGCCCCTAGGGGAAGAGGCATCCTTGATCCTACGGCCTTGCCGAGAAGCCCGTGTCCCAGGGGCAGGTTACAGTGAGGTGACTGGACTTCCTGGTCCTCCAAACCGGCCTCCGTGCAGTGGGATTCCCGCGTGGGTACTTAGGGGCAGGAGCTGTTGGATCCCTGATCTGGCCACGCCCCAGATTCCCGCATTCATTCACCCATTTCCTGCTGCTAATTCGTATGCCCTTGCTGGAACACCCTTTCCCTTGTCCACCCGGGGACTCCTTGGCAGCCTTCAAAAATACTAGAGATGCCTGTCCAGCTGTCCAGGGAAGCATTCCAGGAACACCTGCATGCTGACTTTGTTCCTCTTCCCTGTGCTCCCATATAAGTGCCAGGGCTCTTTATTGTGGCTCTCTTTTCAAATAGAGTTTCTTGCTTATCCTCCATCAAACTTACCTGGCAACACCTGGGCTTCCCTGGTCCATCTGTTCAACCCATTTCCTACCCCAAATCCCCAGGTTGGTTCTGGAGCCATTTACAAGGCTGTCACCGGATCCCCTCTCTCCCCTCCCCCTCTCTCCCTCCCTCCCCACCATCCTCTCTGAAGTTTCCCTCCTTCCTACAGAGCCAGAGCACCTGCTTAGAAATGGCAGCAGCCTTCCTTGGCAAGAAGCTCTGCCCAGCTCTCTCAGGCTGTGGGCTTGGCCAGGTCGGAGCGCCGGGCCCTGAGGAAGGGGCTGCTGTCATTGGCTCTGAATCTCTGCCCATGGAGCCAGGCTTTAACAGCTGCCCTGCCAGGCCTGGAGGGCATCCGGGGCTCTTCTGTGGATGCCTGGGTGCCCGCTGGGCCTGCCTTTGTCTTGTCCTTCTGCAATCTGGGCTCAGGCCCCAATTCACAGTGTGGGGCTGTCCTCAGGGGTCTGGCCAGGTGCCAGGTACTGGGGAGAGGCCTGCCCCGCCCTTGGGATGCCCACGTCCCCAGGGTGGAGACAGCTACAGCTGTGAAGAGAGACAGACCAGTGTGCCAAGGGGTACAATGGAAGCCTCAGGCAGGAGGCCCCACTCCACCTGGTGAGAAGAAAGGCTTCCCAGACGAGCCAGCCGTGGGCTCAGCAGCCTCCATCCGAGCTCTGGTGTTCTCTCAGGAGCACAGAACGCTGGCAGTGGCGGGAGCTCACAGCAGCATTCAGATGCCACAGCTCTGATCCTCACCCTGGGCTCCACAGACGTCTCCAGGCTTTTCCGAGTTCGTATCAGGAGTCTGGCTCACTTACTTTTTGCCCGTTTCCAGCCAAATAAAAGCTCCAAAACATTTTATCAGCAAGGCCAGCCTGCCTGAGGTCCTTGGCTTAGCAGATCTCTTAACTGTACAGTGGGCATATGGGATTTGAGACGCGGTCGAGTCCAGGGTACCTGGTGTCCGTGCTTTATCTTCACTTCTTAGAGCAGTGCTTTAACCCACCACCAACTCCTACTACAGCTCTTTTCTCTTTGAAGGGACGCTGGCCTCATACTGGTCCAGTCAGACCTGGGTCCTCCTCCTGACCCTACCTCTTCCTCGTTTACCCTTGGGCAAACATCTTCGATGCTCATGCCCATTTGTGGGTATAAACTGGGCCTCAACGGGGTTTCCCTTGTGGGGTTGTAAGAATGAAATGAAGACCAAAATTTCACTCCCTGTCGTGTCCCCGATGCCCATGCTCAAAGACCTGCCAGCACGTCAGGTTCTTATCAAACGTTGGCCAGAAGTTTTAGCTGCTAATTAGGTATAAAATTTGAGAAATCTGTTCCTATGAGTTGATGACCTCTTCCCAAAGGCTGGCCAATCTTAATGTGAACTTTTGTGAACGCAGCTAGAACGCATCCGACGGTGTGGTGAGGAAGGGGATACCGCTGCAGAGGTCAGAAAGGTTGGCGATTTGGCCATCCAAGCTGGGTTCTGGAACACCGCACCTACCGAGAGGTGTATTGGTGGGGATGTTCGTGCCCAGGCTCTGCCTGCATCTGCACCAAATGGAGCCGCCGCTAATGTTCCAGTTGTCAGTGTCGTCTTGGTAGAAGGGTCCCTGTTTCCAGACAAGTGATGCCCCCAAGGTGCCAAGGATCAAGGTTTATGTGTCCTCTTGGACGGTGCAGCATTGTGGCAGTACGGACAGGCCTTCCCTTCCTGGGAGTTTCATTTTTGCCCCAGGTCTCCTCTTGTATTTTCAACGTGAGTTTTATGTAAGACTTGTAGCCAGTGGGGACCTTGTGAGAGACAGCAAATCACTCTTTTGCTGCGCAGCAGAGCCACGAGTGGAGTCAACGTGCTGGTGGCTCCAGAACCCTCTGCCTTGTACACAGCCGGCTTTTTCTCAACGCCACACGGTCCGCAGCTCCCCAGGCCTGGGAGAGGGGCAGATTTGCTTTTATCAGGGGGTACACACAGCCCTTCCTTCTCAAATATTAACTGTAACCCTCAAAATGAGCATTCATTCCTCTAGCAAGGCTGATTAGTATGTTGACGTGTGTTAACCCTCCTTAGCTATTACATTTGGGGGAAGTCAAGCTGGGGACTCATGAAGCACGGATGTCTCAATTTCTGTGGTAGCACTGAGAGCCAGCAAGTGGCTCTGCCTCGTCTCAGCTGTGTGACCTTGAGAAATCACTTGTGTCCCTGTCCCCTCATCTGCACATTCGAGAGAATACTAGATGAGGTAACTTCATAGTCTCAAAACACCATTTTAAGTATCATCTGCATTAATACAGATGAAGCACCTAGAATGGTGCTGGGCACATAGAAGGTGTTCAGATAATGAGGGAAGATGAGGAGGATAGATGGGATGATGAAGGTCCCTGTCCTTAAGGAGCTTATATAGCCTCGTCATCTTGTCCAACACAGAATCGAAGGAAGGCTCTTTCACCTGCCAACTGGGATGGCCAGTGTTCTTGCTGGCCAACACTTGGGTGAGAGGGAAATAAAAGACTCAGTTCCTTTTGTGTTGTTTCTCTGCTCCCCACACTCCTTGTCCCAACTGAAACTGTGCCGTATGGCATTCTGAATCCATAATGTGGTTATTTTGGGGTTTAATAATTCACGTAACTTGCCCAGCCCAAGAGAGCACAATTTATAATTCAGATCTTCCAACAGCCACACGCTTTCCCCACCCCAGGCATACGCATATGTCTGTGTTTACTGGTGGGGGCAGAAGGAAGGAGCTGTATGTAAGTATGAAAAGAAATAAGAGAAAAACAAAACTTAAAAAACGACAACTGACAAAGGTCATGGTCTCTCCATTTCTCTTTTAATACTGAACAGTATTCTTTGTACAGCTGTAACATGATTTCAAGAGCAGAAATAAGAAACATTACTGATAGACTTCAGGGTGTAAAAATACCACTTTGAAAGACGACTAGTTGAGATTTTTCTTACGCAAGTATTTTTAAAAAGTTTTCAAGTTTATAGTGTCATCAGTTTGTTTAATGTCAGGATTACGATCAAAGCTATGGAAGAGGTTTTATTATGCAGGGATGGTTTACTGTAGCCTAAATTCCATGATGCAGGAGCAGTGATTCTGAAACTACAGTGGGCAGCAGAATCCCCTGGAAGGCTTGTGAAACACAGCCCACTGGCCTCACCCCCAGAGTCTGTGATTCGACAGATCCAGGTGGGCCTGAGAACCTGCATTTCTAGCAAGCTCAGGGGCCACGCCGCCGCCGCTGGTCCCACACCACACTTGGGAGACCCAGCCTGTCGAAAGAGCAAGAATGCATCTACCTGTGGAGGGGCATGTAAACTGGCACCAGGGCTACTGGGCTCTTCTCGTGGGGAGGAAGGGGGGGTGCGCACCATCTGGAAATCACCCAGGCATCTTAAATTCGAATCCTTGATCTCACGTCTTTAGTTTGTGCCTTCTGGTTATTTAAAAATAAAACACTGTAGGTTATTTATCCTTGGAAGAAAAATACGACAATTTAGTCCTGCTGAGTGTTGCCACGTGTTACACATTCGATTTTTTCATTACACTAATTTCTGATTACAAATGAGCCAGTGAGAGCCAATCTCCACTTAACACAAACCGAAGCCACAATCATTTACAGCTTGCGGTCTTTGGCCCTTTCCTGGTTTCCAGGCCACCCTCACCCAGGGCATTCTCCTGGGTCAAGTTAGGACACACCCACATCAAGCTTACAGGTAAGTTCCAGTAACTTCTTAGTGGGAACACCTGGCTGGCCTCTCCCCACCCTGCAGACTCTCTCTTCTCCTGAGGACTAGGACGTCTGCCTCTCCCAGAGCAGACTTACCCCCAGGGCTGCAATTCCTGTTCAGTAGCATGGTCCTGGCTAAAGCCCGCTCTCTGCAGAGTCCAGCAAGAACAACCCTGGACATGGGGTCACCCCCGGGCTGACAGACAGCCTGGCTCGTGTGGAGCGCTGGGGTACCGCCAGGGCGACAGAACAAGGCCCGAGAGCTTTGGTCAACAAACAATGAAGCCGGGTGGTCTTATGTCTAACACCCCCTGGAGGATCAAGTGGCTTCTGGGTTCGAGAATTCATAGCCTTAAAAAAAAAAAAAAAAAAAGAAGGTAAAATACACTTTCTCACTGGCTGCACTTGGCAAACCAGGTCCCTACCAAGCAGTCGGGCAGGTGACTGGGACAATGACTGCTGAAGTGCAGTTACCGTCCACACGGCCTTGGGGAGGGGCATTTCTGGACAAAGGTCACATTGGAAGGAAAACAGCACCAACACATTAGTCTACGTCAGAGAGAAACCAAGCTCTTTCTGCTTCCTCCCCACCTCCCCACCCCTGCATTGGTAAAGAGACTCTAACGTAATAAGGAGCTGTCACATGCAGGTAGATGGCAGCAACACGGCCAAGGGGCCGCTGGAACTTTCGGAGCTTCAGTGTTTGTCCAAAAGCAGACGCCCAGAAGCTGGAGCAAGGGGTGAGCACGACAGGCCACCACCGGCCTACCCTCTTGTGCCGCTGAGGTCACTGGCCGCACGCAGTGTACGAGCTCCCTGGGGCCCAGCCCAAGACGCACCCCGGCAAATGCCGCCCTGTCTGCTGGGGGAGCTGCAGTGAGTGGTCTCGTCTCTAAAACAAAAGGGCCGCGCTGGGTGGTCCACATGCTTCCGAGCGTAGGTCAGGGATGCTGGCCCCAGAAGCCAGCAGGTCTGGAGTTTTCGGCCCCACCGAGCGACCTGTGCTAAGCTGTGCGGGCTTCTGTCTCAGAGGGTCACCGCAGGGCTGCCCTCACCTGGATGGCTGTTTCCCTCTGCTCAGAATTCTCTTGATTTTCTGGACTCAATACCAGTCGGCAGCTTCCCAGTGAGCAGGACGGCAAGTAAACACGGGGAGCCTGGTGTCCGCATTCACATCCGACAGACTGCTGCGCAAGCACATTCACGAGAGCTGGGACAGGGCATCGGACAGAACAGAGAGTGGGTCTCCCCTCATCAGGCCAGCCTGGTGACGGGACTGTCCCTCCCTCAGAAGCAGAGGCCCCGGGGGGGGGGGGGGGGCGCTGCTGCGCCCCCGCCAGCAGCCCAGGCCCACTCCGTGGGGCGTGGTCTTCGTGAACCAACTCGGGTCAGGCGTGACACAGTGTGACAGAGGGGCGGAAGGTCTGAGAGCTCTTTGGTTTCACCTCTCTCTCTGCTCTTGATGGAGAAAGAACACGTTTTTCAAAAATGTTATTTTTCAAAAACCTGGGAGGGAAAGAAATGCCAGCGAGAGGAACACAAAGAGGGAGGTAGTGCATGCCACGTTTTGGAACTTCTGCTTTTCAGACTGCCCCAATTTTGTTTCGCTTCCAAGTTCATCCTGCCGTACAAGGTGAAGCCAAGCGATCCGAGTCCACAGAGCTGAAAAGCAACTCCTATGTATAATTCAGTTCCTAGATCTTCAAATGCTATGAATTCTCTAGAAAGGTAATGGTCTCACTTTATAGCCAGGGAAATTACCAGAAGAAAGATCTTGGCTCTGCCACCTTCGCTTACAGAAGGTAAAACACTTAACAGAGACAGATTTCTGTTGGAGTTAGACTAGATTTCTCTTCACAGCCCTGAATCTCACGAGGTGAGAAGGAGTAGAAGTTGCCAAGTGGTTGGCTACCAGACCCATCAGTCTGTTTAACTCTGGCTAAAAGCAGAGAATAATGGGCAAGCTCCCAAGTCTCTCCCCCTTCGGCTCTGGCGTGAAGATCGTCATGTAACACACACGCAGTGACTTCCAACTGCCACCCAGCAGCGGGCACACAGAGAGCACGGGGCGTTTTCAGTCCACACAAAGGCAAGATCAAAGACGAGGATGAAAACCTAAAGGTATTTCGGCTTTCCAGCTGGATCCCCCACTCTGGCTAACTCTCTCAACGGTTCATTCCCCCAATTAACCCCCCAAATCAGCTGATTAGAAAAACGTTCTTGCAATAAACACAAGTTGAGCTGTTTCTCTTTATCCATCACATTCTGCCACTTCCTTAGAAATGATGAGTACGTGTCGAGGTGCAGAGGCTGGAGAAAGCCCAACTGCTTCTAGGATGTGCCCCTGAGCAGCGCGGGGGGGGTCGCCGGTGTCCACTGCTCTCCCCCTCCTATCGGCCGGGGAACCACTTAGGTGCCCTCTGGAGCCCGGCAGTGTCAGGATCACCGAGGAGGCAACATTTGTCCTCAAAAGTCAACCTAAGCCCCTGGGTTACTCTCTTGGACCGCCATGGTTTGCGGTCTGGGTGGAGGCTTTCAAATGAACTCATCTGTAGCAATGCCCCGTAGACCCAACAGGGTCAAGCCCAGGATCAAGCCCGCTGGGCCAGGAGTTATGCCTGGGGCAGAGCTGGCTCTGACGAAGATATTAAGAGGCTGCCTGTCAAAGAGCAGTTCCTCTGAGGCGAGGAGACAGGGGCCTGCAGGGAGCACACATGCAGTGCTTGTATTTTCAAGTAAACTTTCCTCCTCATAAATAATTCCCTCTTCGGCTTCAGGAGTCTCGTCTACAATAGCCACTGTTCAGCAAATACTTGAAATTAGGTGAGGTCATCATGCTGATTCTAGATTCATCCAAACACTTAGTAATTAAGCCTTCAGATCACAAAACCTGCCGCCCCCCCCAGCCCCCCTCCCCTCCGACACCAGGGAAGCATCTTACTCATTCATGACCAGGCGTGTTCCCAACAAGCCCACTGACACATGCGACAGTTGTGTGGGGCACAGTAAATCTGGTAATAGGAGGACAACAGCATGGCTTGTAAAGAGCATAATCATACAGGCCATTAGGATGCCTACTGCCTCTTGTGATGTGGAGTGTGGATACAGTACTGAGACAAGGTCCTCATTTATGTTTAACAAAGACCTGTATATTTTAATGCAAATCTAAGGACCATCCCTGTTCTAAGTTTAGAGAAGACTATTTGAATGAGTCTCGAAACTTTGTAAAACAAATAACCTAGTACCCTATATTGGAAGCCCTTTGTAGTAATCTTTTTTTTTTTTTTGCTAATTTGAAAAAAATAACTTATTTATATATCAGAGTTGACTGTAAACGTGGATGTCAACCACCCTTTTAGTTTTATAAATCTGCTTTTAGCTTTCATCAACAGGCAGATTTACTTACCTACCATGATCCTAACCATGAGAAAATACCCTTCTTTAAAAAACTGTTACAAATATTTATTAAAAAGTGCAAGTCAAAAGTCAGCTGGGCAAGTACATCATTGCAAATCACAAAAAAGGGCGGGGGGAGGGGGGGAGCCGAAAGCAAATAAACAAGAAAGACAAACAAGAAAAAAAATTAAAAAGAAAAAAAAAACAACCAGTGTGCCGAGGAGTGGACCCCAACAGATGAGGAAACAAGAAGTCCAAGCTAGAGCTCTATCCGGATGTTGGCTGTGCTTTCCAAGTGCACAAAAAGATGGTGAGGACAGCCATGGCCTCCCCTGCCAGGCTCTGGGTCAGCTGCTGCTTCAACAGTGGTGACAGCATCAGGGAGGCTATATAAATATCCTATAGACACGTGTACGTTGGAGGCATTTAAAAAATCAGAAGCCTGAAATTTAGCATCTCAGCAGTTTCAGCTACTAAAACTCAATTAAAGCATCCATTATTTAAATTTGGATTGGCTCAGTTATTTGAATGGATGATTAAAAAAACCAAAAAACTGAGTTGTCATCTTAGGGGGGAAAAAACCCTCAAGTTCACCTACCCATTCTTGCCATGACTCACAGGGTAAGAGAAGTCTGGTTCAGAACTAGCCTTTTTTGTCATTATGGTTTCTGAGTGTCGCTGTGCTAATGATGTACTAACCACTCCCAACCGTGACCTCCCCCATCCCCCCCCACCCCCCGCCCCCAGTGCAGAGTGCCACAGGAGTGACCTAACCGTCGAGGAGGCTGGCCAGGGACCCTAACTCGTTCAAGTGTGCTGTAGCCATACAGTTAAAGGTGGTCCTAAAAATACAAGCTGCACCAGGACAGCAACGTGAATTTGGCAAGGCTCTGACCTCCAGCAACCTCACCCACCGTTCCCTCAGCTGTGCAAACTGGGTCCTGCCACCCTCTCCTCCCTTCAGTTCAAGCCACCCGTTGTTAGCATCCCCAAAGCCTAGTGCTTTCCATTATTCTCCATTAGCTATTTCTACCACAAAATAATGTGCCTGGAAAAGCAATTTTATCCCAGCACTTATCCCTGAAAAATGGATCGGTGCGTCTTCTGTCACAAACTGCTTCTTGGGCCTTCTGTTCCCATCAGCGACTGGCTGTCAGGGGCAGCGGGGAATGAAACGTGCCCGGGAGCCCGCACTCCGGACAGGGCTCATTGGGACGGGACCATGGTGCGCCGTCGGAGCCGGGGGAAGGGTCTGGGCCGGAGAAAAGAGCTGTCCGAGATGGATGGAATGAGCAACAGCAAGCGCTAGTGGAGTCTGCGGAATTTTCTGGATTCCTCCGAGGCCGTCCTTGGGGCGTGAAGCCTGGGAGGCAAAGCAGTGGCGGGCCATCCTCAGAGTGGGCCAGGCGGGCCAGGAGTGCACGGTCGTCCACCCAGTGTTCCCCGTGGCCCTGCCAGCGCCGGGTCAGAGCAGCTGTCAGTGGTGGGGTCACGGGGAGGGGGGTCAGTGCAGGCCGCGTCTTCCAGAGAGAAGCGGGAGGGGACGGCAACGCCCGGCGCCGCTGCCCGCCTCCCCGGGTTCGAGTGCAGGAGGGGCTGCGCCGGCCGTGTCACAGCACAAGGAGGAGGACCAGCACGACCAGCAGGACCACGAAGAGGACGGCGATGGCACACCACTGGCGCCTGTCTGGAAGGCAGGACACGAGGATTAGCGCTCTCGGGACTCTACGTTCCCCAAGGTACAGTCACATGCAACTCCCCGCAGCAGAAAGGGGCCAGAGTGTGCCGATGACGGGGGCTCGGAGGATCTGGAACCCGCCCGCGGGCCGGGTGTCTGCGCCTGCACCGCATGTGCACCCACAGCTCTGCCGGTCCCTCGAACATGGGCCTGTAACCAGTACGTGCTCCGCGCTTCAAGTCTTTCATTAAAACCCGTGGCTCTCAGTTGGCTGCTGGTGGGTACCATGCCCCTGGCAAGGTGCTGGCACTGGCATTACAGATCAAAGCCCATTCGCTTTAATCCTCTACCAAAGCCAAATCACTTCATTCAACAAGAATCCTGTTCTTTGCTCAACGGGCACTAGGGGAGGACAGAAAGAGGATAAAAGCTCCCGCTGGTCACTCCAGGAAATGAAGGGCTGAAAAAGCAAACTCCGGGGACCACAAGCACAATCACTGTTACGCCACACCCCTCCAGGAGAGATTACTGGGAAAGTAACTTACGCAGCTTACCACTGAATCCAAGTGGAAGGCCTTCTCTGAAACCTGCCCTACCAACACTTCAGAACAAGCACCGGAAACTAAGTGGCTAGAGTCCATCTAAACCCCAAGAGCAAGGAGGCGCGGAGGAACAGAAGGGCCCACACAGACCCCGGCAGAGCCCCAGCTCCACCCACAATCCCCCGCGTGCCTGGCAGGAAACACGAATACCCTCGCTCACCCTGGGCCAGGCTGGATGTGGAGCCCAGGGTGCCACCGTTGCCAGGATGCCTCCTGAACTTGTGGAGGTAGAAAGAACAAGCAGTCTTTCTACAAAGGGCCAGACTGACAGAACAGACTTTCACTGGCCCATGAAAACGTATTTCTGCTGCTAGAGAGGAGTCCTCCATCTAAACAGGGATATGAAGGTAAACTGATTCATCAAAAGTCTACTTGAAAGCCTGCAGATTCTAGGACACCATGGCTATGGAGGATCACAGTATAAGAAGGTCCGCATCTAGGAAAATCGATTGCAAAGCTTTCCTCAAAGCAATGCTAAGTCCACAAACCAGTACTTAAATTATCTAACTGCCACGGCTGGCAAAATTTTAGAACCGGCCAAGAGACTGCCACCAAGTGACAGTAAGCAAAGTAAGTACCTTCTTGGTGGTGATCACCTTGCTCTACTTCAGACACTCTAGAAACTCACTTAGAAACTGTGATCAGGGCAAAGACCCCAAGTCTGTTGGTTCCTTGTCTGAACAGGACTAGTCCAACGGGCACGGGAGGCAGAACTGGCCTACTCAGATAATATTTTTAATCTGTTTAACTATCACTTCACTGCTCAAGAGAACTTGAGTTAATCTAGCATTCTTTCATCTATTTAAAAATGCCTATAAGAACTTCAAAACACTCATTAAAATGATTAGTTGGTATTCTTCCAGGACAAAACAGGCAAGATAACTGCTTCCTAACCATCCCTGCCCCCCAACCTGACACATATCCCTATGCCCCCCACCCCCCAGCATTCTCAACCCTAGATTCTCAATATCGAACCAGTTTTCCACTTTTTGGCTTTCCATCAGCCTCTCCCCAAGCCCCTCCCACCTCCGATCACTCTCTCTTCCAGGATTGCATTAAATAGGGGTTTTCATCAAGGACAACATCCCTCATACAAGCTAGCACAACCGGGACGCTCCTTTAAAAAGCCGTTTCCCTTTGAAGTGCTAAGCTGCTGCTAGGAAGCCTGAACCAGGTAACCTCACCCGCTGACTTCTCCCCAGAAGGGGGGCAAAACTAACCACAAAGGCTTCTGTGCTCTCAAGGGAAAAGCCTAACCAGCTTTGTAAGCTCAAGACCTGCTTCAAAAAGTAGATGGGAACAAAGAGAGCTCCAATGGCAGGTGTTTCTCCCCTTCCAGTATATTTTCCTCCACTGGAGAGAAAAGATAAAAAAATTTTAGAAGGTGAGGGAAGACTCAAAAGAACCTTCTACTCAAAAGAATACACCGTCCTTGGGTCACTCATAAAGCGAGTGTGGCATCTCGGCTGATTTCTTCCACGAGGCAGCCAGCCACGGGGAAGGGCAGACGTTCTGATTCTCCGGAACCGTGTGGCTGGCATGTGAGCTCGGTTACTGCCTGATCAACTTCAACGTGTCTTCATATACTTTAAGTACAGATTAAAAAGCAGCGAACTTGCCCAGAAGTTATGGAGAACAGAGGCAAATACAAATTGCCTTGGTGTCAACCTGAAGCCAAGAGCACCAAGCAGGAGGCCCTGAGCAATCTTTCTTTTGGGAGCAGGCAAAGCTTAAAACGAAAAAACCATGGGCAAGCTGTCTAAACTGAAGGGCCTTTCAGGCTAAATTCTCCGTCTCCTGGCCCTTTTTCTTAGACAAATATAATTGAAGTCCCTACTTTGCTCCCCAAACTTTTCTTTCAGGATAAAGTAGCATAAAGCACAAGCAAGGCTCAGTGTTATTTATACACACTGCTTATCACAATGCAAGCACTTTTCTAAATTATTCATTCCCGGAATGCTGAGAAACAAAGACACAGTGCATCTTTGTTCTTTGCTCTTCCCCAAACAAAACTGGTGCTGAAGTAGCTACTTGACTTTGTGATGAATACACACACTAGAGAGGGCCTGGGGTTTACACTGGTTATGTAATACTTCACTAATTATTATTATTTTTTTTTAAGTAGAAGCATGAAGGTGGGAGAGAACAGAGGAATAGGGAAGAAGGCTTTGCAAACCTTTCTCTAAGTGTGTGAAAGATTAACTAAGCTGGTGCCTGCTTCAGGCAATGAAAAGCTGCTGGAGGCATAAAGGTATTTGTCCCTGGAGAGAAAGAAGGAACTAAGTCTGGCTACGAGCTTCCCTCTGTTTTGGATAAAAAAAAAAAACAAAACAAAACAGGTCCTTTGCCCTGCAGGGCCATATTCTGCCTGACTTCCTATTTTTTAAAAAAGAAACAAACATTAAGTAAGTACTAATACGTGGGAGACACTTTAAACACTTGTACGTTAATTACTATTATTTAATTTAACTTCCACAATGTTCTGAAGAGGCAGGCAACAACCTATTTTTTACAGGTAAGAAGCTGAGCCCCAGACAACTGTTCTTTAACTTGACTATGAGTTAAACTGCTGGAAAGCAAATATAGATCTGTATTAGCCTTAGCGCAGAAGGCTGAATGAACCATTAGACCCCGTAACACATACCTGATGAGAGGAAACCCACAGAAGAATGAGGCAAGAAATGGGAAGCTCCAGCGGGGGTGCTAGTGCTCTGCTTCAACCACATTTACATCACCTCAAGGAGTACCTCAGTTCCTCCCTTGACCAAGCCACCCCCTGCCGACTAAAGAAGAAAGGAGATACTGGATGTTCTTCGGCTTTAAAATGCAGTATTTCTAATGTACTAGGGGAGGTGGGTTGCTGCCATCAACAAATAGAGTCACTGGAACATATCTTCCTACATAGTGACCAATTTGAAAACTGTTAAAATTTCACCCCACTCTGGCGCAAATCTGCTGGAATATTTCACTTACGACTTTAAGTGAAAACAATTTATTTTTTATTTAAAAAGATTTTTTTTTAAGTTTATTTATTTTGAGAAAGAAAGAGAGAGAGAGAGAGAGACCGCACGCATTGAGAGTGGGGGAGGGGCAGAGAGCGAGAGAGAGAATCACAAGCAGGATCCCCGCTGTCAGCACGGAGCCCTTGGGCTCCATCTCACAAACTAGAAGATCAATGAGATCATGACCTGAGCCAAAATTAAGAGTCAGATGATTAAATGACGGAACCACCCAGGTGCCCCTGAAAGAAATTTAAATTAGATCTGTAAGGCCATCTGATTCTGAAATGGTAGGAGTTTTTCAATAAAAGAAAGTCCAGGGAAAACAATAACCGGCTTCTTCATTACTGTTCCCTATATGGGCAAGGAAATAAGAAAGTGAAATAAAAAAGGATTTTGTAATTGCAATGAGAGTTGCTCCACTAGGAGAAAAGCCACCCACCACACCAGCCTTGTGCGGTGGGGGGACACAAAGACCACTTCTCCGGTGAAGGCCACAAGTGGCAGACGAGGCCTGTGCCTACCGGTCTTCCTTCTCTGACAAGAAAGCAGACCCAAAAATGTACGACAGGAGAGAGATCTGAAGGGGCACACCTGTGAGAACGCTATAGACCATGTTTCTAGAATGAAGTAGGAATTCTTAAGCTTTAAATGCCATACATACCACTGGTCATGTGAGATACTTTTGCAAGTTTCTTCATCACATTGTCCAGCCGGGACTGAGTGCTCTCCAACTCGTGGGAGAAATCATCCAACATACTGGAAAGAAAAGCAGACACAGAGGAGTGGCTGGTAAGCACAAAGTCTTGGCAACGCACTGGCCATGAAATTAAATCATGGTAAGGTATGATCTTACCCCACGCCTCAGTGTTAGCAAACCTAAAACAGGTAATGTCGGGGTTTGATCAATCTATTATCCAAACTCCTTAGCACAAGACATGTTTTTTTTGATTTCAGAATTTTAGGAATTTAAAAAAGCAATGAATTACATATGCTGGATATTAGCCAGCACTCGCAAGCAGGGTCTGGGGCAGACCCCATGATCAAGCATGTTAATGTTTCTGCAGAGGAAACTAACAGGAATCATAGCTGCATTGAGTTCAGGTTAGGTTTCCTGTAATATGGGCTTGCTGAAAACTTAAAAAAAAATTTTTAGAGCTTTGTAGATTTTAGAAGTGTAGACCAGGCAGTGTGGAGCTGACTGATAGAAGAACAGAAACTCAGTGGCAACGCAGTGCTCTAGAAAGAGGCTGTGTGAGGTCAGACAACCAGGCTTTGCCACTTGCTTCCCCTGCTACCTTGACAAGGCACCCCACAACTCTTTGGCACAGTTTCCACATCTGTAAAATGGGGTCGCTTCCCTGCCGGGGGTCTTGTGAGCACCAGGTAATAACACAAAGCACTTCGTGGCGACAGAAGCCAAACATACTTTAATCTAATAATCATTGGCTGTAATGCACTCTGTGCTTTGTCATAACGCCGGGAGGCCCTGGGACTGCCATTCCTGACGGTGTGTGCTCCTCACCTACACCTGCAGAGAAGCCAGTGTTTTCCCACGGGAGAAGCGGCTCCAGGAAGCTAACACTATTTTGCTGTCCAAGGTGCAGCTGGGAAAGAAAACACCAAAATACTCTCATCCCAACAATGTTTATTTCATAAATCACCAAACATTCCAGACTTTTCAACTCTGGGCTAACATGTGATCATCTCAAATACAGAATGCAACATACCAATTAGTCTTATTAAGACCAGAGGTCTTATTAGTAAGGCTCTAGTACTCTGACAGCATCAATGGCGGCTAGAAAGTCCTGGGCTCGGTCTGTGCCCACATGAAGCAGCCGACAACCCTTCAGGATTCAGGGCAACCGACTCCTCATGAAGTCAATTAGGAAATACAGTCCATGTTGACAACTAAATAAGCAAGTCTTTGTCCCTTACCTGAATTTTCACATTAAGACATTATTAGCTCATCTTAGATCCTGGTAGCATCTTAGCCCTGCAGCTGCAGACCTATCCAGGCAGGGCCAAACGCCGAAAACACAAGAGCCACCTTTGTATGCCGGGCATGACTTTTCCGACTGAGGACAAAAAGGCCAGTCACCCAGCCTCCAGCCCAAGGACACCCACTAACTAGGTTTCCAGCCCCGATCTATCTCCTCGGCGCTGTCCAAAAGAAACAGGCTGTGAATCCGTACGCTATTTTGTATTTCTGGTAGCCACACATTTAAAACAAAAAGGAAGAAATTAATTTTCATAATCTGCTTTATTTGGCTCCATATAGCCAAAACATTATTGTTTCAACATGTATTCAATATTTAAAAAATCATGCACAAGCTACTTTGTGGGTTTTTTTTTTTTTTTCATAGTAAGTCTTCAAAGTCTGGTGCATTTACATTTCGGCCACATCTCAGTTCAGACTGACCACATGTTACGTGGCCAACGGCACAGCTGCCAGTGGCTACACGTCCTGGGGAACACAGGTCAGAGTCCAAGACCCACGTATTCTCCCTTGAATTTACTTATTATTTTTACCAAAGTGACACACACTTTATTATTATTTTTTAAATATTTTTCTTTTTTTAAAAAAAGTTATTTATTTTTGAGAGAGAGAGAGAGAGACAGATTGCAAGCAGGGGAGGGGTGGAGAGAGAGAGGGAGACATAGAATCCGAAGCAGGTTCCAGGCTCTGAGCTGTCAGCACAGAGCCCAAATGCCAGGCTCGAACCCATGAACTGTGAGATCATGACCTGAGCCGAAGTCAGACCCTTAACCAATTGAACCACCCAGGTGCCTCGACACACACTTTAAAGAGCTAAATAGCACGTTAAGAGTTTTCATTAAAAAAAAACCAACAACAAAAAAACCCAAAAAAAACACAGCTGTTTCCCGCCCCCAGGACAACTGCTCCAGCCCCTCCCACTCTTCTCTCAGGCTTTCTCCACTTTTTGAAGTAAATGCTTGCACCAGAATCCTCTCCTGCTGACTCTGCACTAGAAGGGCTAGGGCTTTGCTCTGCTCCCATTTCCTTCCCCATCTCTGCATCCACCCCACACCTACTCCTCCTTCCTTCCAACATGATTTTGTCACGGTGTGAGGAGATCGCCCTTCGGGGCTCACGCCGTCTAGAGCGAGCAAATGCTCTTCCCAGCCGGTGGCTCGTGGCCACCAGCTTGCTCCTTGGCTCTCCCCACGGCTGGCCGAGGGTTCAGCTTTCTCTGGTCAGTAGAGTCGGTAACCATCCAGGATCTAAATGTTATGCTTATTGTTTGTTATTTCATGCTCTATGTCCCCATAGGTTTTATGCCGCTAAAAAAAAAAATCCCTCTGCCTGCACTCTAGTGGGCTTTAGGGAGGGAGCGGAGATAAAAGGTGTATTCGGTGTGTTCAAAGTCACCATCTTTAACTGGAAGTCTACCAGGCTTCTCTGTTATCTACCGAAGCCCAAGGAGTTCAGGCAATTAGTCCTTTCCCGTCCCCCAACTGGCATTTTAGGGGAAGAATGCATTTTAGACGGAAATTAAACACGTATGCCTAGATTCCTGCTCTTGTAGCTTCCCACCTAGTCTCCCTGCCTCCAGTCTTGCTCCACTATGGTTGGTCATCTAAATTTTTTTTTTTCAACGTTTATTTATTTTGGGGACAGAGAGAGACAGAGCATGAACGGGGGAGGGGCAGAGAGAGAGGGAGACACAGAATCGGAAACAGGCTCCAGGCTCTGAGCCATCAGCCCAGAGCCCGACGCGGGGCTCGAACTCACGGACCGTGAGATCGTGACCTGGCTGAAGTCGGACGCTTAACCGATTGCGCCACCCAGGCACCCCAATGGTTGGTCATTTAAACCGCAGCTAGACATGGCGCCTGGTGGCTCAGCTGGGTAAGCATCTGACTTCAGCTCAGGTCACGATCATCCCACAGTTCATGGGTTTGAGCCCGGTGTCGGGTTCCGTGCTGATGGCTCAGAGCCTGGAGCCTGCTTCAGATTCTGTGTCTCCCTTTCTCTCTGCCCCTCCCCTGCTTGTGCTTTGTCTCTCTCTCTCAAAAATAAACGTTAAAAAATTTTTTTTTATGCCATGGCTAGATGGGCCTGCCTGAAATGTAAACCTGACCATGGTGTCATTCCCAACACAACCTTCATGGTTTCCCATCACCCTCAGAAGAGAAAGTCCTAACCCCATAATAGGGCTTCTAAGGCCTCCCTGTCTTGACTTCTGCACCCCTCCCCACTCCCATGCTCTATACACAGTAAACCTTTCTGCCCCATGCACTTCCTCACTCTCTGTCTCGGTCAGCCCTCCCCTCACCCCCAACCCTTCACTGGGACACCTTCTCCTCACCCTTCAGGTTCCAGTTAAACACATCTTCTCAGGGACCTGGGCTAAGTCAGGTCTGCAGCTTGTGCTAGGTGAGGGCTCCCAGGTCCCATGTCCTTCCTCCTTCCTTCTCTGTCACCTCTTAATGACTTACACCATTTGTAAAATGTCTGTTCTACACAGTAAATGGTAAACTCTCTGATGGCAAAGACGGTCTGTTCTGATCGCTCCCCTATCAATACCCAGGACCTCCAGCAGAGCAAGTGCCATTCTGAATTTATGAAGAATGAATGTATAACGCTGAACTTAAGAGTGCAACTGGAGAGGTTCTGAAACATCCTAGTGGATGGTCTTACTTTTTCAGAAAAAAAAAATTGTGAAATGAACGGGTTTTAGAAGGATGCTTTTGGGGCCATGCTTCCAAGCACAAAAGGAGACTGTCCCGAGGGAAAAACAAAGAAACCCAACTGTTTTTTCTTGTTTGCTCTGTGTTCACTTTTTACTTTTGAGGGAAGATTTTTTTATTAATTGAGGTTAAACTTATAAACTTTTTTCCATAATGTTAAAGTTTAAGATGCAGAGCAAGAAGTTTTATTCGATGGAGCAGGAGAGTCATGGGGTGATAAAGTGAAGCCAGCTCATGTCCTATCCTCTTCGGGACCCAAATCCCCAGGGAGGTGACAAAAGCCAGATCTGTCTCATGCTCCCATTCATCATAACACTCCAAGAATCTGCTCAGAGGAGACTGGATCTGTTTTTGCAAGGTGTAAAACTAACATGAGAATAACTCTGCCTAGACCCTGCTGAAAATTTTATCTGATCAATTTGCTTCTTTGGGGGAGGTCAGTCCGCAAGACAGAACGAAGACAGAGCTGTAAGTAAAGCAGCTTTTGGTTCCACTGGCCATGTAACTGTCAGGCTTTTCAGGGGTCTCTGAACACGGCTCTGCCCCTCAGTTTCCCTGCAGTAAGAGGGGCATGCCAATACTCACACTGCCTGTTCCTCCAGCTCCCCTCCGATGCGCTGGGACATGTTCTTCAGCACCCCGATGCTGCCAGAGACCAGCTCCAACTGCTCATCCTGCTGCTCCACGATCAGCTGGTGCCAGAGAAACGGGAAATAAGCAATGAGAATCCATCTTACCTGGCTCCAGTCCCGGTACTCTAGCAGCTGCTCGCGTCTTTGCCAACTTGGGACAATTCTCATTCAGAAGCAAAGCCCAGAAATCCAAGGACCAGACCATCGCCTCTGAGAACACACTGCTCAAAAGGCTGGGTTGTCAGGCTACTGATACCTCCTGCTGATCCAACGTGTGAACAGTCAGCAAACCTTGAAACCACCAAGGGGGACTGATGCCGTGTGGCTCGAGTCCATTGAGGGAAAAGGCCAGGGCCAAGAGCACCTGTGCAGTAACCACTGAGCCAGGGGGGGATTTGGGAAGAGGAAGCCCACACCAGGGTCAAGGTCTCAATCCACAACAGGCTGCCACAGCCTAACTACGAGAGAGAGCCTGGAAAACCTCTGAATGTGGGAAAACTGTGCACACCGAGTCCTTTCCTTCCTGCTCAAGGACAAACCAGAGGCGGCCCTGTGGCAGTGAGCTGTCTCAAGGACAACCACTGAGTGATAAATAATTACTGTTAATTGTGCTGTACCTTCCTCATTTTTTGTATATAAAAAAGTCTACTTGATTAATAGCAATTTAAGTAGACAACTGGTTAAACAGAGATGCTGATGGAAAGAGAACACACAGTCCTACATGTATACATAAACTTTGCATTTAAGAACCAGTAGTTTCAATGCGTAGAAAACCCTCAAATCCCCAGATACATTGTTCTCAGCTTCCTTTTTAAAATACAACTACATATCAAAAGCAACAATGTGAATATAACCAACCTCGCTTTCTTTCTGCTGTATAACCTCCACCAAAGCAATTATTTTTACATATAATAGATTTTCAATGAAAAAACAAGGACTCAATTTTTCTGAAAGTGCCTTTGTTGAAATGAACAAAAAACGGAGTACAGAAGTGGAGGCGGGGAAAGAGGTCGCTAGTTTTTTGTGTTTTGTTTTTTTCAATCAATGGCCTTGTCTGTCAGTTGTGGATGTCTGGTCTGCTTTTCCTGAGAGAGCTAATCAAGCTTGGATCTCTTGACAAGGTCGTGCTCCGAAGGAGGTTCACGGCACAGGCGGTCGCAGGCCGCCGCAAGACATGTCCCCGCCCCCCCCCCCCCCCACCTGCTGGCAGCGGGACGGAGGGAGGGCCTGGCTCCCACCGCAGCCTAAGGCCCTCAGGTACCTGCTGCTGGGCCTGCTGCTCCTCGATGAAATGGGAGTTGGCTAACTGGAGCTCGCGGTCGAGGCGCACGTACTTCTCCGTCGTTCCGGCACTCCAGTTCTGACCACCACTGTCCCCTAGCAGCGCCTGTGAGAGCGGGACGGGGCAGCCAGGTTGGGGGGGGGGGGGGGCGGGAAACAAGCCATTACTATCTGCATAAATGCTCCACAGCAGGGACATAAAGAGTTCCCATACTGCTCACGGTGCATTTTCCACCGGGTCAGCCTTTTGTGTGGTGGTGGAGGTTGGTGCCTGCGTGGCACAATTTCAGGAATGCCGGGAAGGTACGGTACCCGCTGCCTCCAAGCTTTCCCAATGGGACTCAAAAATGGCCTTTGGTCCCATTAAAATGCAAATAAATGTCAACTTCAAACCAACAAGTGCCCATCTGTACACACTACATAATGTAAAAGCACTCGGTCTCTGTAGGTCAGCTCTTCCTACCCTGGGAAGTTCACCAGAGACTCACAGGTTCTAGTGTAATCCCACAGATCTAGAATCCTTTTTATTCAAGTGTGAGCCATGGAAGTTTCTGGGGTTTTGTTTTGGAAGGAGGTGGGAGAGCGCCCTAGTATGATAAGAAGCTAAGTCACAGCCTCTCACACACAGAAGCCCCAAGAACCACCAATGTCTCTTCAGTTTAACCCATACATAAATCCCAGCGCTCTTCCAGTTGAACGAAAGGGCTACAGGCTTCCCAGATAGGACCTGGGGGTTGCTTCACAGGCGGATATGGCCACGAATGAGTGCCTGATCCTGGTAACCCAGGCGAGTGCTGGGCCTGAAGTTAGAGCTCTTCACCAGGGTCAGGTTTCCCAATATGAATTCAAGGAAGTTTGTAGCCAGAACAGGATAAGTCTGGAAAAAGGATAAGTCTCCCTTATATGAAAAGGCCTGTCAGGAATGGGAAAGCTCATTCTCGGCTGCGGGCTCGGACTGGGAGCCCCACAATCCTGTCTGACTAGTTGGTCAAAGTTACTGCTCACACCGGTCCTGCATAAAGAGCCAGAAGATGCTGCTAAGATTCTTTCTCCTTGTGCGGTTGCCAGATCTTCTTACCGGGTACTTTTTATCTCTGGAACTGTTAAAAGCCTAACTGATTACTTGCTTCTCTGTCTGAAAAGCCCTTTACTAGCCCCTCGGGACTGACGTGGCCCACTTCACCTGATGCTCAGAGCTGAATTCGGTCAAAGGGCCACACTTTGGGGACTGGGCTTGGCAAAGCTCCAAAGACAGAGCCTAAGTGCTGAGGTGATTATAAGAAGGGGACCAGGGCACAGGAGAGCCTCCAGCAGTCCTTGGCAATCTGGCCTCTGGAGGAAGCAGACCCGAGGCCTTTTGAAGATGGCCCTGCCCTGCCCTGATTGTAGGGTTGTCAAGTTGAAGAGATCCTGCTCCTTCTGAGCTGAAGACTCTAAGAATCTCTAAGGAGGGCAGTGGGGCCTAGTGACAATTTTTTCAAGGTCAGAATAAGGCTACATATAGTGCATCATAAGGCTACCGACAGAGAACTGGGGGCTCCACCAGCCTGGTATGCTCCTGGTGACACAATCAGGGCTATTTTTCTAGCGCATCCATGGTCTACACTCAGGTGGACATATGTCACACCGTTAACAGTCGTCTATGCTTTACTGTGAAGCAGCTTAGATTTCACCAGTCTGACTTCCAGGACTCTGTTTTAATGGGAAAGGAGACGGCAAGGGCCCAGGGCACTGGAGGGCCAGCCTGTGTGCAGGTGCCAGAGCCAGAGGTCCCAGCTCAGCCGGGGTAGCACAGCACCTGATCTGGCAGGAAGCAGCGAGGCCTGCCTGCCTGAGTGCGTACAGAAAACCGGCCCTGCGATTCTTTGACAATTTGTGACCCTATGACGTTTCACGCAACACTGAAAACAAAATTCCAGTCCACACTTGGAAAGGCAATGTGTAACTACACAGTTTGTGTATGTCAGCTCAACTTCTACTATCTGGGGAATAAAACAATTCAAGTTCAGGGTAATGGAGGCCAAGAGTTCCCGATCTCACTGTCACAACTACCTTAGGTCACTCAGCTCCTGTGAGCTGAAGTGGAGACAAAAAGGGAACTTCAAAACTAGCCAGCTATGGCCAGACCCTCGGCTTCTCCCATGAGCTAGTGCCAGATGGACCAGGTCAGTCACTGGCTTTTCCTCATTGCACCGTTAAGAGGAAGGGAGGTAGACAGGAAGAAAATAAAACACAACAATGACTTGAAAAATGAAATGCGAGAAAGGAAACAGGAAAATTAAGTTAGGTGATATCTGGAGAGCCCCCTCCCTTTCTTTGAGCTCTTACAATACTTGTTTTCAAAATTAAGTGGGTCAACAAACACGTGCAGGTATAAAGTAAGGACTTACTGATATCCAGTTAGTTAAAAATGATGAGTTGATTCTGGAGTTAATAGTCTACTAAATGGACTGACTACTGGTAACTTTATGGAGTCTGAACGGAACTGAAGTTAAATCTAAATTTTAGGTGACTGGTGTGTGTGTGTGTGTGTGTATTAAGTATTTATTTGAGGGGGTGGGCGGGGAGATGGGGCAGAAGGAGAGGGAGAGAGAATCCCAAGAGAATCTCTGTGCTGACAGTGCAGAGACGTGGGGCTCGATCTCACAAATTGTGAGATCATGACTTGAGCCAAAATCCAGGGTCTGACGCTTAACCGACTGAGCCACCCAGGTGCCCCTGTTGTACATTTTTTAAAACTATTTTATTTTATCAGTCAGAAAGAAATGTCTACACAAAGCATCTAACTTTAAAAAGATACTTAAAATCCAAGGACTGGTCTCTTGTAGCTTTTATTTTTGATATGTCATTATCTGTGCTTTGGTTTCTGAAATGAGATTTCATGATGTATCTGTAATAACTAATAGAAACTAGACCTCATGTCAAAAAAATATTTAAGGGGCACTTGGGTGGCTCAGTTGGTTAAATGTCCGACTTTGGCTCAGGTCGGGCTCTGTGCTGACAGCTCAGAGTTTGGAGCCTGCTTCAGATTCTGTGTCTCCCTCTCTCTCCACCCCTCCCCCACTCACACTCTGTCTCTCTCAAAAATAAATAAAAAATTTTAAAAATAATAAAATAAAAATAAATACTTAAAACGACGAAGGACTTAAATTCATACGTTACATTAATTTAACACACATTAAGTTTCCTCCAGTGTCTTTACATAAAATTTCACTCATTCGATGTCTAGTAAGTTCTATGGGCAATGTAACAGCAGCCAGAGATTTAAAAACAGCCTGTGACACAAACTGTTCCTCACTTTCAAGGAGCATGGGGTCCAGCAGAGAAAAAGACAGGAAACGGAGCAATTACAGCACTTAACAGAGCCTTGCACACGGAGCATGCGTGACACGTCCAGAAGAAATGCCGTGTGGTAGGGGCTACAAGGATAAGCAGAGGGAGCTATGGGAGCCCAGACGAGAGAGCCAGAGGGTGTGAGGGAGCGGAGGGGCAGCTGACCAGACTTTCTCACACCTGCCGACCTCACTCCAGGCTCAGCGTGTACATGTCCTCTGCTTAAACACATAATACGCAGACATCAGCATTTTTTAATTACAAATATCTAACCATGCTATTTTCTTTGACTGATGTTGTGTATTCAGATGTTTACTCACCTGTCTGTTTTTTCGTTCAGCTAACGCCTGCACAGAGGAAGGTGACATGTGATCCTTCATGTCCTAATGAGGTAAGGAGAAGACCAGAAAACAAACGAATACCCTCAGATTAAACAAAATCATGGTTAATATTTTACATGCTAGCAAAATACACATACATTATTATGAAATTTTTAAAACAAAAAGACAGCATTCTTTAAAGTCTCAAAAATAAAGGAAATAAAATAGTGGGACTGGCATTCCTTTAAAAGGGCATAACCTGGATACTAAATTTAAAGAGGAAGACAGAGGAAGGGAGCTGGGATTTCCTGAGTACCAACCACGGGTCAGAAACACCACCAAACACTTACATTTATCACTGAATTTTCATAACAACTCTATGAAGCTGGTATTATTTCTGCTTTACAGGTGAGGAGTTTGAGATCTACAAAGGCTGAGATACTCTCTTAAGGTCACACGGTCAGTAAACGGCAATCCTGGGACACAAACTCCAGAACCTGTGCTCCAGGACTGAGATCTTCAAACAGAATACATGTGAAAAATCATGCACTTTAGGGTAAAGTATATCTATCATTAAACACCAGAGAATACTTCCTAGTATTCTATCTTATTTTATTTCTGGGTTGGATTCATGTGAAGTATAGACTATTCTAATCCACGAGTGAATTTCCAGAGCAGTATCAAAAATAATTTTGTAAAGGGATGCTTGGGTGGCTCAGTCAGGTAAGTGTCCGACTTCAGCTCAGGTCATGATCTCACTGCTTGTGGGTTTGGGCCTGGTGTCAGGGTCTGTGCTGACAGCTTAGAGCCTGGAGCCTGCTTTGGATTCTGTGTGTTCCTCTCTCTCTGCCCCTCCCCTGGCTCAAGCTCTGTCTGTCTCTCAAAAATAAACATTAAAAAATAATTTTGTATGTAAAGAAAAATGAATGGACCCATTACTTACTCTGAAGTAAAACACCCGATTAAATATGAGCCATTTTCCTTATCATATTTAACCACAACCCAATATCCTTTAAAATTATTTGAATTGAGTACGATTGCTGTAATACAATTTTTCTTTAAAAAAATAAATGCTGCCAAAATAACTTCATAACTTTCTGTTGGCAAGTAGGCTATTTTATAGATGCAAATGTTGAGGTATTAGGTGCTCAGAAACTTTTTCCAAGACGCATGACAAGTGAACAGCAGATGAGACAGTGCCACAGTTTTCCTAATTCCTATGGGCAGTCTGAATAATAACCACCTTGTTTCAACTTTCCCAGCACCCATTTTTATGCTCACCAAATGCTCACTAAAGCCTAATACGTGCCCACGTACAGCAGTGAGCAATACAGGCCGGGTCCCTGCCCACATGGAGCCGACACTATGGTGGAGAAAAGGCAAACAGTAATCCCACAGATAAGTCAACAATATGGTTGCTGTGTTGGGAAGGAGGGGAATAAACAGGGCTGGAACTGAGTGGGTGATGAATGCCACTCTAGAGGCATAGGATAGGGGTGACAATGGAATCGAGACCTGAAGGGCAAGAATGAGTAAACCACAAAAAGAACTAAAGGCCGGGAAATCTGGGCAAAGGGAATAGCAAATACAAAAGCCTGGAGGTGGGAAACAGCTCAGTGCCTTTGGCTCTTGAGAAAGCAGGCCAGGGTGGTCCAAGGAGCCAGCTGCATGTTTGGGGCTAGGGGACAGAAGAGAAGGTTGGCCAAACGTGCAGGCCCTTCAGGCTGCTTAGATTTTATTCTGAGGCAGGGGCTGGCAAACTTTGTTTGTAAAGGAGTAAATATTAAATATTCAGCCTATCATACACTGGTGTGTGTGTGTGTGTGTGTGTGTGTGTGTGTGTGTGTGTGTGTGTGCGCGCGTGCACATTTTCTAACTATACTTTAAAAAATGTAGAACTGTTCTTAGATCTCATGGGTCATAGATTGCAGGCCCCTCTGCAAAGGCAAATGAGAAGCATTAGTATTTTAAGCATGGCCATGGAGTATTCTGGTTCATGTTTTAGAAGATCACTTCGGGTATTCTGTAGAAAAAAATGTTATTAATCCAGCAGAGCAAAGGTAAAGAGATCATTTTACTATAACCTGTCACTATGTCCCTCCCAGTGCTGCCCATCTAAGGGTGCATCCAGAAGGAGCAAACCCCCTCTGTTGGGGCCTTCAACAAGAGGATATGTGAGCCCTTGGAAATGACACTGGGTAGGTAGCACATCCGAGGGGTGTTCTGTCTAGGGTCCAGGTGACCCAGAAATTCTAGAATTCTCTACCTATTTCGCTGTTCACAAAACTCAAAAAAATAAATAAATAAATAAAATAAAAAAATAAAAAAAATGGCTACCCAAAGAAACTGAGAAAAATATACTTAGTTTAAAAAAAAAAAAAAAAGCACCCAGCATGAACATACAGATATTGGCTTATTTAAAACAAAGGGAATTCAGTGGTATAAGCCATGTTTCTTAAATGTGTGAGATTTACCTGAGTGAGTCACCTGGGGTGGTGTTAAATGTTCACTGGTGGGATAATACATGCTTTAAAAATGCACTTAATACATTTTATAATAGTTTAAAAAAAAACAGTGAACATTACTTGCATAAAGAAATAATGAAAATATCAACATGTATCCAAACATGTATGGAAAAAATAACTGAAGTTCAATTAAACCTTGAACTTTATCTGTAGAACGTGTTTTTGCTGTTAGAAGTCAGGACAGTGTGGGGCGCCTGGGCGGCTTAGTTGGTTAAGTATCCAACTTCAGCTCGGGTCATGATCTCACAGTTTGTGAGTTTGAGCCTTAAGTATCCAACTTCAGCTCGGGTCATGATCTCACAGTTTGTGAGTTTGAGCCCCACGTCAGGCTGTGTGCTGACACCTCAGAGCCTGGAGCCTGCTTCGGATTCTGTGTCTCCCTCTCTCTCTGCCCCCACCCCTGCTCGTGCTCTGTCTGTCAAAAATAAACATTAAAAAAATGAAAAGAAAAAAAAAAAAAGAAGTCAGCACAGTGAACAGGGAAGTAAAGACCGTAAAGGCGCACAAGGAGGCTTCTAGGGGTGCTGGGAATGCTCTGGAATGCTTCCATGGCTGTCACCAGTTTACAAACTCTTCAAGCTGTGGACCTGGGATACATGCACTTTTCTCTATTTTTGTACTTCAACAAAAATGTAAAAAAAACAAAAAAACAAAAAAAACTGCTGCTCTGGAACAATGGCTGGAAAGTAAACTGGACTAACTGAAAAAACTTGACATTTTGTAACAGGAGCCTTGATATTTGTGTCAAATATTCACCGCCTTGACCTAGCAATTCCACTATTAGGATTTATTTTAAGAAAACAATATAAAAGGGGCGCCTGGCTGGCTCAGTCAGTAGAGCATGCAACTCTTGATCTGAGGGTTGTGAGTTAGAGCCCCATGGTGGGTGCGGGGATTTCTTAAAAATAAAATCTTAAAAAAAGAACAGTATAAAATATATACCAGAAAAAAAGCAAAGATGTACACTGCAGTGCTATTTATAATAGGAAAGAAAAATAGAAAAAAGCAGCATGTCCCAAGAAGAGAATAGTAACTTAGAGTAAACTCAGACTAATGTGCCATTTCTTTTAAGAGTCTATTTCAGGGGTGCCTGGGTGGCTCAGTTGGTTGAGTGTCCAACTTCGGCTCGGGTCATGATCTTATGGTTTATGAGTTCGAGCCCCATGTTGGGCTCTGTGCTGACAGCTTGCTCAGAGCCTAGAGCCTGCTCGGGATTCTGTTTCCCTCTCTCTGCCCCTCCCCCATTCACACTTTGTCTCTGTCTCTCTCAAAAATAAACAAACATTTAAAAAAAATTTTTTTGTTTTAAGAGTCTATTTCAATGTCATATAATGACTAGAGGAAATATGTAAAACTGTTAATAGTGATTATTTCCAGGGAGTGGAATGACAGAATGGAGGGGCATTTTTTACCTTTCTCATCCAGCAAAATTATTTGCATTTTAAAAATAGCAAGTATGAATTGTTTTTAATTTTAAAAATTAAAATACAAAATGCTTATGATGGCTTAACACTATGATCACAACTGTAAAAATACAACTATCATACACTGAGAAGAAAATCACCATGAGAAAAATATAGCAAAGGTTGTGTTCATTATTTGGAGCTTAGATTTCTTTTTTCTATTTTTTCCTCTTATAAACTTCTCTAATTTTCCTTCATGAACATGCATTACTTTAATGAAATATGTATTTAAAAGCTCCAGGTTTTTAAAGTGTCTGCTTACTAAAATATACGTGGAGGGGCCGTTAGCCCTGATGGCGAGTGACTCTTCCAATGGCTGTGCAGCGTGTGTCCTGTGTGGCCACGACAGCAGGTAAAACAGCCAGGCTTTCACTTCTAGTCGCCATTTGTTTCTACGTCCGTTAAAAGTTATCAGCCACCAGCCTCCTTATTAGGATTTGGAATTTTAAGCTAAGTCACTGAACACTGTTAAGCATTCTGTAACAACCTATCAGGCAAAAAGGTAATCAGTCATCTTCTTTCTAACACATGAAGTTTAGAACCAGCAGTCCAGAAGCAGCTAATACCAATACAACTTGGTTCGTCTGTCAAAAAAACAAAAAAAACCCACAACACAATAAATGTCCTAGTTACTTATGCTCCTGTTCCCATTTCATGGTGTCTTCCAAACTGAGTGAATGGGACACCATACATCCCAGTACTCAGCACTCAGAGGTCACACATCCCAACGTCATCTCTGTCCACATTGTACACCTCCCCCTTTTTGGTTAACCATGTCTATCTTGACTTACAATGAAATGGAAACAATTCTTGGGTTGGAACAAGTTGGATTTTTTTTCGCAAGGGGTACAGTTCTCATCATCTTTGAAAGTTAGAGAGAATGTCTGTGAGGACCATTTAACTGTTAAAGAAAACATAGAGCCAGAGAGGCTAAATCACTTGCCATGATGAAAATTTATTAAGGTCACAAATGAGCCTAGAACTCAGGTCTCCTCACAGTTCATTCCCTGTGCCTCTGCCATATACTTCAAAACCTTCTACAACTAAGTTAAGACAAAGTCACTTCTGGAACATACTTCCACAACACAAAGATTTCACATGCAAGATCTCCGATGTGTAGGTGACCCCACAAATGTGAAAATGATTACTTCAAAAATATCAAAGGCTATTTACACACACACAAAAATATTTTTGCTCTCTTCAATAAAAACTGCCAGCAAAACTTAGTAAAAACTAAGTTCAAACTTCAAAGACACTTGGGAAAACACACAAACAAGACTCTTGAAACCAGGGATGCTTCTAAAAGCAAAGCCAGTGGACATGAATTGCAAGGAAAAATGAGGGAAAGATGTAATTCTTCAGACAGAACAACCACACACACAAATGTACAATGTGTTACTAACTCTCCTGCCTAAGAAGGAGAAAGCTGTGGATCAAAATGTACTCCTTTTGGAGCAAATAAACGAAAACGTACTGATAACAGGTTAACAGAGGACTTTACGTAAGCTTGTGATATACACATCCCAAACCTGAGCTTGGTCGTAGGTTTCTTTTCCCAAATCTCCTAACTCTCTGATCCTACTCTACCTCCTCCAACTAGAACCCGGAGATCTCAGTATATAAATACTGCTTAACTAGAGACTCAGTAGGGTAAGTGTCTCTTACTTAATCTCAGCTCAGGTCATGATCTCACGGTTCATGGGATGGAACCCTGTGTCAGCGAGAAGACTGGTTGGGATTCTCTCTCTCCCTCTCTCTCTGCCCCTCCCTTGCATGCACTCGCTTTCTCTCTCTCTCAAAATAAATAAATAAACATTAAAAAAAAAAACCTGCAAATACTGCTTAGCCAAATGCAATAATATTTTTTTAATTAAAAAAATTTTTTTTACATTTATTTATTTTTGATAGACAGAGAGACACAGAGCACAAGTTGGGGAGGGGCAGAAAGAGAAGGAGACACAGAATCCGAAGCAGGCTCCATGCTCTGAGCCGTCAGCACAGAGCCTGACGTGGGGCTCGAGCTCACAAACCGCGAGATCATGACCCGAGCTGAAGTTAGATGCTTAACCGACTGAGCCACCCAGGCGCCCCCCAAATGCAATAATATTCAATCAACACATCGTGCTTTAAGAAAAAAAATTCAAGTAAGCCTCATTACTATGTCCTTCTCTTCTGAAGGATTTCAATTAGAATTTATTAAAATGAGATCAACAAAAGCTCAATTAGGTACTGTTAACCTACAACTAGCAAACAGTAACCGCTTTCCAAAAAGGAGTCACAATTAAAACAAGAATGACTAAAAACTCTACAATACTCAGTTGGATGATACAGTGGAGTATGATTTAGACCTCAACCCTAGAAGGGCTGCAGCATTATGAAGTGTGGACTTGATTTTCAACAGTTCTATCAAAGAACACACTTTAAAAAGCTTTTCAAAATGAACTTCAGTTTCTACTTCCAGTTACACCAATTAACTTAACTTTCAATATACTTACCTCTGAATTTCAATTTGCAAAACTTACAAGTAGTACTATTTTGCAGAAAGAACAAATATAATGATTAAGGTCAGGGATATATGCTTCACTGCAAGGCACCATTTAAATACTAACATCTACAGAAGTGTCTTTCAGAAAACCTATTACAAAAAATAGAAAAGCAAACCGTATGTATCAAATAAGTAATTGGAGATTTACCTTATTGGAATAAAAGGCTTCCTTATTAGAACAGTGTTCTGAACCGGCTAGAAATTAAGAGTGTCTAATTCAAATGCTCAGTGTATACAGATGGGGCACCCAGGTTCAAAAATATGAGGCCCATTAAAGTATGGCCTTATTTAAAAATAATTTAGATATATGTATATAGAAAGGCAACTAATGAATAAAAGAAGAAACAAGAATAGTTAAAGTTCAGTGATAACCTACCATCTGAAATAATTTCAAAAGGAAATCACATGACATAAAGTTTTTGGCAAACACATACCAAGGTTCCTGCCTAAGATGACTCTTAAAAAGCCATATGTTAGCGCTGGTATGATCCCAAGTCTTTTTATTCAAGGAAGCTGCTTTCTAGTACATATGTTAAAGACAGCTGGTTCTCTTACATCTAGTTATGCTAATCAAACGGCTTAGCCATATAGTTTCAAACACAAACATATCTCAAGGATACAGGATTTGACTTAAATGATATTTTCTCTTAGGTTTTTTTTTTTTAAACAATAGATTATTAGCTATGTAATTTGAGACTAAAGATGTGTTCAACTTGGACTAGCTTTTAACACTCTTGATGGACGCTTGCTCTGGACAGCTCCCGAAAGGCTGTCAAGCAGTTGTATATGGAAATGTCAGTAACACGGGTTGCAAAAGTTCCAGAAGCAATTCAGATGGTGGAAGAGGCCGCTATCCAAACCTGGTAAGAGTCACTCTGCACAATGCAAAGTGATTACCAATCCATCAAGGAACCAAATGGTTTCTACAATGGTAATTCTTCCTTTTGTCCAAAAACGCAGTAGAGCAAGAAATAAAGAGGAAACAAGAGAACTGGTTTGGAGGAATGAGAGCTATGGCCAAGTAGGACACCCTTAAAGTAACTTCCCCAGGGCCAGGCATCTACTCTCTCCATTGTGCTCCAAGAAATAAGCCTGACAATACTAGAAACAAATTTCTTTCTTTGAATCAGAGAAATTATGATGGAAAGCGGCATTTAATTCATACTAAAAAGTGGTTTCAGAGTTGACCTATTAGTTTACAATTAAGAAAAGCAGTTTGGCTATTTCTTGCGCAAATAACACAGTAAGCTCATATTCCTTACCCTGACAACTTGCCGAGTGCTTGTGATGAAGGTTTTTCTTATACTCAATTCAGTCGCATCAAGGTTGAATTTTCTAGGGTTTGCTTCAACTATGCGTGGGTCAAAGAGTCAAGGTAAAGCAATTTCATCATCAAAAGTCTAACAAACGACATCATGTTAAACCACAGAATCTCTCACAGGCAAGCAATAAAATCTGGCTCGATGTCTCTGAACACACAGGTAACTTGACGCACATCATTCTCAAACTCTCTTCCCACAGCTATGAGGATCTCCGTGCCTCAAAGTGGAGAAGACCGTCCAGGTTAAGACTGCTGACTGGGTTCACTATAAATCCATGGCTGTCTGACCACAGCTGAGCTGGGCTCTTCCAGAGACCTGCCAGCACTTTGTATCTATTCTTTTCTGACTCCAGATCACCTTTCCCATGACAGCTCTGAAAACCTGTTTCATCTGCTATTCCAAACCATTCCTCTTATGGCAAGAAGCTAACCCTGCTTACGAATCTAGAGATCGAGGCTTCTTCAGTGAAGCTTCCCCTGATCTCCTCACCCCCAGCCTGGTCCTGCTGCCCCATGTCAGACACTCACATGGCTCTCTGTACTTTTCTCTTACAGTTTGCAAATAGATATTTGTGTTATTCTGATTAATGTCTGTTCCCCTGTCCCCAGAGCTCCTCACTACTCCCCACCATAAATTCCATGAGGGCCAGTACACTGTTCTGCTCATCAGTCCCATCCCAGTAACTAACAAAATACATGGCACACTCAGGGATTACTTGCTGAATGCATGATGAAAACAGCATACTTCATTTTATTGTGCTTTGTTTTACTGCACTTAGTAGACACTGTGTGTTTTACCAATTGAAGGTTTGTGGCAACCCAGTGTCAAGCAAGTCTATTGGTACCATTTTTCCAACAGCATTTGTTCCCTTTGTGTCTCTGTGTCACCTTTTGGTAATTCTAGCAATATTTCAAGCTTTTTCACTGTTATATTGGTTGTGGTGATCTGTGGTTGTAACTCACTGAAAGCTCAGATGATGACTAGGATTTTTCAGCAATATTTTTATGTTAAAGATTTTATTTTTAAGTAATCTCTACACCCAACATGGGGCTCAAATTTACAATCCCGAGATCAAGAGACACATGCTTTACCAACTGAGTCAGCCAGGCACCCCAGCAATAAAGTATTTTTAAATTAAAGTATATACACTGTTTTTAGACAACATCCTATTGCACACTTAACAGAGTACAGTCTACTGTAGACATCACTTCTATGCACAGAGAAACCCCAAAACTTCACTTGACTTGCTTTATTGCGACACTCACTTGATTGTGGTGATCTGGAACCGAACCCACAGTATCTCCTCTTTCTCTCGTAATTTCTGTCTCCCCAATCTTGTCTTCTTCCATCTCAAGGGAAGACAGATCTTCCTGTATCTGTGCTTTTGATCCCATCCTCTCACATATTTTGTTCCACTAATTTTAAAGAACATGCTTGTTTTTGAAAAATAATTTAAAAAGAGGACGCCTGGGTGGCTCAGTCGGTTAAGCAACCGACTCTTGACCTCAGCTCAGGTCATGATCTCATGGTTCGTGGGTTTGAGCACCACATGGGGCTCTGCACTGACAGTGCAGAGCCTGCTTGGGATTTTCTCGTCCTCTCTCTCCCTTGCTTGTGCCCCCCTCCCTTGCTTGTGCACACACTCACTCTCTCAAAAATCAATAAGTAAACTTAAAAAATAGTAATTTAAAAGGCACCCAGGGTCATTATGATTAACAGAAATATATATAAATTATGCAGTCCACACATCAACTGCACATGAACCCATGCTATGGAGTGATTCTGACGAAAGCCGGTTTCCTAGGTCACACTTACTGAAAGAACAAAAGAGAACTGAGAACGTGCAGCTGGCATACCGTCAACGTTTTTGATTGGCTGGAATTTTTCCACCTGAGAAAAGGCCACATAGTTCAGCTTTTACAGTTCTCTGGTTCGTCAGTCAGGTCAGTGCACTTCTGTAACATCAACAGCATGACTTAAATGTAACAGATCTGCTTTTACCAAATGCAACTGGATGGTTTAGAATGCTTCTCCGATGGACACTGGTATTCTAGCATCACCTCCTGAATTGGAAGAAGACAATCCACAAAAGGATCTTCTTTTGATTTCTAATCAACAACATATAACACTGGCCTGTATACACCTCTATGTAATAATGACCGCTAACACAGAAGCTCGCTGTGCGTCAGGCACCATACTCTACCTGCTACACTTCCAACAATCCTACGAGCTAGGTACTACTATTATCCTAACTTTCTACTGAAGAGGAAACTGAAGCAGAGAACAACGCTCCAAGTCAAACAGACAGTAACTGGTATAGTTAGGGCTTGAACACACAATCTGACTCCAGGGTCTGAGCTTATAACCACTGCACTACACTGTCTCCACACTGCCTGACTTATCATGCACCGTAGAAGAACGTGGCCCCTAAACCTTAGCTCACTGGGCAACTATTTTGAGTGTATCATGGTACAAAGAAGAGCAACATCAATCGACTAGAAAAGGAAATATCTAATCTATGTACTTGAGACATCTGGACAAAAATATGTTCATTTTTCTGTCCATCCCAGAGGCACAGGCACCATAGAGAAGGATATTGATGGTCTCGTCAAGGTCCTCCAGATCCCACTCTATGCTCCGGAGGTTGTTTCTCAGCTCATTGGTGGTCCAGTCGATTTCTTCCCTTGTTGCTGTGGAGGGGTCCTGGAGGAGCTCTGTCCATCTCTGAAACAAGCCCTGGGCAGTGTTGACTGCTTTCTGCACCTCTCTGTAATCAAGGTGAAGGGAAAGCAGAAATCAGAGACAACGCATTCCATGAACAAGTTACTACTGCTTGACTTTAAGTTGACGCCTGTGATCATGTACCATCTTCAGCACCTACCACTCCTAAAAGTATCTTTAGCTCTTTACAGAAGGCTCCTCATGAACAAATATCAAAGTTCAAGCCTTTAAAGACACCAGTCCTAGTATTATGTTCTCAGCTGATTTGGGGATAAAACAGTCATTATTTAAGTAGTTATATCAAGTTGATTAGAGAAGGACAAAATGTAATTTTTCTCTCAATGGACTATACTTAAAAATCCTGTAAGAAGCAATCCTACAAATTAACTAAAGTGCCATTAACATTCACACATGCTGCCATTTGGTGTGATATTTTATATTCATATGAACAAGTCATAACACAGCTTCCCTTTTCCTGCATGGAGGAAGAATGAGGGTAAAAAGGGTGGAGGAAGGGTTACTCACACAGCTAGTCTTTTTGAAGGTAAGTATTTAAAAAAATTTTTTTTAATCTTTATTTTTGAGAGAGAGAGAGAGAGAGAGAGAGCGAGCAAGTGGGGGAGGAGCAGAGAGAGAGGGAGACACAAAATCTGAAGCAGGCTCCAGGCTCTGAGCTGTCAGCACAGAGCCCAATGCGGGGCTTGAACCCACGAACCATGAGATCATGACCTCAGTGGAAGTCAGACGCTTACCCGACTGCCCAGGCACCCCTGAAGGTAAGTATTTTAATTTAGCCATTCTGATAGGTGTGAGGTGATATCTCATTGTAGTCTTGATTTGCATTTCCCTGATGATGAGTGATGTTGAGCATCTTTTCATGTATTTGTTGGCCATCCATATGTCTGCTTTGGAGAAATGCCTGCTCATGTCTTCTGCCCATTTTTAAAATTGGATTATTTGGTTTTTTTTTTGTTTGTTTGTTTGTTTGTTTTATTTTAATTTTTTTTTTTTTCAACGTTTATTTACTTTTGGGACAGAGAGAGACAGAGCATGAACGGGGGAGGGGCAGAGAGAGAGGGAGACACAGAATCGGAAACAGGCTCCAGGCTCTGAGCCATCAGCCCAGAGCCCGACGCGGGGCTCGAACTCACGGACTGCGAGATCGTGACCTGGCTGAAGTCGGACGCTTAACCGACTGCGCCACCCAGGCGCCCCTGGATTATTTGTTTTTTGAGTGTTGAGCTATATCAGTTCTTTTAAATTATTTTTTTTTTCAACGTTTATTTTTGGGACAGAGAGAGACAGAGCATGAACGGGGGAGGGGCAGAGAGAGAGGGAAACACAGAATCGGAAACAGGCTCCAGGCTCTGAGCCATCAGCCCAGAGCCCGACGCGGGGCTCGAACTCACGGACCGCGAGATCGTGACCTGGCTGAAGTCGGACGCCTAACCGACTGCGCCACCCAGGCGCCCCTGGATTATTTGTTTTTTGAGTGTTGAGCTATATCAGTTCTTAATATATTTTGGATACTAACCCTGTATCAGAGATATCATCTGCAAATATCTTCTCCCATTTAGGAGATTGTCTTTTAATCTGAGACATTTTTTAAATCCAAAATCTCACTGGACTTCCTAATATTATTACCTTTAAATATATACATGTATACAATATACATATAGCAGGTGAGTGTGTTTCTTGTTTAGAGAGGGAAACCAGGTCATTAAGTGTTATGATCTAGCATGCTTTCAACTTAGATAGAGTCACAAGGTTTTAAAAACTTCCCCCCACCTTCCATGCTCATGGGTTAGAAGAACAAATACTGTTAAAATGTCTACACCACCCAATCTACACATTTAATGCAACCCCTATCAAAATATCAACAGCCTTTTTCACAGGGCTAGAACAATCCTAAAATTTGAATGGGACCGCAGAAGATCCTGCATAGCCAAAGTAATCTTAAAAAAGAAAAAGCAAAGCTGGAAGCCTCACAATTCCGGACTTCAAGCTGTATTACAAAGCTGTAGTCATCAAGACAGTATGGTACTGGCATAAAAACAGACACACAGATCAGTGGAATAGAACAGAAAACCCAGAAATGCACTCAACTATATGGTAAACTAATCTTTGACAAAGCAGGAAAGAATATCCGATGGAAAAAAGACAGTCTCTTCAATAAATGGTGCTGGGAAAACCAGACAGCAACATGCACAAGAATGAAACTGGACCACTTTCTTACACCATACACAAAAATAAATTCAAAATGGATGAAAGACCTAAATGTGAGACAGGAAACCCTCAAAATCCTAGAGGAGAACAGAAGCAGCAACGTCTTTGACCTTGGCCGCCGGAGCAACTTCTTACTTGTTCCAGAGGCAAGGGAAAGAAAAGCAAATACGAACTATTGGGACCTCATCCAGATAAAAAGCTTCCACACAGTGAAAGAAACAACAAAACTAAAAAGCAACCTTCAAAATGGGAGAAGACATTTGCAAATGACGTATCTGATAAAGGGTTAGTACCCAAAATCTATAAAGAACTTATCAAATTCAACATCCAAAAAACAAATAATCCAGTTAAGAAATGGGCAGAAGGGAGGTGCCTGGGTGGCTCAGGTGGTTAAGTGTCCAACTCTTGATTTCAGCTCAGGTCATGATCTCAAGGTATGTGAGATCCAGCCTCACATCAGGCTCTGTGCTGACAGCAGAAGACATGAATAGAATTTTTTCCAAAGAAAACATACAGATGGCTAACAGACACATGAAAAGATGCTCAACATCATGGAAATACAAATCAAAACTACAATGAGGTATCACCTCACACCAATCATAATGGCTAAAATTAACAACACAGAAAAAAACAGGTGTAAGTGATGATGCAGAGAAAGGGGAGCCCTCTTGTACTGTTGGTGGAAAACAATACGGAAGTTCCTGAAAAAGTTAAAAATAGAACTACCCTATCATCAGCAATGACACTAGGTATTTACCCAAAGGATATAAGAATACTAAGAATACTAACTTGAAGCAATACCTGCACCCCAATGTTTATAGCAGCATTATCAACAACAGCCAAATTATGGAAAGAGCCCAAATGTCAATCAACTGATGAATGGGTAACAAAGATGTGGTGGAATAGGGGCATCGGGGTGGCTCAGTCAGTTAAGCGTCTGACTTTGGCTCAGGCTGTGAACTCGTGGTTCATGAGTTCGAGCCCCATGTCGGGCTCTGTGCTGTCGGCTCAGGCCTTGGAGCCTGCTTCAGATTCATGTCTCTCTCTCTCTCTCTCTCTCTCTGTTCCTCCCCAGCTTCCACTCTGTCCCTCTCTCTCTCTCAAAAATAAAGATTAAAAAAAAAAGAAGAGGATATGGTGGAGTAAAAAAGAATGAAATCTTGACATTTGATGTGGATGGAGCTAAAAAGTATTATGCTATGCGAAATAAGTCAGTCAGAGAGACAAATACCATATGATTTCACTCTTATGCGGAATTTAAGAAAACAAAACAAATGAACATGGCGGGAGAAAGAGAGGAAAACCAAGAAACAGACTCTTAAGTGTAGAGAACAAATTGATGGTTGTTACCAGAGGGGAGATGATGGGGTGCAGTTGGAGGAGGTGGGTTGGGTAGGTGATGTTGGAATTAAGGAGGCCACTTGTTGTGATGAGCACCAGGTGTGGTATGCAAGTGTTGAATTACTAAATTCTATACCTGAAACTAGTATTATATTGTATGTTAACTGAAATTTAAATAAAAACTTGGGAAAATAAATAAATAAATAGATAGATAAATAAATAAATAAATGTGATACACATTTAAAAAAAGACCAACCACTTTTGAGGCAGCATTCTATATTGGTGTGGTAAAAATGACACTATATAACTTTTGGGAAGTACAGATAGACCTAGAAAAGAAAAAAACAAACAAAAAATTGGGGTGCCCAGATGGCTCAGTCAGTTGAGTGTCTGACTCCGGCTCTGGTCATCATCTTGTGGTTGGGGAGTTCGAGCTCCACATCAGGGTCTCTGCTGTCAACATGGAGCCCATTTCGGATCCTCTGTCCACCCTCCCTCAAAAATAAATAAACATTAAAAAAAAAAAGGCAAAACTTTGCCCCCTACCAATGGGCCAACACCCATAATTTATTTTTTTATGTTTATTTATTGAGAGAGAGAAAGAAAGAGAGAGAGGGAGGAAGGGAGGGAGAGGGGCAGAGAAAGAGAATCCTAAGCAGGCTCTGCACTGTCAGCACAGAGTCCAATGTGGGGCTCGAACTCATGAAATAGGAGATCATGACCTGAGCCAAAATCAAGAGTCGGACACTTAACCAACTGAGCCACCCAGGTGCCCCCAATATCTACAATTTAAATGTTGTAATTGAATACTATTGCTTATAAAAGCCAAAAAGGAATCATTTTACTATCATATGGTCTATTGCGTACAAAGATTATAATCTTCATGCACCCAAACTATGAGACCTGTTTTGATCCTTCTATGACTTCTTAACCAATTCTTCTGGGTGCACACTCAGGGTGTTTGCTACCTGTAGCTTTAAGACAGAAACTGCATGCATCCTATTCCCTCTGACATTTCAAGTACCAGAAGACAAAGCACTTACAAAATGAAGAAAGGTGCATAACAATAATAGTTTGGTTTGAGACCACTCATGAGAGCTAGAACGCTGAGTGTTAAACACAGAATACAGCTATTGGGCCAAGCTGAATACACCAATGAGCTATATGGCCAACAGTGAATCTCCTCAGGTAAGTTCAGCACCCAGTTTATGAGTTAGCAGAGTTCTCTCATTGTTCCTCCCCTATCAGCCTTATACTTGCAGTGCTAATGAGAAACTCTAACATAAAATGGGGAAGGACTAACTGACATATAAATCCACTTTTAAATTTTTAGTAAGGTTTCTGGCTGATCTGGTAGAGAAGGAGGTACACACCTTCCCATAATCCAAGGTAATTGGTTTATTTGTAAGTGTTGAGTATCATCTATGATAATAAAAGAGTTTAAAGAGGTATCTATAATGACATCTCATTTTAAAGAATATAAAATTACCACTTCTGTAAAGTAAACATAAATTCCTTTTTGAGACCTAGAAGCCTTAAACCACAGAAGCCTCAGGCCAGGGCATCCCTCATTCTCCATCACCAGAACACAACCATAATGCTTGAATTAAATTATCTTAACTAAATATTCATATACTTTTCTGATCTCAGGGTTTCTTTGCACTCTTCAAAATTACTGAAGACCCCCAAAACTTAAATTGATGTGGGTTATTTATCTACTGCCCCTTACCATATTAGAAATCCAAACATGTTTAAAAAAGTATCAAGTAATCAAACATGACAATGAACTTACTACATGTTAACATAATGTTTTTACAAAAAAATAACATCTTAAAAATCCACACTCTTTCACATGTTTGCAAATCTCTTTAATATCTGGTTTAACAGAAGACAGCTAGATTCTCACATCTGCTTCTACATTCAGTCTGTGAACATGTTTTGTTGAAGTATATGAGGAAAGCCCAGCCTCATGCAGATAGACAGATGGAAAAGGGAGGAGTATTTTAACAGTCTTTTTAGATAATTGTGGATATTCCTTTTTGCCACTATACCAAAACTCAACCAAACAGCTGCTTCTTAAAGGTTAGTTGCAATGTGGAACCTGAAACTGTATCAAAGACTTTTTGAACTCTCATGTATTACAATCCATTGCCCTACCTTGTATTTTGAATGGATCTTTCATCCACCCATGTCTAATTTTTTTTTTAATTTTTTTAAACGTTTATTTATTTTTGAGACAGAGAGAAACAGAGCATGAACGGGGGAGGGGCAGAGAGAGAGGGAGACACAGAACCGGAAGTAGGCTCCAGGCTCTGAGCCATCAGCCCAGAGCCCGACGCGGGGCTCGAACTCACAGAACGTGAGATCGTGACCTGAGCTGAAGTCGGACGCTTAACCGACTGAGCCACCCAGGCGCCCCACCCATGTCTAATTTTATCACATGTACTGGTCATCTGGAAAATACTAGTTTACTGAGTATCACAGGTCTTGAAAATGCTGAGTCTTTCCATTATACACTATCCAAAATCATATAATATCACCACCAACATCATCAGAAAAACTTAATTACTGGGAATATGTAAGGTGATAGTACTTGAGAGAAGTTTTCCAAAATTCTGTTTTTAAACAAAGGCTCTAATTTTATGATCATTGAAAATACTGTCAATTGTTTCTGTTAAGTGACAGGTTCACTTCATTCATTTCTGAGAAAATACCTCAAGTATTTTTTAATTTTGAAATTTGAGAACATATGCAAGTTCCAGTAACAAGTTTGCCAGGCATTCTTTCAAGTAAAAATGGGATCTGTGAAGGGAAAAAACGAACTATTTCAGCTTGCAACTCAATCACAAATTATTTTTCCTGGAGATAGCCATCTTATTTCATTCACAATATAGCAAAAGTGCTTTGGCACACTCTCATTTTGCCACACAGAATGTCAAAATGTGTACTAAGGGGATGCCTGGGTGGCTCAGTCAGTTAAGCAACTTCAGCTCAGGTCATAATCTCACGGTTCGTGGGTTCAAGACCCGCATCGGGCTCTGTGCTGACAGCTCAGAGCCTGGAGCCTGCTTCAGATTTTGCCCCTCCCCTGCTCATGTTCTGTCTCTGTCTCTCTCTCAAAAAATAAACATTAAATTTTTTTAAAAATGTGTACTAAGACTGGGAGAAAACGTTCATGAATTATATATCTGATCAATGTCTTTTATCTAGAATATAATTTTTAAAAAACTCTCAAAACTTAATAAGAAAACAAACCCAACTAAGAACTGGGAGTATGGTGCCTGAGTGGCTCAGTCGGTTAACTGTCCATCTTTTGGCTCAGATCATGATCTCACGGTTTGGGGGTTTGGGAGATCGAGCCCCATGTGTCAAGAGCTCTGTTTGGGATTCTCTTTTCCTCTCTCTCTGCTCCTCCTGCACATGCTCTCTCAAAATAAATAAACTTAAAAGACATTTTAAAGAAATGGAGGGAAAGAGGCACCTGGGTGGCTTAGTCAGCTGAGCATCCAACTCTTGATTTCAGGGTCAGGTCATGATCCTTGGGTGGTGAAATCAAGCCCCAAGCCAGGCTCCACACTGAACGTGGAGCCTTCTTTAAGATTCTCTCTTTTTCTCCCTCTGCCCCTCTCCCCCAATGGAGCTCATTCTCTCAAAAACACAAACAAACAAACAAACAACAACAAAACCCAGAAAGAAATGGGGGGTGGGGAATGGGCAGGGGCGACTGGGGGCGGGGGTGCTCAGTCAGTTAAACATCTGACTTCAGTTCAGGTCATGATCTCACAGCAGGTGAGCGCGAGCCCTGAATCAGGCTCTGTGCTGACAGTGTGGAGCCTGCTTGGGATTCTCTCTCTCTCCCTCTCTCTTGCCCCTCCCCACCTTACGCTTTCTCTCTCTCTCAAATAAGTAAAAACTTAAAAGAAAAAACAGCAAAAGGGAAACGGGCAAAAGATGTGAATAGTGCTTTCCCCAAAGATGACATACAGATGACAGCTTAAGAACATAAAACGTCCAATACCATTAGTCATTAGAGACATGCAAATTAAATGCACAGTGAGATACCACTACACATGGCCCAAAACAAACCGAGGATGCCCAAATGCTGACCGGGCGGCGGAGTAGCCGGGATTCTCCTGCATTTCTCAAGGGAATGCAAAATGGCACAGCGACTTCGTAAAATAGTGTGGCTGTGTCTTAAAATTAAACATACGTTTACCATATAACCCAACAATCTCACTTCTAGGTGACATGAAAACTTACGTTCACACAACCACCTGCAAATTCTTAGAGCAGCTTTAGTCGTCGCTGCCAAAAATTGAAAACACCCAATCGACAGCAACTCAGGCAGTTGCACCTGCCCTGACAAAACCTCCGGCCAGCCCAGAGGGCCCAGACCAGTTTGAGTGTGACCCCCCTGACTCAAGCCTGGGGAAGATGGAGTGTGGCGTGACCTCCAGAAGGACCTACAACTCCCTTTCCCTCATTATAACGCTAAAACCTCCCCCAATCCCCCAACGAGGAGCGCAAGCCTCATTTACATAACATACGAAGCTCACACAGGCAGGTTTTCTTATGGTGCAGGCACCTTACACCCACCTCCACATTTGACGACAAGGCTCCCCTTTTTAAATATTCATCCTAACCCTAAGTAAAAGGAACGCATCCATACTTGCTTGGGGAGTCACAGTTTTAGAAGTTATTCCCTGTGAACTCCTTCTTTGATGCAAATATTTCCTTTGTGCAACAACTCACCTGTAGTTTTTTTAAAAATTTTTTAATGTTTATTCATTTTTGAGAGACAGAGTGCGAGTGGGGGAGGGGCAGAGAGAGGGAGACAGAATCCAAAGCAGGCTCCAGGCTCTGAGCTGTCAGCACAGGGCCTGCTGTGGGGCTCAAAACCCACAAACTGTGAGATCATGACCTGAGCCACCCAAGCGCCCCTCACCTGCTGTAGTTTCTACCTGTGACTCACCAAGGAGTAAACTTGCAGAGAACTTTTTAGGGGAGATGTATCGGTCCCATACCTTATTTGTGAGACGGTGGTTACGCACGACTGTATCAGTTTGTCAAATCTTGAAGAACTGTACACTAAAAATTAGGGTCAGTTTTACTGTAGGTAAATCATAACTTTTAAAAAAGAAGGGTCTTGGGGCACCTGGGTGGCTCAGTCGGTTAAGCGTCCGACTTCAGCTCAGGTCATGATCTCACCGTCCATGAGTTCAAGCCCCACGATGGGCTCTGTGCAGACAGCTCGGAGCCCGGAACCTGCTTTGGATTCTGTGTCTCCCTCTCTCTCTGCCCCTGTCCCACTCATGCTCCGTCTCTCTCTCTTTCAAAAACAAACGTCAAAAAGAAAGAAAGAAAGAAAGAAAGAAAGAAAGAAAGAAAGAAAGAAAGAAAGAAAGAAAGGTCTTCAAGGATAGATTTGACACAACTAACAATTTTTACTGTTTCAGGAAGGGCATTCTTAAGGGTACATGACCTCCCCCTCCACCCCCCTACTGTGAGGGAGGAACACAACGAGTACCAGACCGGTGTAGTGCCACGGCCTGGGTTTAGGTGACGGGATCAACAGTTTTATCTGCCACAGGTTTCTGCACCATTGGTGTAAATGTGAGTACAACGGAAAAAACAAACAACACCTGAGTTTTATTACGAAAAGCATTTTAAGCCAAGGGACTCTTCTGTGAGAGGGGCGGGAACCCCTTGAGATTCAAGGACCACACTTTCATAACCATAACTCTAAAGACACTGATAGACTTGAGGGGGGGGTGGGGCACATGCACGGATTCAATCCTAGCAGCACAGAGTGAAATCAGGGAGCTCTTAAGCATGTTCTGAAGAAGTAATCAAAGAAATGGCAGGAAACAGAAAAATGCCACAAAGCAATTCCAGGATAACATCCAACACCCCACAGGCCCAACTGGTCACCTGGCTTATTCCACTCTCAATCTCTTGCTTTTCAATAAGTTTCATCTTTAGCTATCAGTTAGTGGCACAGACAAAAGAAAGGCAAAGTAGGCATTAGACTGCATTTCTAAGACACACGTTTCAAAGAATTACAAAAATGGGAACTATCGGCAATGGTTCAAATCTCGAAAAGCCAGAACCTGCCGTGTGTCAAGGAATCCCATTTTAACAGCAGCTAGAGGGGTCACTCAAAGTTTAAAACATCTCCCAACTTCGTTTCAGCTTAGCATCAGCCTGGAAAAGAAGGCCTGAAAGGAGAGTAGAAAACAATATGTGTCACAAATTCTTTTTTATGCCAAATATTAATGGTAACCAGAATTTTCCAAAGAACTTGGGATTTCTGAACGGTTTCAAGAGCCACAAGACACACCCAATAAATGTGCAAGACTCTAGTGAGACAACTCAATTAACAACCATTTGTAAATATCTGGAGCTGAATATTTAAAATCACTAAGCATCCCCAGTAAATCAATTAACAGAACAGAGGAGAGAGAGAGAAAAAAAGAGGAGTATATAACAACGTCATCTGCTTCAGATCTGTGAGGGTTTCAACAAGGAAGAAGAGAGCCCACTGAGTTTTCTTCACACTCCTTTCTCAGCAAGGGTGGGGGGGGTGGGGGGGGAGGAGCTGTTTCTCTAAGAACTGACTAGTTAGGTACTCCCCCCCCCACACACACACACACACAAGTCCGGTACAACCCATGTGAACATGGCACCCTGGGAGGAGCACCACACCCCTGAGGGGCACTTCACCCTGTGAGGAACACGGCACCCTGACCAAACAGCAGCAGCTGCTGACTTCTCAGGCAGCAGCGATCCACTTTTGTCTATGGTCTCCAAAAAGGTCAAAATCACTAAATATTGCTATCTTTTTCCTGTAAAGTCTGGTTTATCTATTTGAGGTTTTTCTTTCAACTGTGTGATGGGGACAACTGAAGTCTGACACCCAGAACTTTCCATGAGGGGCCAGGTATACCTTGAATTTTTGGAGCTCTTTGGCTTAGCAAACTTCCTGGTTAATAACAATCTGCTCACCAACAGCACTGGGAATCATGTCTGGCACCGTTTCACCAAAAACTCGCTAATTATTTTCCTAGGAATTACAGGTTTAGCTCTTGACCCAGAGAAGGTCTCCACAACAGTCAAGCCGATTTTCTGCTGCCACATCTGTTGCAGATGTTTCCAAAGTCGGTTCTGTCTTACACATTTCATGGGCGATGAGAGTCACAGTGTTGGAAAATGCTAGGGATGAAGCTCTTCCCCATCGCTGTCCACCAAATGGTCAATCAAAATCATGAGACTTGTCATATCCTAGTGGATTAAATTCCAAGAACACCAGAATGAAGGTCCTTTGCTGTAATCCACCTCAATGCCCAGGGAACTAAAGGTAAATAACTGTCAAAAGTGAAAACACAGTCTGTATCTTTGAAGAATGTATTTTTGGGGCAAAAATGAAGTCATCAATGCTTTCGAAACCAGAGTCTTCCATTTATTACAAATAAAAAGTTGACACCGTCAGAACTAACCTAGTTTGTATCCGAAGCCAGGCAAACACTAACCCTGTCATGCTAGCTGAGCCTCTCCCATACAACGTTCCAGTCTGTTCCACCATAGGGAAGGGCCCACCCTCCCATCCAACCTCTAGGGCTAAAGGCAATACATCCAGATGTCCATAAAAATCACAAAGTTTTCTCATCCACATCTCACCAAGTTTATCAGTCAATTTGGAGGAAGGAGTATCTCAGCCATTAGGGATTTTGAGTTTCGCAGAATCTTCCATTCAGCTACACCAACAAGTTGTAGGATAATTGGAGCTGCGACACCCAGCAAGCAGCCTTCTGATTTCTCCTTTCTTCTCAGATCACACTGACAGACTCTGAATTGGCATCTGTTCCAGTTATGGTGGTTGTGTAACAACCGTCCCAAAACTTAGAGGTGTAAAACAACCAGTTATTATGCTCGTGGACTCTGTGGGTCGGGAAATCGTGCCGAACACGGAGGAGACGGCTGGTCCCTGCTCCACCATGTCTGGGGCGGCAAGAACATGTGCTCCTCGGTGTCTATGCCGTCTGTCCACATGTCTCCCTCGCGGCTACAGTACAGCTGCACTCTTCCCATGTTAGCTCAGGACCCCCAAGCCTTGTGTCCTGGGTCAGAGAGATACAGGCAGAAGCTGTGCTGATTGTCCTTCAGGACCTGAGCTTCAGGAGTCAAGCAGTGTCATTTCCCCCTCACTCTGTCGGGTGAGGCAGTTACAAAGGTCTGCCCAGGTTCAAGGGAAAGGATCCCAGCTTGACAGAAGAATGCCAGCTTTGCAATCAGAGAAAAGCAAATGGGGCAGGATGTATACTGGGGTGGCCACCTTTGGACAAATACAATCTGCCCCAATACCGGTATCTGGGGCAGCCCTCGTTCTGCACGACTCTACCGACAGGTTCCTGTTTCATCAATATACTACGAAAGGCACATGGTTTCCACTCTAGTAATGAAACGCCTGTAACCATATCACCGGCCCGCCCCATATCCTACCAACCTCGTTCTGCCACCAATCCCTCGTGCAGGGTGAGAGAGGAGCTCCGCTTACTGCTTGACTTCCACACTCACATCTTTTGTATTTAAGGGGAAAAGCACACACTCTCCTTTCACTTGACCTCACTTCATTTCCAAATTCAACTGTACTGTGATACCTTTTGCAATTACTCTTGTGGGGGAGAAATTGCCTCTGCTTAGTCACCTGCAGTTATATACAATTTTGACCTCAATTTGCTGCTGCTTCCACAACTCCCCGGGGATACTACCAATGACACCGCAGGTCAAAGTCACGAGTGGCTTGCACTCGTGCTCACTTTCAAGGTACTTGCCACCACAGCCTGTTTTCTTGAAACTCTCACTTCCTTTGTTTTTGTGTCATTGTGCTCTTCTAGTTTCTACCAGTTTTCTCTTTCCTCTTCCTCCACTTGGTCCCAGTGTTTCTGAGCACTTTTTTTCTTTTCACAGAGGGAGACGAGAGAAAGAGAGCAAGCATGTGGGAGGAGGGGGAGGGGCCGAGGGAGAGGGAGAATCTTAAGCAGGCTCAGCACAAAGCCCGACATGGGGCTCAATCCCATGACCATGAGATCACAACCTGAGCCAAAATCAAGAGTCAGAAGCTTAACTGACTGATCCCCCCAGGTGCCCCTCTCAGCACTTTTTATAGATTTTTTTACTCACAGGTTCAAAATGTCCCTTTAAGCTGATGACTCCCCAACTGCATTACCAACTTTAGCCACTCACCCAGGATTAATTCCTATATTTTTAGCTGCCCACAGGACCATTCTATTTGCCTAAAACCAAAGTAATCCTATCCTGCCTACAAAAAAAAAAAAAAAAAGCAAGTATTAAAAAGATAAAACAGAAAAAACGTCTGCATCCCTTTCTAACTTCCCCTTTTCAGTCAATGGCGCCACTATCTTCAAGACTTGAAACTTGTCTAGACGCTTTTCCTCTTAAACTTCTCACCTTGCACAGCTTCTACTGAAGCCCAATCACTGGATTTTAGATCTGGAAGGAACTTTCAAGATATCTAGTCTGCACTCGTTGAACAAATAGGAGAATGGAGCTTGGGCATCTTGGCTGTTTGCCTCAAATGCTTCTCACCCTGACTATGAGGCGCCTTCCAGCACCAAGACCTATTCAATCCCATCTTTGCTAAGCCTCCAGACAATCTATTTTCTTTGTGGAATCAGAACACCTGGGTTTGAGCCCTTAACAGTTGTTTGCCCAAAGGCAAGTGAACAGTAACTGCTAGTTAAAACTGCCTCCTGATTAGGAACTTGTAACAGGAAACAGATTAAATTGAAACTCTTTCAGCTGGGTATTCCACACCTTCCTCCCCCAAACTGGCCGACTTTAATATCCAACCTGATTTCTCATTAAAACAAAATCTGTGTCACTTGGCAGGTCTCCTTCCCATCCTCCCCTTTCTCATTCCTGGCTCTAGACTTCTGCTTGCTGCTTCCCCAGCCAAGAGTCCCTACATCTCTGCAAATGAAAAGCAGACATTTCCTCAAGGCCCAGATTGAGACCCTATACTTGCTTCACTAAAATGTTATTGACCAACACTCCCACTGGGGTCTTTACTTTTTTTACTCTCCACGGCATCTTAACTCTCTTCCAAAATCTTACACACAATGCATATTGTCTTTCGCCTACACTCCTCTGCGTTTCTGTGTATAGCATTCTCCAACAAGACAATAATTTCAGCCAAATATAGTATTAGGCATTGGATAAATTTGTAACAAATGTTTGCAAGGCTGTTTTTATAGTGAAACATCTGATTCTGATTTTTAAAAAGTAGAAAATGAGAGGTGCCTGGGTGGCTCAGTAGGTTAAGCATCCGACTTCAGCTCAGGTCATGATGTCACAGTTCGTGGGTTTGAGCCCTGCATCTGGCTCAGTGTTGACAGCTCAGAGCCTGAAGTCTGCTTCAGATTCTGTCTCCCTCTCTCTCTGCCCTTCCCCCACTCACACTCTGTCTTTCTCTGTCTCTCAAAAATAAATAAATGTTAAAAAATAGAAATTAAAAAAGTAGAACATGAGATTTGACTTACATTCAAATTTATTAGATTAAAACTACTCTACAAACAAGTGATTTTTTTCAGTGATTATACTAATAGTTTTCTCAACATTGTGAATAAAATACACAATGCCTGCCTTCAAGGAACGCACAGTCTAGCTGCAGAGACAGGTGCTGGCTAGAGAACACAACACAACATACACCATACTGCTCATCTGCTCACTTATGCCATTATTTCAACATTGATCCACAGCCAAGAACCTAGAAATTATCCTTATTCAGGTGCAGAAAGCCTCCCAAACAGCAAAATATTAAGGAGCCACAACATTCGTGCCTTTTACCTATAGGAGAGGCTCACTTGGTACCAAGAGACTCTCATACCCAATGCTCAATGTTGTGGTTTTCTTGGCCTCTTCGGTTAGAAGTCACAAATTCTAAAAGGTTGCCAACAAGATAGGGGAAAAATACAGAATCCAAAACTCATCAAACAAGTAATGCATGCGTCCCTACTAAATACAAAGATGAAATAGGATTCAAATACGGTATTTTTTTCACCTCACAATTTAGTACACATTTCTTAAAATGAGAATCCCAGTACTATTAAGAGATTAAGGGGAATGGGTGGGGTGAGGGACAGAGTGGAGATAGGGGTGTATTCTGGAGGGCAATCCGGTAGTATGTACCAAAAACTTTAAAAATGTGCATACTCTCTGGGGTACCTGAGTGGCTCAGTCGGTTAAGCAACCGACTTCAGCTCGGGTCATGATCTCAGGGTCTGTGGGTTCAAGCCCTGCATTGGGCTCGGTGCTGACAGCTCAGAGCCTGGAGCCTGTTTTGGGATTCTGTGTCTCCCTCTCTCTCTGCCCCTCTCTGCTCGTCTCAAAAATAAATAAACATTTTTTTTTAAGTGTGCATACTCTCTGAATTAGCAATTCTACTACAGGAACGCAGGCTATGGAAATAATCAGAAGCAGCAATAAAAACCTGTCAGGCATTCTCTTTGCCACTACATTAATTGTAATAGTGAAAAATCAGAAACATCACAACTGTCATCCTGGGTAATAAACTATATTAAATTTGTATGACAAAATACAACAGAGTCATTAAAAGCCCTCCTCACTGAAGACATTGAAAGGATATAAAAAGTACAGATTAAAAGATTTAAAACAGTAGGATTCCAATTTCTAAAACAATTACTAAATAATATAATAATAATACACTTCTATATAAATCCCAGCCTTTCCACTGATAAGCTTATAAGCTTAAGTTTTCTTTTTTGTTTTGTTTTTTTTTTTTACTAAGTTTCATTTTCTTCCTTTGCGAAATGATAATAGTACTACTACTTACTTCATAAGGATTAAAAAGATAATTCCTATTAGGTTCTTAGAACAGTGCCTGATAATATAGTAAGAGATCAAAAACTCTATTAGTAGTATTGCCTAAAACTATTAATAGAAATAAAGATCAAAAAAGACACCAAAAGGAGTGCCTGGGTGGCTGAGTGGGTTAAGTATCTGACTCTTGATTTCAGGTCAGGTCACAATTTCAGCTCAGGTTATGATCTCACTGATTCACAAGATCGAGTTGGGGGCTCTGTGCTGAAGGCTAGGGGCCTGCTTGGGATTCTCTCTTTCCCTTCCTCTCTGCCCCTCCCCGTTTTCTCTCTCTCTCTCAAAATAAATAAGCATTAAAAAAAAGACACCAAAATTTTAATGAATTATTTCTGGATGGTGGCATTTCAGTAAATTTTTTAAGGTTTATTTCTTTTGAGAAAGAGAGAGAGAGAGAGAGAGAGTGTGTGAGAAGGGGAGGGGTACAGAGAGAGGGTGGGAGAATCCCACACAGGCTCCACACCGTCGGTGAGGAGCCTGACACAGGGCTCGAGGTCACAACCATGAGATCATGACTTGAACTGAAATCAAGAGTCAGATCCTTAACCGACTAAGCCACCAGTTTCCTCAATAAATGTTTATTTTCCTTTTTATATTTTTGTTTCCTAATTTTCCAAAAGAAGCATATATTCCTCTAACATTATTTTAAATGTTACTCAAAAACCAGGGTTTTCCTCTCAGAAAGGGCAGCCAATTTGGATGGAAACATTTAAAAGAGAATGTCTGTTGGGCATTTAATATGTGCCCCCAACTGCTAGGCAAGTTACATGCATTAACTCATTTAATACCTTACAACTAATAAAGCAGGTATTGTTAAGTCAATTTTGTACCTTGCTAAGACATTTTGTACAAATAGACTCAAAGAGGAGAATTAACTTGCCAAAAGTTACACCAAATAAATTGATAGGGTGAGATCCCAACATTGGGTCAGCCTGATTACCAAAAACCAGTTCTTTCACCAAACTTCACTGCTTCCTGAAGTCAGATAAAGAGAAAAATTACACCCAGAATCCACTTTCCCTTTCTCTTCACCCAGCTTTATTCTCACTGAACTTATCACCACCTGACATACCACATATTTGTTTGTTTCCTGTCCTTAGAATGTAAGCTCCATAACGATGGGATGTTGTTTGTTCGCTGCTCTATACCCTCAGCTCCTGGCACACAAAACAGACCCTCAATATTTTAGAATAAAAGATTCTGAATAGAGAAATGATCTGACCATGTCCCTGTGGACACATCTGGTAGCAGTGGGAAGCTTGCTGAAGAAGTTGCTTACACGAGTCCAGGTAGGAGAGAACAAGGACATGAACCAGGGTAGAAGAACCGTAACTAAAGAGGGAGATAAGATTCTAGAGATAGCTAAGGGATGGCACTGACAGAACACAATGCCTAGTGGACATGGGACGAAGGAGAATGCAGAGTCAGGAGTAGAGGGCTAAGAGGAGGAAGGCCTGGTCAGGCATTGGGAGCGAGGAGGGAGAGAGTGGGGTCAGACTGACCTGGATGTGCACAGAGTACCTCACATAATGGGAATAATCAATCTCACCCAGTGAGAACGCATGGAGAGGATCCACCAGAGAGGCTAGGTTAAGGGCAGGCTAGAGGTGATTCAGTAAAACCTGGAGTTTCAGGGACCGAGTCTGGTGGTGTAAATACCACTACGAATGTCTACTCCAGGTAGAGGCTGGCTTCATGTGTCCTAAGAGCTCAGCTGCCCCATTGTGGTCATTTTCTCCTCCGTGTTCTGGGATTCTCCTCTGAACAGGACGTTCGTTGATAGTGTTCAAACCCCACAAAACTAGCCTCAAACATCCAGGCATTAAGAACTACACATTTAGATTAAAACAGCTTTCTATCTGGTCCCCTTCTTAATCTTTCCTCACATTGATGCATCCAACACTACCATCAAATTAGTATTCCTAAAAAAAAAAAAAAAAAAAAAAAAAACAAAACTAATTTCACACAATTTCCTAGATTTAAAAATCTCCCATGGCTTCAAAATGAGACTCTCCTTGACCCTATTCTACCTATACTGTGAAATATTAACAGTGTGAGTAGAACTAGGCAGTTCAAATTTGAATCCTGGGTCTACTACTTGTTAGCTGTGTAACCCTAGGCAAATAACTTAACCCCTCTATGCTTCCTCAGGTCCTCATCTCTAAAATGTGGCTAGTACTCACATCACAGAGCTGTTCTTATCAAATGAAAATTTTGATAGTGCTTACTTAGCACAAACTGCCTGGATAGGAGTTGCGTCCCCTAAACGTTTGTTATTATTATTACTTCCCCCAAATAAACTTCCTACACACCTGAGATGCTCTCCTTGACAATTTCTAATACACAATGCCCATCTCAGGGCCCTTGCTGGCAGCGTTCCCACCCATGAATCACTACTCCTTAAGCACCACCACCACAACCACCACCACCTTTGAGTATTTATTTAACATTTATGCTGTATATTCAAAGTGCCGGGTTGGAAGTACAGGAAAAATAAACAGCCCCAACCCTCAGAGCTCATAGTCTAATAATGAAAGACAGCCAGAGGAAGAGGGGCAATAATGTGTCACAAGGGCCAAGGGAAGCACTTCCTGGAGGCAGTGCAGATGCTTACACTGAATCTTCAAAGCTAAGTGGGTGAACCAGGCAGAGTGGGTGCGAGTGAAGTAAGAGAGCCCAGTATCGGGTCAGACTCACCGTACTGAGTCTGACGTTGCGGGAGCTCTGAGCTGAGGGTAGGCAGAGTGGGCGGAGGGGAAAGGACGGCTGGATCATGGTGGCCATGAAGTGTTTGGACTTTATTCTGTAGGCAACAGGCAGCCACTAAAAGATGTGAAGTAGGAAACCCCTGCTTGGGTTCTAGAAGAGCTAGAACCCAATATGGGCTCCACAGGTGACTACTGAACACTTGCAATGCACCAGTAGGATGAAGGAACTGATTTTTTTTATTTCAATCAATTTAAATTTAAAAACTGATACGCCAAAACAGTTACTGGAAAATTTTTAAGTATGTTTGGAATATTTGGGTATGTGAATCTGCTTTTTCAACTATAAATTTAATGAAGTCTCAATACAGATCAAAGATTTCTGATGCAAATTTAGTGTCCAAATTGAGCTGTACTATACATGTAAAATAGACACCAAATTTGAAGACCAGGTACAAAAAAGTAAAATATCCCATTATAATCTTCTTTTATGTTTATTTTTGAGAGAGACAGAGTGTGAGGGGAGTGTGAGGGAAGGAGGGGCAGACAAAGAGGGAGACACAGCATCCAAAGCAGGCTCCAGGCTCTGAGCTGTCAGCACAGAGCCTGATGCAGGGTTTGAACTCATGGACCAAGAGAGCATGACCTGAGCTGAAGCCAGACACTTAACTGACTGAGCTACCCAGGCACCCCCCATTATAATCTTTATAATAATCACATGCTGAAATATTTTGATTATATTAAAGATGACATTAATATTAATTTCACCTGTTTCTTTTTAGTTTTTAACATGGCTACTAGAAAATATCAAATGGCATATATGGCTCACGTTATAATTTAGACAGCTCTGATCCAATAGAACCAAAGGCAGATGACCAGAAGCAGGCAGACCAATTAAGAGACTCATTTTAGTAAGAGTCCAGATGAGACTCGGGCCTGAATTCACTAAATTCTACCCATCTTCAAAACCTAATCCAAGACCTACTACTACTATCTCTAAAAGCTTTTCCAATCATAACCATTTCTAATGAGTTGCTTTTCTCAGAACTACTGGGGCACTTAATCTTCTGTAGCATTCGCTTCAGTGCTTAATTTATCACCTGTCATTTCTACTTAATTTTGGGGTGAGTTGCTTCTCAGAACCATAGCTGCTAGGCTAAGAGCCATAACTTAGGCATCTAATTTTTCTACACCGTGCGATACATTTTCAATATTAATAAATAGAGGTACATGGCTCCCGAAATATTCTCTCACAGTCTGGAAGTATTGTGAATCTCTTTCTTCAGACACCTTAAGGGCATGAGCTAACATGATATAAAGTCAACCAACAATCCAGGCCAGTGTTCCAATACAACAGTGATACCTAATCAGTGAGCAAGCATTGGTAGAATGTATTAGATACTATCAGGAAAAAAAGGCCAAGATGGCAGGGTAATTTAGCATTTTTGCAAATTCCATTAAAAATCAAACAATTTCTGATTCTCTCTGCTTTCCACTGCCAGAGACAACCTTTGCAACCTAAGCATTAAGAACATCCCTTTAAGGAAAAGACACACGGCTTTGATATTTAAAAATGAACCCTGAAACTAATCCTTCCAACAAATAACACATTTTCCAAGCAGAGAGCCACATATTACTAATCAATCTACAACTCGTCACTTTCCCATCTACCTTAAAGTAAGATGAAGAAACCCCTTTTAGGAAAACGTTAAGAAGTGTATAAATAGATTTTACTGTATCATGGATAACAAAGTCCTTCACCTAAAGTACCATGTGAATTTTCTGAGAAGAATCCTTAAAAAACACAAACACTCAAGCAACTGGTCAGCTTTTACCACTACGGAAATAGGAAGCTAGTAGCAACTAGTTGCAAGCAAAGGGACACTTCGTGATTACTAGTACTGATCTTCTGGGAATTTAGTAGTTCTCAGATTTTTTTTTTTTTATGTCTAACACTTAAAACATAGAAGTGACAAGTTACAACAACATAAGAATCCATCTTTCTTAATGGCTACAAAGATAATACAACAAAGTGCAAACCAAGTTTCTACCTCCAAACAATCAAGCAATCAAAGATGGAGTCAGGACAGCTCATAGGGAAAAGTTAGGGCAGCTCTGTTCTGAAAGGCTGGATAAGAATGGGGGGAACCTGTCAAATAGCCTGGATGAAATCAGGGAGTTAAAAAGAAAGCGCTCACTTCCTTTAGCACTGTGGGAAAATCCCAGTTGCTAATATAAAGCTGAGGAAAGTTTAGTTTGGCTGATTTCATTTTGTTTTCCTTCCAACATCATCGCCGAGTTCGAACGGCTGCTTTCCTCCCCTCACATTACTCAGTAAAAACGCCCCCACTGAATTGAGTTGTCTTCCGGAGCCGTGCTCCCCCGCAGCCCAGCCTGCAAACGTGCTCAGGCGCCTCTGGGCATGTTGTGGTCTCACCAGTCTGCGGGCCAGAGCTCCAAACTCAATGGACAATGGGAACTCACCCCCATCAACGCCAACTACAAAGCTCAGGAGGGCCATTTCCCTTTTCCTGCCCAGATGCTGTTTTCCCTCCTTCGAAGTAGGGCCCCGTGCTCCACCAGAGCCCCAGTTGGGGCTAGGACGCGCGTCTCCCTCCCCACCTGCAGAGCTGCTGGTCCCCTCGAACCCCAAATAAGTTGTATCTCGGCGCACAGGCCAAAGAGGACCTCCTTCCCCAGGGGCTTGGCTGGGGACATGGTTTTCACAGTCCAGGTAGGACTGGGAAGGGATGTCTCTGGACGCTTGGTCATGGCCCTGCAGGCTAAGCCGTCCCCACTCCACTGTCCCCTCCCTAGCCTCCACTTGTCTCCCCTCCCCCTCCGGCGAGGAGAGCGGGGAGGTGCGGGCTGGCAACACGGCCACCTCCTCCTCCAGTGGAGATCGCGGGGACACTCACCCTTTCACCACAAAGAAGGGGTCCTCCATGGACATGGCGTCCCGGCCCCCGGCTGCCTCACGCCTGCTCCGTGCACCGGGCGCCCGCGCCCTCCGAGCCTCCCTCTGCCCACCACACCGGCCTGCCGCAGCCGCCGGCGCCTCGGCCTGGGGAACCCAGAGCAGCTGGCGCGCGCAGGCCGGGGAGCACTGGACCGCCGCTGGTCCAGCAATCGATCGCCCAGAAGACCGAATCCCAGTCTCCGACGCCGGCCCCCGCGCCTGCCTCCACCCCCGGCTCCTCCCGGCGCGTCTGGCAGACTTGACCCCGCCCCCGGGACCTGCGGCCTCGTCCAACCACGAACACGGGCCCGCTGCACCACTTCCGCACCCGCGCTCACGTGACCAGGGCCGGCCCCGCCTCCCGTCGGCGGAGCCTGGGCGCCGCGTCGAGCAACCCTGGAGGCGGGGCTCTGGGGTGGGTGGAGGGCTGGTGCTCCCTCGCCTCCCTACTCAGGTTTCAGGGGAGGTGCTGCTTGCTCCCCCCTTGGGGTTGGTTAGGTTTTCAAGACATACACCCCAGTACCTGATTTGCACAATCCTTTTACCTTTCCTGTACTTTTAACACTTGATTTTGATAACATATGATTTATAAATCCATCTCGTCCTCGACTTGCATTAAAACGAGCTCATATAACATTATCTGACTATGATAATGTTGCACAATTCCTTTATGTGGGTCTTAACTATGTGTCCCGCAATGTCCTAAAGGCTGTATGTGCGTTATCTCAATATTCTTGGGGGGAAGGAATTATTTCCAATTTGTAAATGACAAAGTTCAGACATTTCAAGATTTCCCATGGTCACACACCTGACAGGGCACAGCCATAGATTCTGTGCACTTTCCACCAGACTGGATGTATTTTCTAATGCTGTGCATTGCACAAGTGAACAGTAAGGTAATTTTTTCATACAGCATACAGTGCTTCCCTGGGGAGAGCACCTTTGAGGGATTAAGAAGAGACCACGTATGGCAGTTTCTTCCCAGCTATAGTTCAAGAGCTCTTCAGATAGCATTTTGGTCAGAACAATTAGCCAACTCATTCTGTGTATGCTATATAGGCATTGTGAACTCTAATTGCTAATTATCTCTGAGCACTTACTGTGTGTCAGGCACTGTGCTAAGTGTTATCTCAGTTGCTCTAATAATAAGGTAATTACTGTCATTATCCCCATTTTACAAATGAGAAGTCTGAGACTCTTGGAGGTTAAGTGACTTGCTCAAGGTCACCAGTCTTTGGAGATGGTAGAGTCCTCAGAGCTAGACAAAACCTGTTTGAACCTGGGTTCTATTATTCAGTTTCTTATCTACAAAATGTGAATAATAATATTTGGCTTGTGGATTATTGTGAAGGTTAAATAAAAATGCATGTAAACCCCAAGGCCCCCAAAGAGTGAGGCAGCACTTGTAAAGGTGTGACCAAACCAATGTGAGTTTGCTCCTAGATGAGTCCCAAACTGCACCATGTTGAGTAGTTGCTCAAAGAAAACTTTAATTTGCAGCAAATAAGAAAGCGCTTCCAAAGTGATGACTCCCCAAGAGAGGGTGAATGAGTTGATTTTGTTCTTAGGTGGGATGAATATTTAGATAGGGAAGCCTCATCATCGTATGTGGAGGCAGGCATAAGGTTGCCCGTGCACCTTAAGGAAACATGGACATTGTATGTTATGTAAATGAGTCTGAGGCTCCTCCTTGGGCAGATATTTTAGTATTATAATGTCATAAAGGTAGTTGTAGGTCATTCCAGAGGTTACTCCATGGTCCATGTTCTCAGGCACAAGGTTGGGGCGGGGGTGGGGGTGGGGCGCGTGGTTAGCTCAAAAGGGCTTGGTGGTCTGGGCCAGTGGGCGTTCTCTTCAGGGCTGTCGGGAGTGCTTTTGGGTTTCATTTGCCTGAGTTAAGAGGTAAGCCAGAAAAAAGAGCTCAAGGAAAAATGTAAGACAAAGGTTAGTGAGTACAGGCAGGTGGGCAATAAATGTCAGGTCTTGGGGTCTAGCGGGTGACAAAGGGAGAGGAAGGGGTGAATCTGATAGATGTTTTCTAGGAAAGACAAAAAAAAGGACACCTAGACATGAGAGATTAAGTGAGGCTAGGGAGCCAAGAGGTGAAAGGCTCTGTGCTTCTTAGACCCTGCAGGGTCTCCTGCAGGAGCAGTGAGGTCGGATGTGGGGAAGAGAAGCTTTTGGGAGACAACCATTTAATTTGGCTATGGACATACTGAGATGGGAAGGTGAAAAAGGATCATTTTTCATTCATTCAACAAGCACATGTAATTAAAGGGCAGATGAGAATACTGAGTAAGAGCCATATGTGGAGCCAGATTGGTCCAGTTCAAATCCCAGTTCTGCTGCTTCCTGACTATGGTGTCTTTAACACTAAACTGTTAAATCTCTCACTGTCCTCATCTGTGAAATGGACCCCATCATAACACCTTCCTCCTAGAGTTTTACAAGGATTAAATGAATTGATGTGTAAAAAGCACTTAGAACAGTGCCTGGGACATGTTGTGTGCTTACTATGTGCTAGGCACTGAAGAACAGAGGTAAATAGGCTTGGTCCTTGCCTTCAAGGCACTCTCAGACCATTGGGACAGACAGGCTCCATGGAAAGGGAAGCTATAATTAAAATGAGGAAGAAACAAAGGAAGCTACTTTATTCTTTTCTTCTCTTTTCTTTTCTTTTCTTTTTTTTTTTTTTTTTTTTTAAGTTTAATAGGTCCAAGGTCCTGGCATAAACAGCCACTCAGGAAGAATACTCAGCAAAAAGCCATCTCTTCCCATCCCCCCACCAAAAAAAAAGAATTAAAAATTCTCATGGAATAAAATACCAAAATAGTAGTTGCCTTGGGCTTGTTGTATTGACTGGGAAGGGAAACTTCCTGAGGTGATGGAAATGTTTTCTATCCTGATAGGAGCATGGGTTACAGTTATACGCCTTTGTTAGAACTCATCAAACTGTAACACTCAGATTCTGTTCATTCTGGTGGCAGAGGCTGCAACTCCACCTCTGAGTTTTTTGTACAGTCCTGAGAGGACATCCAGGAGAACCTCCGGTCCCTGAGTGAGTCTGCAAAGTTAGGAGAGTGAGTGACAGAGGGAGCTTGCTGGGGCCCAGGCACAGGCCACTAGGCCAGGGATCCAACGAGAATGAGGATCAGAAAGTGTGGAATCACATCCTGTCATTAAGGACTCTGGGTAGACGGAAGCCATCCCTTCCCCCTAAAAGCTGTGGGAGCTCCATGACACCCCTACAAGGCAATCTCGTCTACTCTAAATGGGAGTAATAATACCCAGCCTGCTCCCTCACTAGGTTGTTCTAATGATCAACTGGGATAATGTATATGAAAGCATTTTGGAAAGAACGGGGTACTCTAAGTACCCTAAATCCTTTTTATTTTTTAAAAATTTTTTTTTTTTCAACGTTTATTTATTTTTTTTGGGACAGAGAGACAGAGCATGAACGGGGGAGGGGCAGAGAGAGAGGGAGACACAGAATCGGAAACAGGCTCCAGGCTCTGAGCCATCAGCCCAGAGCCCGACGCGGGGCTCGAACTCACGGACCGCGAGATCGTGACCTGGCTGAAGTCGGACACTTAACCGACTGCGCCACCCAGGCGCCCCCCTAAATCCTTTTTAAAAAGTAATTGAAAATCGCTTCATTGTGGTAAAATACGCATAACAAAACCTACCATCTTAGCCATTTTTAAGTATACAGTCCAGGAGTGGTAAGTACATTGACACTGTCGCTGAAACAATTTCCAGAACTCTTTTCGTCTTTGCAAAAATAAAACTGTACCAATTAAACGACTCCCTATTCCCCCTCCCCCCACCCCCTGGCAACCACTATTCTGCTTTCTGTCTCTGTGAATTTGACTGCTGCTGTAGGAACCTCATAATTGAAAGCATACAGTATTTGTCTTTTCGTGACTGGCTTATTTCAGTCAGCGTAATGTCTTCAAGGTTCATTCATGTTGTAGCATGTGTCAGCATTTCCTTCCTTTTTTTTTAATGTTTATTTATTTTTGAGAGAGAGAGAGAGAGAGAAAGAGAGAGAATGAGCCGGGTAGGGGCAGAGAGAGAGGTGGGTACAGAGGGTCTGCATTGGGCTTTGTGCTGACAGCAGAAAACTTGATGCAGGACTCGAACCCACAAACCATGAGATCATGACCTGAACCGACGTTGGACAATTAACCAACTGAGCCACCCAGGAGCCCCAGAATTTCCCTCCTTTTTAAGGTTGGATAATATTCAGTTGTATGTACATACCACATTTTGTTTATCCATTCATCCATCCATGGTCACTCAGGTTCCTTGCACCTTTTGGCTCTCGTAAATAATAATGCATGAACATAAGCGTACAAATATCACTTCAAAAGCCTGCTTTCAATTCTTTTGGGTATATATCCAGAAGTGGAATTACTGGATCATATGCTAATTCTATTTTTAATTTTTTCGGAAACCACCAGACTGTTTTGCACAGTAGCTGCACCATTTTACAATCCCACTAACAGTGCACGACGGCTTCAATTTCTCCACATCCTTTCCAACACTTGTTATTTTGTTTATTTGTTTGTTTGTTTGTTTTTAATAGCAGCCATCCTAACGGATACGAGGCAGTATCTCATGGTGGTTTTTATTTACATTTCTCTAACGATTATTGATGTTCAGCATCTTTTCTGTGCTTATCGGCCATTTGTGTATCTTCTTGAGCAAAATGTCTATTGAGATTTTTTTTTTTTTTTAGGTTTTATTTTGAAGTAATCCCTACACCTAATATGGGGCTGGAACTCACAACCCCAAGATCAAGAGTCTCATGCTCTACTGACTGAGCCAGCGAGGCACCCCTCAAACACTTTGCTCATCTTTTAATTGGGTTGTTTTTTGTTGTTGAGTTCACGCTAAATCCTTTTTGAAACAGCATAGAGTAAGGGAGAAAAGTGTTACATAGATGTTAGGTATTACGCTCTTCATCATTTTCCCAATCTTCTGAAAACCCTGATATACATGTGTGTGTTCTAGAACACTCTAGGAAACATGCACTCATATTGGTTTCCATTGATCCAGCTATGGCTGTCTATGTTTCCTAGCCCCAACCACAGGAAATATCCACACAGTGGTTATGTTTTCTTTCCTCTCCTTGGATGTTACCAACACCTCCCACTCTTACCCTTTACACACTGGTGTAAAATAAACAAAGAGGAATTGTAGTCAGCTTATATATCCCAAACACTAAGAAGTGATTAAGAATTTATGGAAGATACATTTGATGGCTGTTAGAAATGTTAAAAAGTGTATAATGACATGTATGCAAAACAGCAAGACACAAAATTATATGTATGATATACATTTTTGTATACACTGTCCACTTTAGATGCACATTTATACATATATATACACTCCTGTCATTTTTACATACACATTTGTACATATATACTAACATTTTTATACATAGAAAATATTTATATTTAGAAAAAAGAAAATGTGAGTTTGGCAATTTTTACCTGGATAATCAGAAATACAAAAAGTGAGGGGCGCCTGGGTGGCGCAGTCGGTTAGGCGTCCGACTTCAGCCAGGTCACGATCTCGCGGTCCGTGAGTTCGAGCCCCGCATCAGGCTCGGGGCTGATGGCTCAGGGCCTGGAGGCTGTTTCCGATTCTGTGTCTCCCTCTCTCTCTGCCCATCCCCCGTTCATGCTCTGTCTCTCTCTGTCCCAAAAATAAATAAAACGTTGAAAAAAAAATTAAAAAAAAAAAAGAAATACAAAAAGTGAAAAAAAAATCAAAAAAGAAATAAGGAAGCCAACTGACCACATATGCAAAAAGTACATCAAAAGTTAGCAGTTTAAAACTCTTTCTAGAATAAGGCAAGTTAGTCATGTCTGAATGAATGGATATTGGTAAGTACTAAAAGTCAAAATGTTATTGAATTTGAACCATTGCAGGAGGGTAGGTATGACCTTTACCATTTTCTATAAATCTGTCGGTGCACAGAGAAGTAAAAACCATAATCTCTCTTGGTATACTAGTGAATAACTAGAATGGTAATAACGATGGCTAACATTTACTTACTATGTACCAGACATTGCGCTAAGTGATCATCCATGCATAATCTTCAGAAGTGGCTCCAGAATTTCTATGTTGGGCAGGTTTTAGAATGTAACCAACTTGTTTGTACACCAGGGCTAGGGGGCTTGAACTGAGATTATCAGATAGACCCACTGTCTTTTCTTAAACTACAGATTTATTTGGGATGGCTAAAGGGTGATGATGGTGATTGCACGTGTGATAATAGTGTTCTAAAGTCCCAGCAAGTGACAAGTCACAAGTCCTGGGAACCACTGGGGATCTTATTGAATCTTCACAACAACTCTGTAAGGAGTTATGACCCTCATTTTCCACATGAGAAATCTGAGGCTTAGAGAGGCTGATAATATGTTCAAGGTCTTATAGGTAGGGAGGGCAGAGCCCCATTTGGAAACAAGTTTTTCTGACTCCTAAACCCATGTTCTTTGCAACAGGATCCTACTGCCCATTTGTATAAGGGCTAGCCTTGTCCCAAAATTAGCAAATGGATTTTACCTAAGCACAGAAAATGGATCAGACTTCACACACACCCACGCACATACACATGCAGGCTCACACAGGCTTGAACACATGCACACCTATTGAATTTTTAAAAATAGCCAAGGGGAGGGGCACCTGGGTGGCTCAGTCGGTTGAGCGGCGGACTTTGGCTCAGGTCATGATCTCATGGTCCGTGAGTTCCAGCCCCACAGTGGGCTCTGTGCTGACAGCTCGCAGCCTGGAGCCTGCTTCAGATTCTGTGTCTCCCTCTCTCTCTGGCCCTCCCCCATTCATGCTCTGTCTCTCTCTGTCTCAAAAATAAAAAAAAATAAACATTAAAAAAATTTTTTAAATAGCCAAGAGGAAACTACTTATTGACTGTAATAAATTACATTATGTGGAAAACACCATTATTTAACAAACAAGACCCTTCTGCTAACTGGATAATTTGTCTTTTGGTTTTTGAGGATGATTTGTCCCACTGGCAAATAGGTCAGATTCGTCAGAAAAGCCTTATGATACATATAATAAATGGGGTGTTAAAAGTCAAGACACACACACACGCACACACACACGAAGCCAAGACACAAAGGGATCCATAGTGAACAAGATAAGCACAGGACACTGAAAAGTGCAGCCTGAGATTTAAGGCTAGACAATTCCACAGAGGGAGACTTGCTCTTCCCAAGGACAATTCCCAGGACACTCCCTACCCCAGTGATTCCCAGCTTAGTGGGTGGGGCAGGCTCCATTGTCCTTTAGGATCTTGATTGTCATCAAATCTATTTATTTAAGAATTTAAGGACTATTAAAGCTATTCTACTTTTTAAAATGCATTGTTGATATTGCTAAGTGAAAAACAATTTACAAAATAGTATTAGGATGTGAAACCCTTTTTTGGTAAAATGAACAGCCCCCCAAGTGTGTTTATATACGTGCATATGTAGTTAGATGCATATATATATATATATATATATATATATATATATGACATATACTAAATGTTAACAGTGGCTTTCTCTCAAGGGTGACTTTTATCTTTTACTCTGATTTTTTTTTCAAGTTTTCTGGATTGTATTTGCTAATTTGCAATTTGGAAAAATGGCTTAAACATGAAAGACATGGTCATCATACCTGCTTTTTTAATGTAAATGCTGTAGATTATGGTATAGTATGCATTTTTGGAACAAGATATGAACAGAAAATGAAAGGAACAAATACATTGCCAAGGAGCAAATACATTGCCAAGAGACATGTAGGACTACTGGGGGCTCTAGGAGGGGCACAAAGGTGCTCCACATTTGTTAAATGAGGAGCAGAGGGAGGAACAAAGGAGAGAAGGAAGAAGAAAAAGAAAAAAGAAATACAAAGATCTGAGAAGGGAAAGTACTAGGAGGGGCTGAGGGGTTGCCAACTATTAATTTCACTACCTGGCTTCTTTTCTCTTTGAGGAAATGGGAGACAAGCAATCTCCTATCGTTGCTGTAACGAATGACCCTAAACTTAGTGACCTAAGACAACACATGTGTTCTCGTACAGTTCCGCAGGTCAGAAGTTTGAAGTGGATCTCATCTCGTGAGCTAAAATCAAAGTGTTGAGAGGGTGGCATTCCTTCTAGAGCCTTAGGGAAGAATCTGTTCCTTCTATTTCCAGTCCTAGAGGTTGTCTGCATTCCTTGGTGTAGGTCCCCTTTCGACAATGGCATCCCTTTGACCTTGCTTCCTTTGTCACATCTTCTCTGAATCTGACCCCTTTGCCTTCCTTTTATAAGGACCCTTGGGATTACCTTGGGCCCACCAGATAATCCAGGGTAACTTCCTATCTCAAGATTCTTAATTTAATCATATCTGCTAAATCCCTTTTGCCAGGTAAGGTAACATAGTCACAGGTTCTGGAGATTAGGATGTGGATATCTTTGGAGTGATGGGGGTGAGGACATTATTCAGCCTCCCACAGAAGGAAACCAATATTTATAGTTCTACTACCTGCCAGGAGCATCATAAACAGAACCTCATCTGATATTTCAACAACCTTGTGCAATATATGCCAGGATTTGCTTTTAAAGTTGAAGAGACTGAGCCTTGGTGCGATTTGGGATTCTGCCCAAGGTCACACAGCTGGGATGCAGACCCAGGACCCTCAACCCCAGTGCAAGCCAGCCTGCCTCGTGGCCCTACCTCCACTCCTCTCTCCCATTCATCTCTACTTCCTCTTTCCTGTCTGGGCCTGTCCCTGGCTCCCTGAATAAGCTCAAGCTGCTGTTTCCCATCGTGGCATGCTCTTATGATGACAGCGCAGTCCCAGCTTGATCCTGGGGATTGCTAATCAAACGAGACAAGCAGCTGCCCCTCAGAATCTTCAGTCAGGCCTTTTCCTTGCCCTCCTTTATTCAACAAGCATTTTTTGAGCTTATTGTGCACGGTGCTAGAGCAGCAAGGAGGATAGACGTAAGCTAAAAATAACTGGACCCTCGAAGCGGTACTTGCAATAGCAGACAAAGGGGTCTAAGACTGTCAGAAGCCAGAGCAGGGAGTTCCAAGTCCTGGGAACTTTATGTGAATCTTTTGCATTGACCTTAGGTGAAATCTAAGCTCCAGGGAAGAACCAAAGACTTCTTTTCTTTTGAGCTCCTTAAGGGACCAGGTATTCTTAGTCTTTCTGTGCCTTGCACATAGCTATGCTCCAGAAATATTTAAAAGTTAGGAGTAGGGTTGAGACCAGCACACCAGAAGTGTGTGAGCATTTTTTGCATTTCAAAAATGCTTGTTGAATAAAGGAGGCCAAGGAAAAGGCCTGACAGAAGATTCTGAGGGGCAGCCGCTTGGCTCTCTTGATTAGCAACCCCCAGGATCAAGCTGGGACTGTGCTGTCATCAGAAGAGCATGCCACATTGGGAAACAGCAGCTTGAGTTTGTCCAGGGAGCTGGGGGACAGGCCCAGACAGGAAAAAGGAAGTAGAGCTGAATGGGCAGTGTGTGAGACCAATAAAGGGTTAAAAGTCACCTTAGAAGGCAGTCAACACCGTCATTTTGTCTCCCTATTCTACCTAGCAACTGATGACACTATTTCTCCTCTAGGTGTTGCTCAGTTAAGTCACTGAAGAGCAAGGCTGGTGTTTCAATTCAAAGATTCCTAAAGAGAAGGACTTTAGGGGCTGACGGTTCTCTCATTACCTCTCATCATTGTATTAACAGTGAAGCACAGCCTGTGAGTATCACAACTTTTCTTTGCTCTGAACCCAAAGCTGAGGCAGCCTGAGGGGAACAGCTTGTCTTCCCCCTGTGGTGAAATGATGAAGCCAAGGGTGGAAAAGCATATTTATGAAACCCAGGACTTGCATGAGTGATGGCCAGCTGGACAGTTTTCCAGTTCATGTGTATAGACTTTTGAGGTCACCTACCTGCTGAGGGGCAGAAGCCATTCTGGAAAGACACTCCTGGTAACCCCCTCACTTTCCTTCTGAGCATTGCTACCCTTCTTTTTTGCTCAAATCCTTTCCTTTCCTTTTGTTTCTCTTTACTAGCATAGTGAATCTCATGGGGATGTGCCCAGAGTTTCAGGGGCATTGAATAGAGGAGCAGATCCATTGCTCAGGTTTACTTTGTTTGTTTGTTTGTTTGTTTGTTTTTCCTCCTTACCATAAGCCCTACCTATAACAAAAGATCATAGAAAGATAAAACCATGGTTCTGGACTTGTTTACTGGGTGTAAGAAATATCAATTGAGTAGGAGGATTTTTTTATTTTTTTAGGGGATCCATGTCACTGGAAAAGCAGATGCCTTCTGTTGTCCTAAATACAGGAGAAGGCCCATGGACTGGAAGCACCAGGCTTCTCTGCCTTAAGCAACTGCACATCCAGCGAGGGACTGGTACTCCTGAGTGGGTTGGCAAGCAATGTCTAGAACTCGGTCTGGGTCACCACCATAGGTGGTGACTCATGAACTTGACAGTCAGAGCTCTTTTAAATCATCTGTGTATTAATTCCACAAATGTTGGTTGATGGGCTACTATGTGTCAAGCACTTTTGGAGATATAACAGTAAACAAGACAGACATAGTTCCTACTTCCACAGAAATTTAACCCAGTAAAGTCCCACCATTCAAGTCAGAAATGGGAAAGACTAGGGGTGAGGAGGATAAGATACAAATGATGGAAAGAGGAGGAGAGAAAGAAATGGATGATATTCTAGAAGCTCAAAGCTTATATATCACCTACATTTGATCCTCAAAGAACTCTCCAATAATATCCCCTGCACAGAATCTTTCATGTAATTTTCTCACTAACACTTGTAGGCTAAGGAAAAAAAAAAAAAATCAAGGTGAGGAAACCCAGGCCCAGAATAGGGAGGTTGACTCAGGTCATATAATGAGCAGAGTCCGAAGCAGATACAGGTTTTCGAGCCCACAGTCTGGGGTTTACCGCAATGTCACAGCACCTTTGGATGTGGATATTTGGCACTTTGATCATTGGTGTAATTTGAAATAAAACAAGTCAGCTATAAAGGGTAGGAAAGGTCATTTTGTGTTGGTTATTCTCCTGTTGACTCGTTAGACTCCAAGCCTTCTCTGTCCTGCCTTGTGCCCTAGGAAGTTGACTGCTACAGATTGCATTACCTAGTGCTCTTGCAGGCTAATTTCAATTTGGGTTCACCAATGGGAGGCACTGAAAGGAGAGAGATGAGAGAGCAGGGAGGAAAGAGAGGTTGGGGGTATTTTCTTCTTCCTCCTTGCCCTCTTTCTGCAATGCCTCTGGTAGTAGCTGTGTCCCTCTGCGATATAGTTTTGCCTGAGTAGTCGCTTCTTCATGGATCTAGACCCACTGAACCTTGATAACACTATTTGCTTCTCTTATCTCTGCAACTCTAGGAGTGATAATGGCTTTCCATGATTGCTAGCTTCTATGTGCGCCATCATCCCTCATTTAGTCCCTTAACCTTGCCCATACATACACAGAGTCTCTTCCTTCAGGTCTCTTTATGTGGCTCATTTGGAGTGAAGGCTGTGTCCTGCCAGAACCCCGACCAAGCATTCTGAGGGATGTTGACAAGGAAGGGAGACAGGGTTATGGTCTACGTGGTATTTGTGCCTAATGCTGGCCTTGAGTAGGAGCTTCTAGATGGGGAAACATGGGGAAGAGATACCAGAGTGTTTGGGGTCACGACTCCAGGAAATGTCAAGATAACTCCAATGTCACTTCCAGAGTGTTGCTTTCATTGGCTCCCCAGCCTGTAGTAGACTGTTCCTCTGTAGTCCATAGTGCCTGTCTACAGTTCTATAATTTTCTATTTGCAAAACTCCTCCCTTAAAGGCAGGGAGAGATCACCTCATTCTTTCCTTCTTTATTTCCCAGGCAATACCTAGTGACCAATAGGCACTTAATACTTCCTGAGTGAATTTATATTCAAGGTATTATCTCTAAGAAATTGAAGTTATCTGACTGGGAGCTATATAGAATTTGGGCAGCAATCATGACTACAAATTTGCAACTGTGGTTTTCTGTAGTTGTAGAATGTGTATAGAAATGTGTGTAGAATGTGTAGGGGAAAAAAATGATGTTTCACACTTTACAACTCATCCTGTTCTTCACTTCAGCCCGTGTGAAACTGTGACCTGATGTGTGTGGGTGTAATTAGTGTGGGGCATATATGGGATCTCTCTTGCAAAGCCATATGTGGTTTGTGTGTTTCATCTTGAAATAATCAAGGTCAGTCTCTCGGTACTAACTCAGAATTCTATGGGTGTATCAATCTGCTATATCAATCTGTTTCACAAATGGTAGGGTCCTCCAGAGACAAGGACTGGTGATGAATAAGCCCTCTAAGTTGCCAACCAGACTAGTGTTAAAAGGCAGACTTGCAGATTATCTGCTTAGAAATGGCCTAGAGTTCAAAGAGTTAACATGAGAAAATGTGGGCCTTTGCTATAGACTTTATTAGACTTCGGTCTGTTTCCATGGAGCTGTTGCCAAGGTACGTGTAACCAAAATTTCTCTAAGACAATGTTCCACTCCCCTAAGGCTCTCTTCTTTTTGGCTGACATGGAATCTATCTAAACTTGAGAAATTGAACTCATTTGTAGGTTTTTCTTCTGACTAGTTAAAATATCTGCCTATTCTTTCTTAAAACCCATTGACCTCAATCTTCTTACCCCAGGGGGTTGCCAAGAACTGGAGGGAAGGGGCATAAGTTAAAGATGAGGCAATGGCTCTTTACACACTTGTTTTATGAAACCCAAATTGAGACAGATGACAAAGGACATTCTTTCTGATGTCCCAATTTATATTTATTCTGGAATACCTTTCAAGAGTATGCATATCAAATGACATTTTCTTACAACTTCAGTGAATCACTTAAAAAGAGTAAGATTCATAAGTTGGAGTTCTTCTGGGAAATATGAGACCATATGGTCATCATTGTATACAGAGAGTACTAAGAAAAAAACCTACCAGAGCTCATTCATTCATTCTCTAAAGCTCTATCTACATGGCCCTACGGGATTCTCCTTACTATTTATATTCCTCTGTGCACCCTCCTCAAGGACTTGGGCTTGCTGTTCTCTCTGGAAGTTTCTTCTCCTCCTATGGCTCACTTCCTCCCTGTACCCAAATTTCTTCTCAAATGCCACCTGCTCAGAGAGGCCTTTACTGGCCCCTCTATCTAAAAGATCAGCTCTCTTCATACAGTCTCTGTCTCTGCTTTACTTTTCTTCACACGCGTTATTACCACTTGATCTTGTATTATGTATTTATCTATTGCCAGTCTTTGTCATCGAAAAGAGCTCAGAGAAAGGGACTTTGATGTATTCATTGCTGTATCCCTAGCAGCTGGGTCTGTGCCTACTGGAAATTCAGAAAAGAATAAAATTTATATGAGATAAGACATTGGTAACCTCCAAAAAGGTAGCCTTGAAAGAGGAACTTAAAAAATCAACTTGTCACATTCAGTACTTGGGGGCCTTCAATAAGTTCCTGTCTTAGGTGAGTGGTGAGGAGATTAGCAGTTCTTACTGGGCATAGAAGCACCCACGTGACTGCATGGTTTGAGGAGTGTCCAAAGATCCTTTTAACTAAAAGTATTACTGTCTGCTTCTCCCCCTCATTCCCACAATGCCTGAAATTCCAAAGAGTAGTTCCCAGGAATCATAATCATTCTGATTGTATTAAGGCATAGGGCCATTTGGGAGAACGAACAAATACTAATTGGAATTTTGTTGACCTGGTTATCCAATCAGGACCCACAGCCACTTGTAAGATCTGGAGCCTGGGCCCTCAGGGACTGGGAAATCGGGGACAATGAGTCATTGTGACACAAGGGGGCGGGAGAGAACAGGGATGACCAGGCGAGGAGGAGATTGAAATAGAGCCTGGAAAGGGGAAGTGCCCCTATGTTAGGGCCAGTTGGGTAATCTAAGGTGGAGGGAGTGCCCATGCAAGAGATCAGAGTGTGAATCCTGCCTCCTCCACTTAAGGATTCTAGGGATAATCTTAGGCAATTTTCTTGATCTCTCTGCCCCTAATTTCCATCTGCGAGATGGGAATTACAAGACCTACTTCAAAGGGTTGCTGTGAGGAATAAATGAAACTCATGTTTATCAAGGACTTAGCATGGTACCTAACACACGGCCTGTACTCAAGAGATAAATTGGAGTTCTGATGGTTATGATTCAAATGCTGCTGCCCTTCACAGACCATTGGAGGCCCAACTTCATGGACGGTTTGCTACCTCCGTCTTGGAGCATTTCTGGATTCCTTCATATGAGAACAGGGTCTGTCTTTGCCGAGCTACTGGAGTACTCTGATGGTACTTCCTTCATAGCACTTACTGCTTGCTGCCCTGTGTTGCTGCCTTGTATTTATTTCTGTCCATGCTTGAAGTCTGCAATAATACTATAAGTTCCTGGAGGACAGAACTGGGATCTGATTTGTTTACTGTTCCTGACATTGTCTCACCATTCCTTGTACATCACAGATACCCATAAATGTACATTGCCCCCACGGATGAATATCTGCAAACACCTCATCAATTATTGTATAATCCAGTAATTTTCACAGTCCTTTGTAAAAATGGCCCAACTAGTCAATCTACAGGTTAAAGGGAACGCAATTTAGAATGTGACCACTGCATCTGGTCTAAGGGTGGTTTAGTTGTGGTGTTCAGGCTTGTCAGCAATATCTGTCAGAGGCTGCTGGGACAGGGCAGCCAAGGTCCTTTAAGAAGCAGTTGGACTGGCCTGGATAGAAGACTAAATTCTAAATTGCAAATTTCCAGGGCGCCTGGGTGGCTCAGTGGGTTGATCTTCCCACTTTGGCTCAGGTCATGATCTCACAGTTTGTGGGTTTGGGCCCCACGTTGGGCACTGTGATGACAGCTCAGAGCCTGGAGTCTGCTTCGGATTCTGTGTCTCTGTCACTCTCTGCCCTCTCCCCTCCCCCAACTTGAGCTCTGTCTCTGTCTCTCAAAAATAGACGTTAAAAAAAAAAAAAATAAACTGCAAATTTCCATTCAATAAGTGAGTTGATGCTGATAATCTGTCCGTGAAAAAGGTGAGAGAAATCTAATTTCATAATTATTGGAACAAGAAGAAAGAATCAAAAGATCAGATTGAATTGTATGAAATACAAAATGGTCAGATACAGGTTTTTTTCAAATGATTCTCAACCTGCGTAATTATACTATCTGATCATCTGAGCAACGTATCTGTAGGATATAAATTATCATAAGGTCTAATGCACCAAGAGAGAAAGGGTACCATGGATCTCCCTCTATCTTTTCTGTTCTGAGTTACTGACTTAACATCTGTCCAGCAACTTCCCATCACGGCTGAAGTAGCATTTCGGAAGCCCAACTAAGGAGCAAGTGTGACCTGTACTTGTGGACACACCAGATGGGTAAGTGGGCCTGTGGCAAAGCAAGGGGAGAGGGCTGCGATGCCCTGGAGCAGAGCCACGCCGCAGCTGCAGGAGGGTAGGCGGGCAGATGACCGGCAGATGAAGGCCAGCCTTCAGGGGCAGAGCAGCCTTTGAAGTCAGGCCTGGCTGGTGGAGACAGACTGCTCGGAAAAACCAGGACCTGGCTTGAGATTGAGGTTGGCAAAAAGACATCACGCTGTACTTGGACAGCATTTTCGACGGACCATGTTTCTAATTCCCTCTTATAAACTCTGGATAATGCAGATTTTTATAAGGTTATGTTTTTGTAAGAAAGTGAAATTATATGAATTGTAAATATGTATGTAAATATGTATGGAGATGATGTCAGCGACACTCATAGCCCAGATCCTCCCGTTGCGCAGGGATGCTCCAAGTTGCTGATGCTTGTTTGTTTTGTTTTTTGCTTGTTGGCGTGGCCCGGGCATATAGACCTGATGTCATAAAAGGAACCCCAGATTCCAAGGGAAGTTCTATCTATACCAATCCAGCTTAGCTCAGAAACACAGTCTCTTTGAGGGTGTCTGGGTGGCTCAGTTGGTTAAGCGTCCAACTCTTGGTTTCAGCTCAGGTCATGAACTCATGGTTCAGGAGTTTGAGCCCCGCATAGGGCTCCATTAGCACAGACCCTGTTTAGGACTCTCTCTCCCTCTCTCTGCCCCTCCCCCTCTTCAAACTAAACTAAAAAAAAAAAAAAGAAAAGAAAAGAAAAGAAACAATCTCTTTTTAAATCCCTTTTTCTTCTCTCCCATTCTTTGCCTGGAATTTGATTTCTGTATGTTTTTTTCCTATGAATAAGTGTGGAAGCGATTCTGACCTATTCTTCCCCCCTCTGTCCGCTCGAGCCCCAGGCCTTCTTGCTGCTCCTGGAACATGCCCTGCCTTCCCTTTCCTCCAGGTCTTTGTACAGTCCCCTGCCTGGACTGGTGTCCCCAGATACCTGCCTGGCTCCCTCACTCCCGGCAGTCACTGGTTCAGAGGTCACCTTCTGGGGGACGCCTTTCACAAGCATCGCTGTTTTAAATTGTACTGCATAGTCCCCTTTGCAACTTTATATCCATTCTACCTTTTAAGAGATATGATATATATTTCATGTATTTTGCATTGTCTGCCTTCCTCCCCTCCATCTATTAGGGCGAAGCGTTCACAAGGGCAGACATTTGTATCTGCTTTGTGTGCTGTGTGCTGTGTGCACTGGAACAGTGCCTGGCACAGAGGAAGCGCTCACATGCTTGTCGAATACATGGATGGATACTAAGAAGATGTGAGAACTAATGTTCATGACTTGCTCTTCCTCTTGCCTCCTTCTTTAAACCGTTGCGTATCTGCAGAGTAGCCACAAAAGCCTTTCCAGATGTAGAGAAGTGGAACGGTTTCAAAATCGGTGGCAGGTTCAAGCACATACACCTTGTGCAGATTCCAGACTGGGTGCAAATTAGATTTCAGCTCTGCTCCCCATTCGCCAGCCTGCACTTTCCGAAAAGTATTTTTAAAGGTATGCATTCCAGGTTAAATAGATTCCTGTGCATCTCAGCATATTTCAAGGCAGAGAAATAAAATGATCTGCCAACAACTTAATTCACAAATATTTATGAAGCTCCTACCATGTGCCAAGCCTCCCTGTGGTAGGCCTTGGCAGGAAACACAAAGGAAAAAAGCAAAGTCCCAGTCCTTAAGGGCTTTAGCATCGAGAAGGCGGTAGAAGGTAAGTGAAGATAAAGAAAATAGAAGGCAGAATGTGATAACTATTGATTCGGGGGTAGTGCTTGTCCTTCTGCTTCAATCTCTGGATCTTATTTTTACAAGAACCAACACTTTTTTGGGGAAAGACACTTATGCCCAACTTGAGAGTGTCTTCCACTGTTGCCTCCTCATCCCAACCCTCATCCCCCCACCCCCCCAGCCCCAGGAAGGAAACGGAGACAGTAAAAGTTCAGAGCCATGGAAAGGGGCCTTAGGGTCTTCAGTTCCGCCCAGGCCTAAGGAAGGAAGACCAGACTCCATCTTGCTCAGTGCTGCAGCTGACGTGCAGAATACCACCTCCACGGAGGGGCCCACGGGGCTGGGTGCCTACTCTGAGCCCTGCCAAGCGGCCCCCACCTCTGCTAGAGAAGCAGGGAGAAAGGAGAGAACAGTTCTGCTTTTACAGAACTGGTGCAATCAGGCGGAAGGGGCCCCGGCTGGTTTCAGCCTCAGGGAATCCTGTGTCCCCCCATAGTTAAGGTAAAGGCATCCTGGCCTTGGGGCGGCCGGTTCTAAAAGACAGCCTACATGAATTCTTTCAGACACAGTTTTAGAAAAAAGCAAAGTGTGGACAGACTTGTATGCACCAAAGATGACCTAACCGCTTGTGAGATGATTTTGTTAAATTCTATATATATATTTTAAATTTTTTTAATGTTTATTTTTGAGAGAGATAGAGAGATAGAGAGCAAGCAGGGGAGGGACAGAGAGAGGGAGACACAGAATTCGAAGCAGGCTCCAGGTTCTGAGCTGTCAGCACAGAGCCCGATGTGGGGCTAGAACTCATAAACAGTGAGATCATGACCTGACCCGAAGTCAGATGCTTAACCGACTGAGCCCCCCAGGTGCCCCGATATTTTTTTCTTAAATATATCTTACAAATAAAGAGGAAGGAATAAACATCATTAAGTAGTATTCAGCCTGAGGAATGGGAACCTGACACCCATCCACAATTCTCCGCAGTGGCAAGGGCCACATGGGAAGATCTGAGTACTCAGAGAGTTCACAAAAGGACAACAGCATCCACCTGGGTAATCTGGAAACACTCTGGGGAGGAGGTGTCTAGTACCGTCCCTAGACAACCAAGAGAAGTCCTTGGATGTGGATGTGGCCCCACATGTTAGAGGGCCTCACTCTGCTCAGCCCCCACAGCCTTCCGCACAGAGCGAGGAAAAGCACTGTGCTTTCAAAGCACTTTTTCTCAGGAGGCTGAGCCCTCATGTGGGTTCTCTGAGTGATCTGGGGTGTCTGTGTGGGTGTGCGTGTGTGTGTGTGTTTGTGTACGTACCTGCCCATGCACACACAGGGGCAAGGTGGGAGCCCTCATTTATCTACCTAGAGCCTTTATTCATAAAACAAGGGGGTGGGTTATCAGGGTTTGCAAGCCCTCTTACGGCAACCCTGGGGGACCAATGAGTGATCACGGGTCCTTCCCCGAAGCCCAGAACAGGGCTCTCTGCTTCACCTCCAAGATGAGATTACCTGTAAAATTTCATCCTAACTTTCCAAACCTGGACAGAAAAAGCCTCCAGGTCTTGGGCTGGAGCTCTAAGATCCTTTCTAGGCCCCAGTTCCTAGGGTTCTGTGATTCTGTGAAAGGAAGTGACAGCTAAGTCCCAGGATGCAGCTGAACCCAGAGCACTAACGTGGGTTGTCTGTGACTCTAAATATCTTCCTTTTATGCCTCCTTCCCGGGGACTCACTCTGACATCTTTTCACCTGGACGATTCACTGCATTTATTTATTTCACTGAATTTATTTCTCATCCCATCATTACCTACGAGTGTCTCTTGGCAGAAAGAGCCACGGGCTCTGTAGATGGTGGAGAACCCCATGCCTGGTCACCGGGAGAGGTACACTCAGCCGCCAAGGGGCCAGCAGCAGACCTTCAAGGTGGAACGGAAGCAGCTGCAGAGTCAGCACAATCACTCAGGTGGCCGCCCCTGCACCAGCCCCCATCCCTGCAGGTGGTTGCCCTGGGCTGACAGTGAACTCGAGCAGCTGGTTGCTGAGCTGCACTCTTTTGGCAAAGCCTGATGGCGTTCAGTGCCTGCCACCTGCCCTAAGCATCTTCCAAGTCGTCTCTTCTCAGGAGCCCTCTTTCCTTTGCCCTCCATATCTCTATGCCATGCCCATTCAGGCTTCTAACCTGTATCTTCTTTCTCATTCTGAATCTGGCCATTCTGTGTCTCACTTCCTGGTAGCCCGGCTCAGTGAGCCGCTTGCTTATGTACAGTGACTTGCTATGTTAACTTTCCCAGGATATTTTTGGCTCTTGCATATCTTTCCCTCCTTTACCACATTATAAAGTTTATCAGTGTGGGTCATTCCCATTATTGGAAAATTCCCCAAGGCAAAAATGATCATGTTCCTATGGCATGTAGGAGGTATTCTGCAAACATCTGTTGATGAGTGGGTTATCTCACAGGAACCTCCTGGAGGCATGCCTGTGGGGTGATGTATTTGGGGGCAGAGGACGCTTCCAGCCATTCCCCTAGTCATCACCTGGATGCCCACCTCCATGTCCCTGTCTAAGCCCCTTCGTGACCTGCACGTGTGTGCCAGGGTTTCACAGTTACCAGAGAATCATTGGCTCGGAGTTGTTGGAGGACAGAAGCACCATGTTTCTCCAGCAGGCCTATGATGGACAAGATTTCACGATCTTCACTAAAGATATCCTTTCCTAGATGGTTATTGATAATGTGGCTCACATTACCAAGTGGGCACAGGAGGCTGATTGGCATGAGTTAATATCAAAAGAATTGGCTAGAAGAAGAACATACTGCTTCATTAGAGAGGTTCCTGCAGTTTGGGGAAGATATCCTGCAAAGGATAGGTAACAAGAAGGGAGAACACCAGGTCCCTACATCCTCAGAACCCTTGGGTTTATATATAACTTCCTCTCATCTAGGTTGTAGTCACCCCATTCTGAAATCCACCTTGTTAGTTGCACTGCGGTGATCTGTAACTCCCCGTGAAAACTTCCCTTAGTTACTTTTTATCAGCACCTAGACAAGATTCAGCAACTCCACTTGTCTTGATAGAGTGGAGTACTTCCAAGGGACACCTCCTTTTTGAGGTATCCGGTGAGACAAATCCTTCCATCTCCTGTCAGTGATAAGCTGGAAAATACTTTGGGAGGAAGCCATTCTTATAAGTGGTTTATTAAACTGAGGGCTCATACAGTACCAGTATGAGCGAAAATCTGGACTCATAAAGAAAACAAATGGAGGGTCTTTACTAGATTTATCATAAGATTCCTTTCAGTATAAAGTTCCTCTTAGACATTAAAGATATGACTCAGCTGGTCAACTTTTAGTTAATACAGACTTTTCACATAATCTCACCATTCAAAATGCATTTATGTCTGTATCATGCTATGGGTAACTCCTAGATACAACATGCCTTTTCCCCTAGGAGTGATCTTTAATGGTGGGACTTTCCAGAGCTGTGACAGGCTTTGGGGAGGCATCTGGGTCACAGTTATGAATGTGGACTATCTGCCCGAGAATATCAGCTTTGGAGGCAGATGACTAGAGTTTGAACTTCAACCCTCCCACTCACTAGCTGAATAACCATCTTAATTGCAATGGTCGCTGGTAACAGAAATCTACTCAAACTGGCTTAGACACAAAGAGGAAGCTATTTGAAAGACAAGAATCAGGGCTGTGTGAGAACCCAAGAAACTAAAACCAAGATTCAGATGGCTTTTTCCATGAGGTGGGGATGTGGCAGCCAGCATAAAGCTTATGCATATCCTCCTAGCTTCACCATTCTAGAGGAATGGGCTTCTCTCTCCCAATTCTAGCTACAAAAATGCTTTTTTTTCACAGGAGAACTACGGTTGGTCTGAATCGGATCATGTGCCACTCCCCAGACTAATCACTGCAACCATCAGGACGAGTTTCTAAGATTGGCTGTGGGTAACAGAATCCCGGTAAGAAATGACTGGCACACTCAAAATGATTTCACTGAATAGAGTTCAATCACGGGATCATGCACAGAGGTACAATCAGGATTGGGGAGACCAGTAAGGCACAGTGAAGTACCCAGAGACTTGCAGCACAGGGAAACTGTTACACCCCCAAATCTGAAGGGGCGAGCAAGGGTCGGTGCCCTAGAAGAAGTGCCTTCTAGCAAGTGCTGTGCCTGTGGAGAAACACAGCAGCTGGCAGACTGCAGTGAGGTGGTTGGGGAACAGGTGTTTGTGACCCAAACCCTTCCCTCTTTTGGCTCGCTGACATTTGCTGAGGATGCTCCTCCACTGGCCAAAACTACTCAGGCCAAGGAGACCCCAGGGGCAGTCTGATGAGCATAACCTCCCAGGGCACGAAGCCAAGCACAGAAGGTCAGAGACCGGATCTGGGGGCTAGAGAGAGAGAGAGAGAGAGAAAGAGAGAAACCAATACACTGTGGGCTATGTTTGGGTGGAAGGATTAAAATTGATATGTTTTAGGGATGCCTGGGTGGCTCAGTCAGTTAAATATCATCAGACTTCAGCTCAAGTCATGATCTCATGGTTTGTGGGTTCGAGCCCCACGTTGGACTCTGTACTGACAGCTCAGAGCCTGGAACCTGCTTCAGATTCTGTGTCTCCCTCTCTCTCTGCCCCTCCCCTGCTTGCTCTCTCTCTCTCTCACTCAAAAATAAATAAACATTAAAAAAAAAAAAAAAAGATTGGTGCTTCTTAACAGAAGCACACGTTAGAGTCAGGTAAACTAATTTTCTAATATGTGCTATGTGTTTGTCAGGAGCAGGGGTTCTTATTATCAGAAAAAAAGCAGAGCTAATAGATGCTAAGCAAACAAAGCAATAACCTTGAGTAAAATAAAGTTGTGATAATGCCTAGACCACAGACATTGGTGTGAGAAACGTACATGGCAGCACTTTGTACATGGTAGTTCTCTGCTTACACATTAAATGTCATCATTGTTGTCAGACCGGAAAATCTCTGACAGCTTAGGATCTGGCTGAAATCTACGGCTGACTTGGGGTTGTGCTGGACCGTTGATCACGGAGACATTTTAGGGCAAGTCTGGGCAGATAGGAAGAGGGACCAGATGAATCTCCACTCCCAGATTTTGATGAGTGGCATAACCTTTGAGTGCAAACAGGGGTGCCTGGGTGGGTGGCTCAGTCAGTTAAGCATCTGACTTCGGCTCAGGTCATGATCTCGCGGTTCGTGGGTTCGAGCCCCGCATCGGTCTCTTTGCTGACAGCTCAGAGCCTGGAGCCTGCTTCGGATTCTGTGGCTCCCTCTCTCTCTGCCTCTCTCCCTCTCATGCTCTGTCTCTCTCAAAACTAATAAACACTAAAAGAGAGAGAGAGAGAGAGAGAGAGAGAGAGAAAACTGTTAGTTGCCTGCCCTCCTGCTCACAGGGAAGGGAGGGAGAAGGTAGGAAAACTGGAACAAAGTTGCTGTAAGTTGGGATGTGAGGGTTAATACCAACCCTGTTGATTCTCCCTGGGATGAGGAGCTCTTGGGAAGACAGGGGAGAACCTGGACCGCTGGGTTGTGTGGGAAGAGTACTGGAAGTATGGCATGGATACCTCTGCTCCCCCTCCAAGCCTCAGGAAAAAGAGAAGGAAGATTTTGTTGAGACAAGGCTCCTCCTTTTATCAGAGTACCAGATAGCAAGGTGGGGTGTAGGGGTGAGGCCCACGGATGGGTGGGAGGCAGCCCTTCCAGGATGTTGTCCGGCTCTGCATGGCTCACATCTGAATGGGACCCAATTCAGCGGGAACGTGAAGGACAGCACCATCTGGAAAATTAGCAGAATAGTCAAGGAGAAGGAAGTCCACGTAGGGACAGGGTGTGGTGTTTTTTGTTTTTTGTTTTTGTTTTTGTTTTTTGTCTTGTCACTACAGGTGCCCCTCTGTGATGCGAATCTCTGTGAATTTGAGGGCATAACCACAACACAATCTGTTTATTACCTATGTTTGTTTCTGATGGCAGGTCACTGTTTTCATCCATTTGGCTGCATAACAAAACACCACAGCCTGGGTGACTTATAAACAACAGAAATGTAGTTCTCACAGTTCTGGAAAATGGAAGTCTGAGATTAGGGTATCAGTGGGCTCAGATGAGGTCCCTGGTCTCAGCGGGAGACCGTGGACTTCTCATCACGTCCTCACATGGTAGGACTGGGCCAGGGATCTCTCAGAACTTCTTTCTTTTTTGTTGTTTTAATGTTTATTTTTGAGAGAGAGTGAGAAAAAATGGACCACGGGCCAGGGAGGGAATCCAAAGAAGAATCCGAAGCAGGCTCTTGAGTAAAATAAACACAGAATCTGAAGCAGGCTCCAGGCTCTGAGTTGTCAGCACAGAGCCTGATGTGGGGCTCAAACTCACAAACCATGGGATCATGACCTGAATTGAAGTCAGATGTTTAACCTGCTGAGCCACCCTGGTGCCCCTCAGAACCTCTTTTATAAAGGCACTAATCCCATTCATAAGGGTTCCACTGGCAGGATTTAAGCACCTCCCAAAGGTCCCACCTACTAATACCGTCACCCTTGCTGGTTACGGTTTCCACATGTGAATCTGGGGGGTGGGCGGGAGACACATACATTCATACCATAGCAATCACAAAAGTGCCGGCCCAAGGACACAAGGCAGTTCAGAGCCCGAGCAGAGCCAAGGTGGCTGTGGTATCTATTTGCACTAGCATGGAGTTGAAGAAAAAAAAAAGGAAGGCTGAGTTCTAATCTCCAGTCTTTTGCTGAATTACTCATCACAAACAGTCACACATTTTGTAATTCAGTTTTCCTTTTCTGTGACTCATAAAAGTATTTCAAAGGTTAACAGTAAATGATCCTGACACACTTTCCAAACACTCAAAGCTATGAGGCTACTCCACTCTGCCCACTTAGAGGACAGAACTTGGCTCACCTCCACATTCGTCATTCGCCAGCACGCTGCCCTAGAGGGAGGTACACAACAAATAAGTTTGTTGTTGATGGACCCGCGCTCTGGGTCGTTCTTGGTTTTACATGTTTCCTACAATGAAGAAAATTAATTGGGAAACCCCGTTGCCAATTTCTACTATTGTAAGCTCTGTCCCTATGATACCTGTACTGTATGTAACTTTATTTCTTCTTTCTAGAGCCCTATAGGTCAGAGCAAACCACAACTTTTCCAAGGATTACAACTGCTTTCTGCAGAGTTCATGGCTTTCACCCCCCAGAAATTTGCATGATCTGGTTGAAAAACGGGGAAGAAATTGTCTAAGAAAGAGGTTATGGAGACATTCTTCCCGATGGGGATGGAACTTACCAGACACGGGTATCAGTTGAGCTGGGTCCTCAGAGCAACTGAGGACTCCTTCCCGTGCAGATTGTGGCCTCTGCATGGCTGTTCAGGTCCCCCAGGATAACAGTGGGTTGTGGCTATCTGGAGATTGAGAGTGAGGAACAGTGGAAAGCAGGAAACACCATGTATTTTTTAAAATCAGTGGTTCTCTCACATTTTGGCCTTAAAGCTCCTTTCTTCTTAAAAATTATTGAGGACACCAAGGAGCTTTTGTTTATGTGAGTTATATCTATTGCTATTTACTGTCTTATCAATTACAAATGGAAAAGATTTTTAAGTACAAGAAAACACAAGTACGTATCTATAAGCCATCAGAGAGAGGATGTCATCACACATCAGGTAGCCTCTAGAAAACCCCACCGTGCACATGTGAGAGATTAGGATTAAAAAAAAAGGGGGGAATCGTGATGTAGACCTCATAAGCACCCTGAAAGGGCCTTGAGACCCCCTGGGGCATTCGGACCACATTTTGGGAACTGTTGTTCCTCTGTTTTCATTTATTACCCCACCTGAAGCTGTGAAATGAGAGATAACAGTAAGAAAAGTAGTGTTGGGCTGCCTGCCGATCACAGGGACAAAAGTCCCCAAAAGTTAGCATAGAAGGGGAGGGGGACTTGTGGATTTTTTCCTCTCTTGCTTGTGTTCAGAACCAGACAGCTGAAAGCTGTTGTTGGGTTCACCAACCTAGGAGCTGGAATTGGTCCTAGCCTGGGGCAGAAGGCCCGAGCTGTGAGGCACCTGGAGGTAGGGGCTATAAAGTATACAGACTGTCACTCCCACAGCTCATTTTCTGCACCCGCCCCCCCAAGCTCCATTTAGAAATGGGTTGGGCCTCCCTTTGTGATCACAGGAGGGCCTGGAACACCTCTCCCATGGATGATGCTTGTGAGGACAATGGTCTGTTTCACAGGTAGGCGATGCCTGACACCTAAACATCAGCAAAGAAGCACAGCTTCTGTCCAGGTGAACTGTCCTCCTAGAAGGTGACTCAGAGAAGATATGGTAATCTTGATTTGTCTTTTTCCAAACTATATCTTTATTATTAACTACTACCAACTTTTGAGGGGATTTTATCCTTTGTTTCAAGACTTTAGTAAGTTTTCCCATTTTAACACTTTTCTCCCTGAAATCATGTGAAAATCCTTTTCCTTCTAAAATCATCTTTCAGGGCTGTCTGGGTGGCTCAGTCCATTAAGTGACCGACTCTTAATTTCTACCCAGGTCATGATCTCAAAGTCATGAGATCAAGCCCCACATCGGGCTCTGTGCTGAGAGTGGAGCCTGCTTGGGATTCTGTTTCCTTCTCTCTGACCCTCCCCTCCTCATGTGTGTGCGTGCGTGCATGGGCACACTCGCTCTCTAAAAAAACAAACAAACAAACAAAAAAACATCTTTCAACACATGAAATGTTGAAGAGTAGATACCTTTGGAAAATGGGGTTCAGGGTAAGGAAAAGGGAAAGGAGAAATGGGAGATATACAGGTTCTTGATACCTTGGGGAAAAATGAATTCATTCACTAACTATGTATTTAATACCTACTATGTGCTAGGCACTATAGTGGATGCTGGGATATAGCAAAGGACAGACGTGATTCCTGTGGTCAGAGAGTTTACAGACTAGTCTTATAAGGTCATTTCCCTGCCTCTGGCTTCATTAGATGCACAAATTGATCACAGGTTAATATTAGTGACACTTGGATTATGGGTTTGAGCCCACTGTGGGCTAAGAGTTTGGCTTTGCTTCATAACCACAGACTTCAATCTCAATTCTGGTGATAGTGTACAAAGCATATTATTAGGTCAAAGTAAGACCAACCCGTTTACTAGAAAATCAACTCAGAGAGTTGGTGAGTCATTAATGTTTTCTTTATAAGTATAGTAGTGATCCCAATCCAGGAAGTAATAGCTGCTGAAGAAAAAAAAAAATTAACAATGACACACCCCTTTCAAGAATGATACACACTGAGTCCCTTCTTGTGGAGTTTGTGAATTCGAGTTAAAATCTGTCAAGTACTAAGAGAATCTTGACAAAACAGGCTAAAAATGTCCATGCTGGCTTGTCAGATTTTGCTGAACATTGTGTAATTTGTTTTTGAGCTACAAGGAAAATTGCATATATCTGACTAAAGACTTTTCCTTTCAAAGCAAAATGGAGTCCATCGACCTTCTTACACCAGATCTATGACTGGAGATAGCTCTTTTCCAGTTTTTCCTCTAGGAAGCATGGTCCCCCATCCCCTATGGACTCAAGTCCAGTGCACAAAAAAATCTTGACCACATCCATAATACACACATGGATATCATAGGTTTGAGTATTTATGGCAGAAATATAGGCAGTCATGAAATTTTTGTGAAATTAGAGAATCTCAGAGCTGGAGGGATCCTTCTGATCCAGGGAAGGAGATGTCTTCTACTGCGCCTCTGACTTGAGCATCCAGCCCCCACTGGAAAACCACCAGTGCAGGGCAGCTCACTACACCATAACATGGTCTTTCTCTTCTTTCATGAGAATGTTCATTATGTAAGAGATTTGAACATCACAGATGCCTTTGCTGTGACCCTACAGACAGGATTGGACCAGCCCAGGAGATTAGTCAGTGAGTTTCTACAATGACCTGTGAGTGGCTGGATCATTTTACACATTTCCTGGCCTGAGAGAAAGTGAAAGTGCCTTGTTCTTATGGCAAATCTTCCAGGTAGCTTGGAATCTTGGAAGTATGCCTGGCCCAATCTGTGGAAGTCATCTCATTCTTCCCGATTTTTGTAGGAAAATCAGAACACTAATGATCAGACATTCTATCACTTCAGTGGAACTACAGTGACCTAGACCCAATTGCAACCTTTGGTGAAAAAAAATGATAGTATATCTCTGTCTCAGAAGAGGGTTCAATTCGTCCTCTATTGGCTTCTGGTAGATGGGCCTGACTCACCTTTATGCATATGCTCATTCTCCATATATATGCACTGGGAATAAATAAAAGCCCCACAGTGAGAACGAACATCCCCACGATCCTCCTTGCTCCCCTAAAATCCTCACCACCATTTACCTCTGGTCCTGTTGAATTGCTGATCCTAGGATCGATGTCAATTACACTCGTCTACCCACTTCCGTGGATAAAGCTCCTACGGCAAGTGTCTCTTTCCTGGTGCCAGCTGACTTGCAGAAGAGCACAACTGTGTCTGCTTATTTTGGATATATATATATTATATATATATATATCCAAAATATATATAATATATAATATATAATATATAATATATAATATATATTATAATATATGCCCTATATATAATATATAATATATATTATTTTGGATATTATATATATTATATATATTAACATTTATTTACTTTTGAGAGACAGAGACAGAGCATGAGCAGGGGAGGGGCAGAGAGAGAGGGAGACACAGAATCTGAAGCAGAATCTGCTAACAGCTCAGAGCCCGACACGGGGCTCGAACCCACGAACCGTGAGATCACGACCTGAGCCAAAGTCGGATGCTTAACCGACTGAGCCACCCAGGTGCCCCGATGTCTGCTTATTTTGATTTTAGGGTCGCCGTAGGCAGTTCCTATGTTGTCTTCTCATCAGTGTTACACTGGGAAGAGAGCAGCTTTATTTTTGGAATAGTTTCTCACAATTAAAATAGTTAAGACTTAATACATTTCTGGATGGACCACTTACAGTGATACAGGTGATATATCTATGTAAATGTCTCATCCCTCCAACTGCCTGGTGCTCTCATCAGAGGTGTGAATGACCAAAACCTCTTCGTGTCACAGTTAACACAAAATTAAAACGTCCCAGTGGTGAAGAGGAGAAGGCAGAGACAAGGTCAAGGATGTGGTGCTAAGACCTTCTGTAATATGCTTGCTGCATTTCTGTTTCTCCTTTGGGGATTTTATAATTTAAGAGTTATTATATGCATGTAACATAAAGGCGTGCTTTTAAATAAGACCTAAAATTTTACAATCTTTGTTTTACTAGGGGTTCAAAATTTCATTATTTCTTAATAATTTTAACTCATGTTTGCTGAAGACAGATGCTCAACAAATGGAATCTATGAAATATTTGACAACATAATCTAAATATCAAAAACAAGCCGTGCTGTCACTAGAATCACATTTTGACTTTGGGTTTTCGCTTAATATTTGGGTTGAGAACACTGGAGGAGAAATCTTTAAACTTAGTCCTCCCCCTCCTTTTCCTCATCCTTCCTCCCTCCTCCGTCTCCTCCTCCTGTCCTTCCTTCTCTCCCTCCTCCTCCTCTTCCACCTCCTTGCCCTCCTCCTCCTCCTCCTCCTTCTTGTCCTCCTTCTTCTCCATCTTCTCCTTCTCCTCCTTCAACTACACTCAATTTATGTTTTCTTTTTAAGTGCATACAGACCAAGATGTAGTTCGTTTCCATGGCAGTGTAATCGGGAGGAAAGGCAAGCAGTTTGGAGAGCAGTGTGAAGGTGAGACAAGGTTTTTCTGGGCCAGACTGCCCTGCCACAGGGGTCCTGAGCTGTCCCAACAGAGGGCTGGCCTCTGTCCTCTGCCTTTCTCTTCTTGCTCGCACTATTTTTGAGCTCTTCTGAGTTTTCCCTTAATTCCGAGGAACTGCTTGGTCTTTCCTCTTCTCTCTCATTTTTAGCCAGAGATTGTTTTGCAGCTGTAACCACGAAGAATAGTCACTGACCAGGGAGGCCAGAGATCATTTTCTGGCAGGATCCCTCAGAGTGGTCACACCTTATTCTGATCACCCATATCGGGGGTCTTTGTCTTTCACAAATGAAGGTCAGGTGTCTCCACGTGCTGATCAGATGAGTGCATACCTTGGAGGGCCAGCGGATTAGTTTACTGTGAGGAACACGATTGCCAAGTGGGTCAGATATTTGTCTCAGCTGGTCAGCAAATTTTCTGGCAACAGAGCCTACGTGAGAACAGTGAGTCAGGGTCAAAAGCGTGCTTGGTGGCCCCAGAATTGATGCAAGGGACACCTTGCTCTTTTGCTCCTCCTTTCACACACAGTCTGTCAGTTCACAGAGCTTTCTTTGGAGAGGAGGGGGCACGTGCCTGGAAGACGCAGGCAGCAAGCGGTGCTAGAAGGGAGTGCAGGTCTCCCAGACCAGGTGTTTTCCACTTGACTGAGGAAGAGACCCTCATGAGCCTGTCTGAAGCACCTTCACTACCTCTCTCTCTTTTTTAAAAAAAATTTTTCTTTTAATGTTGATCCATTTTTTTTGAGACAGAGAGAGACAAACAGAGTGTGAGTGGGGAGGGGCAGAGAGAGAGGGAGACACAGAATCCAAAGCAGGGTCCAGGCCCTGAACTGCCAGCACAGAACCGGACATGGGGCTCGAACCCACGAACTAGGAAATCATGACTGAGCTGAAGTCGGACGCTTAATCGACTGAGCCACCCAGACACCCCCATCACTTCTCTTTCTTTGGACATTTTGCCATCTTTTAGCCTTTTGTCTCTCTAGGGCATCTCTGCATCTTCCTTTTATACTGCCTCCCTTTCTCCAGTGTCCTTCTGTCTTCTGGTAACAAATCCCAATACGAGCGGCTTAAAGCAGCAACAATCATTTTATTACCTTCTGTAGCCTCTGTGAGTCAGGATTTTAGGCAGGGCTTGGCTAGGCCCTTATGGCTCGGGGCTGTGGTCAGATACTGGCTGGAACTGAAACAGTGCAGGACTGGAGGAGCTGGGTGGGGGACAGGCATCTCTTGTTCCAAGTAGACTCAGGGACTCTCCATGTGGTCTCTTTGTGTAGATTACATTGGCACCGTGGCCTCAGGGTGGTGAGACTGCGTCATGGCCTCTAGATTCCCTCAGTGAGTATCCCAGAAGATCGGGGCAGAAGTGCCTAGTATTTCTATGACCTCACCCTGGAAGTCACAGAGTGTCACTTTTGCCATACTCCAGGCGAAGTCTCAGAATTCTGCTCAGTTTCAAGGGGAGGTGACATGGACCCCAATACTCAATGGAAAGATTGTCAAAGACACACTAAGAAGGACATGTGGACAGGAGATGCTTGTGGTCACCTTGGGAATGATACAATCTGTCACAACTGCCATGTCCCACTATCCTCTCCCCATTCCACCCTGTATTGGCTTCTTAGGGTTGCCATGACAATGTAAGGAAGACTAGGTGGCTTCTGAAACAACAGAAATTTATTGTCTCACAATTCTGGAAGGCAGAGTCGCAAACCAAGGTGTTGGCAAGGTCATGCTTCCTCTGAAGACACCAGAGATAGAGCCGTTCCAGGCTTCTCTCCTTGCTTCTAGTAATTCCTTAGCCTGTGGCTGTATAATTTCAGTCTTCACACGGTGTTCTTTCTGCGCGTATCTGTGTCTGGATTTCCCTTTTTTATAAGGACACCCGTCATACTGGATTAGGAGTCCACTCCAGTATGGCCTCATCTTAAGTAATATACATCTGAAACAACTCTATTTCCAAATAAGGTCGTATGTTTAGGTACTGAGTGTTTGGACTTAAACATAGATTTTGGATGGACACAATTCAACCTACAGCACACCCCTATCAAGGCTCTGCAGGATCCAGCAAAGCTCCTTTTGCTCCAGAGAATCAGCTTGCAGTTAGGAAATCAAAATAATTAAATGGGTTCACCCTACCATGAGATTGACTAGTAGTGTACCTTTTCTTAACTTTGAATGAGAAGAGTTAAGTCAAATGAATCTGGTGAAAGTTTGGATGGTTCTGGGGAAATTCGGAGAATAGCGATGCTTTCTTTAAATCATACCACTTGCTTTTCTTCCATTTTTAAGGCTCACCATGCAACCCCTCTAGGACAAGGAAGGGTGTCTGTGGCCTCTTGATGGTAAAATGAGTTGCTCATTGATCTACTTGTTCAACAGCTTCTCCTCTTGAGCCAGAGGCTTCTGATGCCTGCCATCTTTGATTCTCAGTAAGAAGGTCGTGTTCTACCAGCGGGGGGGATGCTTATGTCTTTCAGTAAGTTGAATATGAGTTCAGAACCCAGGACCCTGGACTCCCCCGGACATAAGATTTCTGAAACATAAGAGCATGGGAACCCCATGCTTGAGGAGGAACCCTCTCCCCAGCCCCCATGCCCCACCGCCCAAACTGTGGCTGGCTCCAGGGGAACTCATCAAAGCTTTCACTGTGGCCTCTTTCTCTAACAAGTTTCCTTCTTGCTTCCCCACAGTTGGCATGGCTGAGTAAAAAAAACCACCAAATACAGGCACTTACAGGGGTGACTTATCACATAGCAAGATAAAAACCAGCTATGTCATCAAATGTATTTTTGTTGTAAATCTCGTGTGATAAACTCTGTAAACTCAGTAAACTCTGCCCATTTCTGGCTCATGAACCAACTAAGAACACAAAGAGAGCCACAGCTAACCCATATGGGACATTTGTGAAAATTAGAAAGTTGTTCTTTTTCTCTGGTGGACACAGCCCCAGGCCAGGTCATGGCTTAGCCCTGCAGAACATAGAGTGGATTTCTACCCGATTTTCCCTCTCACTCGGGGTATTCTTGCACAGGGCTCAACCTTACATGACAGCTCGAGTCATACCATTAGAAAATAGATGGAAATTGGCTATGGACTAAGATGAATGAATTGATTTGGAAGGGGAGAGCGATGGTGGGAAAAAATAGGTCAATTCGTTCAAAACAGTAGAACTAGAAGCCCTGTTTGTATTTTCAAATGGCTAAAATTAACTGAAAGGTTTTACATAATCCTATCTTGGAGTTTATTTGTGGCAATCTATTTTTAAAATTTTATGTCATATCACACAGTCTGTTTGCACGATGCCTTGTATGTATTAGCGACTCAGTAAATACTTCTTGAATGAACCAGTACAGTATTTTAATTAGCTAGTCCTCATGGACTGGTGCAAAAGAACAGTGTCATCTTACAACTGAAGTCAGAGAGGGGACATATCCCACCCTAGATGGTGTGACATTCCAGGGGCCCAGAATGAACACTGCAAAGGCTCATCTGAGTTCTTCAAAGGTTTCAGCAGCATTAACTTTATTTAATACTTCATCTTGTTATTGCCTTGTCTGTGAGATGAGGGACCCCAAACATTCTAACTATACTTTTGTCACACGTATCAGGGACAAGAACAGAATTCAGAGTTTCTTTTTTTATTTTTTTTATTTATTTTTTTTTTCAACGTTTATTTATTTTTGGGACAGAGAGAGACAGAGCATGAACGGGGGAGGGTCAGAGAGAGAGAGAGGGAGTCACAGAATCGGAAACAGGCTCCAGGCTCTGAGCCATCATGAGCCATCAGCCCAGAGCCTGACGCGGGGCTCGAACTCACGGACCGTGATATCGTGACCTGGCTGAAGTCGGACGCTTAACCGACTGCGCCACCCAGGCGCCCCCAGAATTCAGAGTTTCTTACAGGAGGCACGGTTTTTCTTGAAGGCTCTGACAAGAGGTGCCGAGAAATGAGTTCCCAGCCACCTTGTGGGCCCAAATATCTGAAACCCAACATATATCTTTTTATTCTTAAGGCCAGTAGAGTTGTTATATAATCTGAATTTTCCTTTGCATTGTTACATGGGTATTTACTTAACAAAAGTTCTTGAAATACAAATTTCATCAATTCTTATCAATGACCTGGGAAGTGTGTGAAACTGCTTGTTCTGAGCAGAACCGATCATGTATAATTTGTCCTCTCCCCCTTCCTCCCTTCAGAGTTGGCTGAACCCAGTAGGAACTTCTGCATTTGTCCTTGGTGGGGGTGGGGTGTGAGAGAATGTTTGAGACCAGAAGGTTCTGAGTCGGTTGGAGCTGGACAGTTGGAGCTGAAAGGCGGAGGGGCAGCTGGAGAGCTGAGTTGGCCTGGAGCCCTGGCAAGCCCAGACCTGGGTCTCAGGCAAGTACTGTGGCGGCAGCCAGACCTCTGAAGGAGCAAAACAGGGGCCAGAGAGTGGGAACAACCAAGGAGAAAAACAGCTTCTGAGAAAACAGTTTCTGAAATGGAAAATACATTCAGGGAACAGGAGGCTACAGACGAAATGGGAAGCCACCCGAATGGAAAGGAAGTGAAACCAAGGGAGAAATGAGACATTCAACCCCAAGCTAAAGCAGTCTTTGCTTTTTTTTTTTTTTTTTTTTTTCTTTCCCCTTTTGAGGTATCAGTAGGGATTCTAAGGTGAATCTGTTATCTGAACTGAGTTAAAGCTCTATTTTTTTTTTCTGAGCGACAGGACAGTGGCATAAATAGGGAATTCTGGGAACGTACTGAGAAGACATGAACTTTAGGTGGTGACAGTTCTGGGGAAATTTGAAGGGCTGAAACATTTGGAATCCCGTCAGTTGCTAAAATACAACCCCTTGATTCACTTTAAAAGATCTAAAAGTACATACTCTGCACGTTACTCACAAAACGGCTACAAATACGTGGTCTGTGCGTTACACACAACAGGAAGTTGCCAAACCAGATGTAACCCCCAGAGGCTGAATATTTGGGCTACCCTTTACCTTACTTTTAGAAGACAGAATTAGTCATTGATCCCTGAGGATCAAGGAGGGGGGAAGACGAAAGCAAGCTACTCTAACCCAATGTAGCGCCTTAACTTGAGATCAAATTTCAAAGATTTGTAAGCTTGCCCAGCTTCACAGACTTGAGATCATTCTGCAGGATGACTTGTTTGTAGCCCCCGTGATGAAATTGTCAAGGATTGTCCCCTGCCAAAAGGAATTAGCAGTTTATCTGTGTGGCAACACACACACTATATTTTCATTAAAACCACCAATTCTAGGGGCTCCCCGGGTGGCTCAGTTGGTTAAGCATCTGACTTTGGTCAGGTCACGATCTCACCATTTGTAAGTTCAAGCCCCACATCAGGCTCATGTGCTGACAGCCCAGAGCCTGCTTCAGATTCTGTGTCGCCCTTGCTCTCTGCCCCTCCCCCACTCACACTCTGTCTTTGTCTCTCAAAAATAAACATTAAAAAAAAAGCCACCAATTGTATTTATTCCAATTATTAATAATCTGCCATGGAAAGTGACATTCAAATTAAATTCTTTTGTCCTTCATACATTGATTAGCTTTTCATGGAATAGATGTTGTATAAGGCCTGATTCTCTAGTGCCTGGCACATAGTAGGTACTCGATACGCATGCACACTGACTAAATGAATTTCTGTAATGCCTACTATGAGCCAGGGTACATAGGCAATAAAGCTCAATGACATTTTGAAAATGAGCAAGGGTGGAAATGGCTGAGACACATGCTTCTAAGCAAATTGAGCTCACATCATGGAAAATGATTTTAGAGAAGGTAATCTAGAATGTATGTCTAAAAGACAGACCCTGGGTTTTATGTTAATAGAAGAAATACAACTCTCACAGTGACCTCTGTGGTAATGCTAAAAAACACGGGTTGGATAAAACTTCAGAGCGAAAAAGGAGGGCCTACATATCAATATTCCATTAATGAAATGGGAGGAGGGAGAGAGGGAAGGATTGGAGGAGCCAAGTGCTCTCTCCCTCCCAGAAGCAGCTGGGCTGGGCTTCCAGGACCAACAGGCAGTTGTGAGGGTGACATCTAGGAATTCAGAGATGTCTGGTGACACAGAGAAAGTTGTAATCCACTAGTTTCTTTTTGCCTTACCCCATTCCCCAACTGGCCAATCCTCAGAATTAACTCCCTCTCTCAACTCCTAAATGCTTTTTGGTTCTGCCACTCAATGGACACTTGCTACCCTGGGTTGGTATTTATCTGTTTCTGCACAGTCATCACTCCAGCTAGACCCTCTGGCAAGATTCTGGCTTAACCCCTTAAGAACCCAGTTTGCTCATTCGGAGGAAGAAAACAACAGCACACTGTTTGAATTCCATCTCCGTCACTTAGTATCAGGATGATTTTAAGTTGTCGAACATCTCTGAGCCGCACTTCTACAAAAAAAAAAAAGAAAAGAAAAAAAAAAAGAAAAGAAAAAACAAACCAGGGCTATTAAATACTGTCTCCCAGTGTTACTGGAGGAATTGAGCGAGATGTGTGTGTGGGTGTTGGTGAAGGCGTCCGTGCACAGGGCAGGGTACATGCTGGGACTTCTCTTCCTGCCCCACACCCTCAGAGCTACCATTTACTGAGTGCTAACTATGAACTGGACACTTTACAGATATCTCTATTTTTCATGGCAACTTATGTTTCCTGACAAGGTCACAGTTACTAAGGGGCAGAGGCATGATTCAAAACCAAGTCCTCCTCCGTATACAGCTTATGCTCCTTCCCAGACACCACCCTTTCTGCACACACCAGGCGCTCAAGCAATGCTTGAGGAGAATTGCAATGTATCATCTATTCAAAACCTTGTTCTATAATGAACCTTGGGAACAAAATAAAAACAACTTTACAATGAATGAATCGGAAAATAAAGTCCCTTTAAATTTGTGAAAGTGTGAATCTTTTTGCTTAGCTTTTAATAATGGGACTTAAATGCTGAATGAAGCCCATAGATAAGTCATTACTTGTCAATTCATGGCAGATGGGAGTAGCTGATGCACAAAGGGAAAATTAAAAGCTCTTTGTCTTGCAAACAAACCCACCCAGGGTAAATTTAGTGGGACTTAGAATTTTAGAGCCAGAGGGTTTTATAGTTAAATTCTCTTGTTTTAGGGGTGCCAGGTGGCTCAGTCAGTCAAGCATCTGACTCTCGATTTCAGCTCCCATCAGGATCTCCTAGGGAGATAGAGACCCACGTGGGGCTCTGCGCTGTCAGCACTGTACCTGCTTGGAATTCTCTCTCTCCCTCTTTCTCTGCTCCTTCCCTCACTCATACTACCCACCCCCCCCCAAAATAAATAAACTTAAAAACATTGTCTCATTTTACAGATGAGAATATTGAGACTTGGAGAGTGTAAAATGATTTGCCCACAGAAACTCCTAAGCCAATTATAAACATCATTTCTTTACATAAATATGTTCAACATCATTAGTCATTAGGGAGATGCAAATTAAAACCACAGTGAGAGATCACTACACACCGACAAGAACAGAGAAAATAAAAAGTTAGGACAATACCAAATGCTGGAAAGGATGTGGAGAAACTGGATCACTCACCTGTGGTTGGTGGGAACATAGTATGGTACAAGCACTCTGGAAAATAGTTCGGCTATTTCTTTAAAAACTAAAAACATACTTACCCCGCAATTGCACTCATGGCAACTTACTCCAGAAGGATGATAACTTACGTCCACACAAAAATCTGCACACAATTGTTCATAGCAGCTTTATTTATAATAGACTGAAACTGGAAACAACCCAAATGTCCTCCATGTATGATGGTGAAACAATGGTATATTCATATTATGGAATACCAGTCAGCAATAAAAAGGAATAAACTATTTATATATGCTTGGATGAGTTGCAAGGGCATTATGCTGAGTGGAAAAAGCCAATCTCAAAAGGCCACATACTGTATCATTCATACCATATAATTTCCATAACATTCTCAAAATCATAAAATTATAGATATGGACAATGGATTGGCGGTTTCCAGGGTTAGGGATGGTTGTAGGGAGAGGGGAAGCTGTGACAGTAAAGGGGTAGCATGACAGAGATCTTTGTTGGGATGGTAGCCCTGTATCTTGATTGCAGTGCTTGGGGCACGAATCCACACGTGGATAAAATGGCATAGAACAATGCACATATATTGTATTGGTATCAACTTCTTGGTTTTGATATTGTACCATAATTGCGTAAGGTATAACCATGGATAAAACTTAGTGAGGGTACATGGGATCTCTGTACCACCTTCGTACTTTCCTATGAATTTACAATTATTTCATTATACAATGTTTTTTTAATTGAAGGACAATGCAGCAACTCATTTCAGTTATGATACTTGTAATTATCTGGCTTACATGAAGCTAGTTCCATGTAGAGACTGGCCAAATAATGGGGCTGACAGTTTTAGCTTGTTAAAGTGATCTGTGCCTATTATTATAATAACTACCCAGATACTCTTTTTTAGAAAAATCCCACTTAGTTTGCAATCAGTAGATTATATATTAAGATAGGTAAGGGACCCCTATTAACAGTGTAATAATCAGAAAAGTCTGCATTACTGGTAATCTCATAGCATTAAAAGTAATCTGTTGGGGAGTATGGGCGGGCATTTCAATGCAAGTATTTGGCGTCTGGACCTTGCTGCTGTCTTTCATAATTTGAAGATGCCCCTACCTAAGGTGAGCATCATCTACCTACCTATATGACTGAAAACTCTCATCACTGGGTGGTGAACAGCTCAAGATGATTTGAACTTGAGGTCTCTTTTGGCACATTCAAGAGGACTACCACTTAAGACTGACTACCTTCAACCATTTTGACTGTTCAGTTCTCAAGCTGGCTTCCTTGCAGTATCTGTTTTCTAGATGGGCAGAGCTGTGCCTGAATCTACAGGTAAATAGCTGATTTTCTGGGGCTCTTAGTGACAAAAGGGGTATGACTAATGCTTCTCATTGTGACTATGCTGGACGACCTAATGAATGAACTTCTGTTAACTGTTTATTTCCTTAGGGGCAGTTCCTCACGGACTTCATCCACATATTTGGTTAGGCACAATGGCCAGGATCTCAACTTGCTCGGCATATATTTGTAAATGTAACTCCGGTTAGTTTTGTCTATAACAGCTATTCCAGACTCTCTTCACTCCCTCAGGCTCCCTGAGTGATCTCACCCCATTTGCCTCCAAATTCACAGAGAAAGCCAAGGTTCGTTCTTAGAAGCTCCTTAGCCCTCCAGCCACAAATGGCCCCGCAAGTCTTCTCCCCTTTACCCTCTTCCCTACAGTCTCCACAGAGGGAGAATGTATTCAAAGTATTCTACTTTGTCCTGGGCTGGCTCCCCACCAAGGCTCCAGATCCCTTCCTTTACTGATCTCCCAAGACTTTCTCCTCCAATTTCCCTCTCCCCACTATAGCTTTAGCTTCATAGACTGGTGCAGATGCATATAGAAAAGAACAGAGACATAGCCAGCCAGACAAGGTCTTGAATACCACCTCCTCCATTTACTAGTCATGCAATCCTAAGCACTTTCTTAAAACAATTGTGGTAAAATGCACGTAATATAAAGTTCACCATCTTAACCATTTTTAAATGTCCAGTTCAGTAGGGTTAAGTAATTCCCATTGTT